>NC_053490.1:460291142-460891142 GCF_905171775.1 Rana temporaria | reverse complement strand
GACTTATGCCAGTCGTATCTTAGGCAAATGTCGGCGTATCTAGCTTTCAAAATACAGAAAGTAGATACGCCGGCGCAGATTTGAATTTACGCGGCGTATCTATGGATACGCCGGCGTAAATTCTCTCTGAATCCACCCCAGTGTTTACATCTGCTGACACCGGACGTGATGTCATGACATTACTTCCTGCATCTGAGGATCATAGAGTCGGGGGCCAGCTCTATTGAAAACTGCCACTACCAGCGATTTCATTCTCCAGTTCTCTGATCGCACAAGAGAGACTGGAGAATCACCGGAGGGCGGTGTTCCCTCCCACCGCCTGTAAAAGCAATCAAGCGGCTAAACAGAAGCTACGATGGCTTGCAAGGAATCGCAGGCTGAAAAAATTATATCTGATTGATGGCTACAGCTTCACCCATTTTCAGATATCTCCACTTCAAGTCCAGGGTGTCATATGACGGCCTACGGTGGCAAGTTTAAACTGAGAGATTGTTTAGATTTTACCTATTAAAATAATTGAAGATGAAAAATTGACCTAACACGGTAAAGACAAGAAATCTTTGCAGTTTATAGTCCAGCAGCTTAAATATACCCCAGGGTCAGTGGCTTGAAGGAAAGGTTATAGAGGAAAGGATGAACCCAGGCGAATGGACAGACACGGAAATCAATGCTAGATCGCTTTGTAGGTAGAGTTGATTTCCCTTTGTGAACCATATTGATTTTTTTTTTCAACCTCAAAAGCAAGCAGCGATCTATTCTTTCAAACATATAGAAGTTCTTTAGCCTTTCACTGTGAATAATCTCATTTCTCATGGGTCACAACCTACGGCATAAACCACTGTCAAGTGACTTCCCCAGATAAATACAAATCTCATGGTCAGCCCAGGTTACCTTTACAAATGAGAATCAATAATTAAATGCAGCAACAACACATTTATGCATGTATTCGTATATAGGTGTGTGTGTGTGTGTGTATAAGCCACAATGACGTCTACAAAATGCGTGACTCTGTGATCATAATTATTTTACTAGAAACTCTGGGCCAGATTCACGTAGAATCGCGGCGGCGTAACTTATCCTAGATAAGTTACACCGCCGCAATTTTTCATCGCAAGTGCCTGATTCACCAAGCACTTGCGATGAAAACTACGCCCGCGGCCTCCGGCGCAAGGCGGGCCAATTCAAATGGGCGTGTGCCATTTAAATTAGGCGCGCTCCAGCGCCGGACCTACTGCGCATGCTCCGTTTCCTAACTCCCGCCGTGCTTTGCGCGCCGTGACGTCATTTTTTTGAACGGCGACGCGCATAGCGTACTTCCGTATTCACGGACGGCTTACGCTAACGACGTTAAATTTTGAATTTCGACGCGGGAACGACGGCCATACTTTAGACAGCAATACACTTGCTGACTAAAGTTAAGGCACCAAAAAAAAAGTGTAACTTTGCGACGGGAAACTAGACTAGCGGCGACGTAGCGAACGCGAAAAACCATCGTGGATCTGCCGTAACTCCTAATTTGCATACCCGACGCTGGTTTACGACGCAAACTCCCCCCAGCGGCGGTCGCGGTACTGCATCCTAAGATCCGACAGTGTAAAACTATTACACCTGTCTGATCTAAGGGCTATCTATGCGTAACTGATTCTATGAATCAGTCGCATAGATAGAAACAGGGATACGACGGCGTATCAGGAGAAACGCCGTCGTATCCCTTTTGTGAATCTGGCCCTCTATACTCACTCTTCATGGGTGACTCTGCATCAGTGCACCCAAACCAAGATGCTTTCTCCACTTTCCAAGGAGAGATCACAACTAGATGTAGATTTATTACTATGACCTTTGTAGCCCCTTCTGTTATTCAGCATCCATAATCTGTCCAAGACAAGTCCAGCACTACTTCTCTATCACGTGACTATCACAAATTGTTCCATCTACTTCCCAATCTTTGTATTCATTGGCTATTCCCTTCCTCATCAGTACAATTACAAGATCTATTATGGTGCTATTTATTACAGTAATATGCACACAATTAACTATGCTATTTAAAGTCACCTTTACTATATATACTACCATTTATAAACATCTAAACAGGTTAAATAATACATCACTGTTCTTCTCCTTTTAACTCTCGCCATGACAAGAAGGGGAAAGCATGGGCAGGTGCATATAGTTAAACTGAGTAAATTGCATTACTACCTAGAACTTTTCACTAGATTTAAAACCTCTTTACCAAATGTAATAACTTCTTTCCGCTAAACATAACGGGCCAGATTCAGATAGGTGAGCGGATCTTTAGATCTCATTTACGTTACGCCGCCGCAAGTTTTTGAGGCAAGTGCTTTATTCAGAAAGCACTTGCCTGTAAACTTGCGGCGGCGTATCGTAAATCCCCCATAGGGGGCGTGTAAAATTTAAATCAGGCGCGTCCCCGAGCCGAACGAACAGCGCATGCGCCGTCCGTAAAATTTCCCAGCGTGCATTGCTCTAAATGACGTCGCTAGGACGTCATTGGTTTCGACGTGAATGTAAATTACGTCCATCTGTATTCACGAATGACTTACGCAAACTACGTAAAAAATTCAAAACTCGGCGCGGGGACGGCCATACTTAAAGCGGTAGTTCACCCTCACTGACATGATTTTACCATCGAGACAGGCATTGTAGCGTGAGCTACAGTATGCCTGTCCCGATTTTTTTAACCCCGGACTCACAGTGTAATCGTACATTATAGATTTCGGCTCCCGCGGGGAATGGGCGTGCCTATGGAGAGGGAGGATGATTGACGGCCGGCCCTGGCACGTCACTCTCCCCGAAGACAGCCGGAGTAGGTCTCGGCTCTTCACGGCGCCTGCGCACAGGCTATGCGCAGGCGCCGTGAAGAGCCAAGCCTATTTCGGCTATTTCCGGAGAAGCGTGACGCGCCAGAGCCGGCCGTCAATCATCCTCCGTCTCCATAGGCACGCCCATTCCCCGAGGGGAGTCGGTATCTTCGATGTACGAGTAAACGGTGAGTACGGGGAAAAAGAAATCGGGACAGGCATACTGTAGCTCGCGCTACAATGCCTGATTTTATGGTAGAACAAAACATTTTTTTTTTTTTGGGTGTATAGGGTGAACCCCCGCTTTAACATAGTATACGCCGCACATACCCCTCATATAGCAGGGGTAACTATACGCTGGAAAAAGCCAAACGCAAACGACGTAAAAAAAAAACGCCGGGCGGTCGTTTGTTTCTGAATCGGCGTAACTCCTCATTTGCATATTCCTCGCATATACAAACGGAAGCGCCACCTAGCGGCCAGCGTGAGATTGCAGCCTAAGATCCGATGGTGTAAGTCACTTACACCTGTCGGATCTTAGGGATATCTATGCGTAACCTGATTCTATGAATCAGGCACATAGATACGACCGGTGTAGTGTCACAGTTTGCTGCCTATCCTAGAATGCTCCGGAAGTCATGTGGCGGTCAACTGCGCATGCGCGATGCGTTCCAAACGCAAACGCGATGCGTTCCAATGGATTCACAGTACAAACCAGCGAAGCCGGCATTCAGGGCGACGTGGATTTAGAGGAAAGTGGCCAGTCGGCCTCACGTCCTCACTTCGCTCGGACGGCTCGCTCCGCTCGCTCGGCCTCCTGGCTCCTTTTTTAACATCCTCCAATCCACGGGGATGTTAAGGAAAGAGCCTGGATGCCGACCGAGGTTTCACTGGTGTGCACTGTCGTGAATGCATTGGAACGCATCGCATTTGCGTTTGGAACGCATCGCGCATGCGCAGTTGCCCACCACGTGACTTCCGGAGCATTCTAGGATAGGCAGCAAACTGTGACAATACACCGGCAGAACTCAGAGATACGACGGGGTATCAGGAGATACACCGTCGTATCTCTTTCTGAATCTGCCCCAACATGTTCCAAAAAGTCTGACAAACCATGGTTTCATTGGGCAGGGCATCAACATATCCTAACAATGTTCCTGTTCATTAAGCCTATTTTGTATTGTGATGAAGCTCTGATTTGACAACTACCGTGTTTCCCCAAAAATAAGACCTAGCGTTATTTTCTAGGAGGGTTGCAATATAAGCCCTACCCCGAAAATAAGCCCTAGTTTAAAATGCTTGTAAAAATCCTATAATCCACTATATTACAGTAGAATATCATGTACAATGATATGTTTCTGTAATATCATTACAGGGAAGAGAGCTCCGGCGGGTCACTGAAGCGCAGAGTGGCGCTATAACAAAGGTATTTGCCACAATTATATTACAGAAACACACACATTGTACATTATATACTACTGTAATAGAGTGGATTAGAGGATTTTACAAGCATTTTAACTCCGTTCACATTGAGAATTCCTGGCAGGCAGAGAGAGGGGGAGAGAAGACAGCACATTACATGGTAAGACCTACCCCGAAAATAAGCCCTACTGTGTCTTTTGTTGCCAAAATTAATGTAAGACCCGTTCTTATTTTTCGGGGGAAACACGGTATAACTCCAAATTTTCTTCTTCTTTCCTCTTCTTCTTCTGTCACGTACTTATATAGCGCCATCAATTTACATATATTGTACATTCACATCAGTTCCTGCCCCTAAAGGGGTTGTAAAGGTACAATTTTTTTTCCTAAATAGCTTCCTTTACCTTAGTGCAGTCCTCCTTCACTTACCTCATCCTTCCATTTTGATTTTAAATGTCCTTATTTCTTCTGAGAAATCCTCACTTCCTGTTCTTCTATCTGTAACTCCACACAGTAATGCAAGGCTTTCTCCCTGGTGTGGAGTGTCGTGTTCGCCCCCTCCCTTGGACTACAGGAGAGTCAGGACACTCGCTACGTTGCAGATAGAGAAAGGAGCAGTGTGTTGGTGGGCGCCCTGACACTCCTGTTGTCCAAGGGAGGAGGCGAGCACGACACTCCACACCAGGGAGAAAGCCTCACATTACTGGGTGGAGTTACAGACAGAAGAACAGGAAGTGAGGAATTCTCAGAAGAAATAAGGACATTTAAAATCAAAATGGAAGGATGAGGTAAGTGAAGGAGGACTGCACTAAGGTAAAGGACGCTATTTAGGAAAAAAAATTGTACCTTTACAACCCCTTTAAGAAGCTTCCAATTTAAAGTCACATTCATACCTACACATACTAGGGCCAATTTACCTACCAGCATGTCTTTGGAACTCCATGGCTGAGGTTGGGATTCAAAATTCTACAGCACAGCCAGACACAATTATTCCAAACTATTTTTGAAGTAAACATGGTTTAAAATATTTGCAAAGCTATATGTACGCACTTGCTAGTGCAGTAGATCTCAGCTTCCTGACTTGGCTATGCAAATTGTGACTTTATCAGAGACATTTTTTGCATAAGAATAGTCATGCCTCCAGGGGGAACCAGTAGTTCAGACTTCAGATATTGCACAGTGGGGTAATAACACATCTCCATTATCTGTAAGTGGAGAATTTCCTGCAGGCTGGGTGGACCGCATGTACGGCCGCAGGTTTGTGCTGAGAACACTCCATCAGCTACTTGCTACTGCTAATAATCAAAGGCTGCTTTCAAAGAAGAGGAATTAGGAAGGTGAATTTTAGTGTTTGTCTTTCTATGATGAAGAAAACATTTCTTAATAATGACCATATAAGTACCTCTGTATATTTATGTAATAGCCCTGCCAGCGTATACTCATATGAGCCTATGTATCATTGTCCTCTGTAGAATGTTCTAATACAGTTCAGTGTTAATGCCTTGACCCTGTACAGTGACAATGATAAATGGGGTCAGCCTGTTTTCTAAGCACAGATGCTCAATTAGCCTTGCGTTCAACAAGTGAACCAGCACAGAGAGGGTCTGCAACTGCAAATTGGTATTTTCATATTTATACATTAGCCATTAGCCCTGTAGGCTGTCTCTAATCCAGACAGCTTTTCCCCCTATATAACGACTGTTATCTTTATAACAAGGATTCCTGGGTGCTCCCCTCTCCAACCACAACCCAGGAACACAATTAGGATAATAGGCTTTAACTCAAACCAACCATGTAATGTACGTGCTCGTATGACTGTTATAGGGACATTAGCTTGTCGGCTCCATGGAAACCAATGGAGGGTTTGGTCTACTCTGTAAACACGCATTATGTTGGATATATATATGTATCAGTGGCGGCTGGTGCTCAAAATTTTTGGGGGGGGCGCAAACGAAAAAAAAAACAAAAAACAATTGCAGCCTCACTGTACCTATCAATTGTCACCACTGTGCCATGCCATCAAATGCAGTCACTGTGCCATCAAAACGCAACCACTGTGCCATCAAAACGCTGCCAGTGTGCCATGCCATCAAAACGCAGCCACCGTGCCATCAAAACACAGCCACTGTACCATGCCATCAAAACGCAACCACTGTGACATGCCATCAAAACGCAGCCACCGTGCCATGCCATCAAAACGCAGCCACCGTGCCATGCCATCAAAACGCAGCCACCGTGGCATGCCATCAAAACGCAGCCACTGTGCCATGCCATCAAAACGCAACCACTGTGCCATGCCATCAAAACGCAGCCACCGTGCCATCAAAACGCAGCCACTGTGCCATGCCATCAAAACGGAACCACTGTGCCATGCCATCAAAACGCAGCCACCGTGCCATCAAAACGCAGCCACTGTGCCATGCCATCAAAACGCAGCCACCGTGCCATGCCATCAAAACACAGCCACTGTGCCATACCATCAAACGCAGCTACTGTGCCATCAATTATCACCACTATGCCATCAAACACAGCCTCCAATTGTCACCACTGTGCCCCCAATTGTTGCCACTGTGCCCCCAATTGTCGCCACTGTGCCCACAATTGTCACCACTGTGCCCCCACTTGTAGCCACTATGCCCACTTGTAGCCACTGTGCCCAGTACCCCCCCCCGGCACTTACCTTTATGGCTTCTACGTCCCTCGATGTCCCTCGTCCCGCCCTCGATGACGCTTCAGCCAATCAGGTTACCTGATTGGCTGAGACGCCTGTCAGTCTTATCCTCGGACGTATGGCCGGTACGCCCCGAGGATGAGCTTCAGGAAGCCGACTACAGCCTCAGGGCTGTACTCGGACAGCCTATCAGGGCCGCTGGCCCTGATAGGCACTTCCACACAGCCAGTCAGCTGCCGCTATTCAGCTGACCGGCGCTCAACTTCCGGCCAGCTGAATAGTGGATGGCAGCGGCGAAAATATACAGATTCATACAGTGTATGAATCTGTATATTTTACTGGCTGTGAGCGAGCCAGAGGGGGCGGCGCTCCTGCGTCCCTATGGACGCACCGCCACTGATATGTATGTATTCATATACAGTGCCTTGCGAAAGTATTCGGCCCCCTTGAACTTTGCGACCTTTTGCCACATTTCAGGCTTCAAACATAAAGATATAAAACTGTAATTTTTTTTGAAGAATCAACAACAAGTGGGACACAATCATGAAGTGGAACGAAATTTATTGGATATTTCAAACTTTTTTAACAAATAAAAAACTGAAAAATTGGACGTGCAAAATTATTCAGCCCCTTTACTTTCAGTGCAGCAAACTCTCTCCAGAAGTTCAGTGAGGATCTCTGAATGATCCAATGTTGACCTAAATGACTAATGATGATAAATAGAATCCACCTGTGTGTAATCAAGTCTCCGTATAAATGCACCTGCACTGTTATAGTCTCAGAGGTCCTTTTAAAGCGCAGAGAGCATCATGGAGAACAAGGAACACACCAGGCAGGTCCGGGATACTGTTGTGGAGAAGTTTAAAGCCGGATTTGGATACAAAAAGATTTCCCAAGCTCTAAACATCCCAAGGAGCACTGTGCAAGCGATAATATTGAAATGGAAGGAGTATCAGACCACTGAAAATCTACGAAGACCTGGCCGTCCCTCTAAACTTTCAGCTCATACAAGGAGAAGACTGATCAGAGATGCAGCCAAGAGGCCCATGATCACTCTGGATGAACTGCAGAGATCTACAGCTGAGGTGGGAGACTCTGTCCATAGGACAACAATCAGTCCCTATATACTGCACAAATCTGGCCTTTATGGAAGAGTGGCAAGAAGAAAGCCATTTCTTAAAGATATCCATAAAAAGTGCCGTTTAAAGTTTGCCACAAGCCACCTGGGAGACACACCAAACATGTGGAAGAAGGTGCTCTGGTCAGATGAAACCAAAATCAAACTTTTTGGCAACAATGCAAAACGTTATGTTTGGCGTAAAAGCAACACAGCTCATCACCCTAAACACACCATCCCCACTGTCAAACATGGTGGTGGCAGCATCATGGTTTGGGCCTGCTTTTCTTCAGCAGGGACAGGGAAGATGGTTAAAATTGATGGGAAGATGGATGGAGCCAAATACAGGACCAGGAAGAAAACCTGATGGAGTCTGCAAAAGACCTGAGACTGGGACGGAGATTTGTCTTCCAACAAGACTGATCCAAAACATAAAGCAAAATCTACAATGGAATGGTTCACAAATAAACATATCCAGGTGTTAGAATGGCCAAGTCAAAGTCCAGACCTGAATCCAATCGAGAATCTGTGGAAAGAACTGAAAACTGCTCTTCACAAACGCTCTCCATCCAACCTCACTGAGCTCGAGCGGTTTTGCAAGGAGGAATGGGCAAAAATTTCAGTCTCTCGATGTGCAAAACTGATAGAGACATACCCCAAGCGACTTACAGCTGTAATCGCAGCAAAAGGTGGCGCTACAAAGTATTAACTTAAGGGGGCTAAATAATTTTGCACGCCCAATTTTTCAGTTTTTTTATTTGTTAAAAAAGTTTGAAATATCCATTAAATTTCGTTCCACTTCACGATTGTGTCCCACTTGTTGATTCTTCAAAAAAAATTACAGTTTTATATCTTTATGTTTGAAGCCTGAAATGTGGCAAAAGGTCGCAAAGTTCAAGGGGGCCGAATACTTTTGCAAGGCACTGTATGGCCAGCTTAAGAAAAACTGTATATTGTTGGGAGTCACATGTGCTTGAAAACATTTGCTATACAGGGTATATAATTCATAAGCCATGAAGTTCATTCTGAAATAAAGTCCTTAAAGGGGTTGTAAAGGTGCATTTTTTCCCCCTAAATAGCTTCCTTTACCTTAGTGCAGTCCTCCTTTACTTACCTCATCCTTCCATTTTGCTTTTAAATGTCCTTATTTCTTCTGAGAAATCCTCACTTCCTGTTCTTCTTTCTGTGACTCCACACAGTAATGCAAGGCTTTCTCCCTGGTGTGGAGTGTCGTGCTCGCCCCCTCCCTAGGACTACAGGAGAGTCAGGACGCTCTCTACGTTGCAGATAGAGAAAGGAGCTGTGTGTTAGTGGGCGTCCTGACTCTCCTGTAGTCCAAGGGAGAGGGCGAGCACGACACTCCACACCAGGGAAAAAGCCTTGCATTACTGCGTGTAGTTACAGACAGAAGAACAGGAAGTGAGGATTTCTCAGAAGAAATAAGGACATTTAAAAGCAAAATGGAAGGATGAGGTAAGTGAAGGAGGACTGAACTAAGGTAAAGGAAGCTATTTAGCAAAAAAAAATTGTAACTTTACAACCCCTTTAAAGCGGTAGTTCACCCTCCTTTCCATCATTAGACCATTAAATTCGGCATCGTAGCGCGAGCTACGGTATGCCGGTCTTAAATTTTTAATCCCCGTACTCACTGTGGTATCGATGATTGAAGAATCCGACTCCCGCGGGGAATGGGCGTGCCTATGGAGAGGGAGGATGATTGACGGCCGGCTCTGGCACGTCACGCTCCCCGAAGACAGCCGGAGTAGGTCTCGGCTATTCACGACGCCTGCGCACAGGCTATGCGCAGGCGCCGTGAATAGCCAAGCCTATTTCGGCTATTTCCGGAGAAGCGTGACGTGCCAGGGCCGGCCGTCAATCACCTTCTCTCACCATAGGAACGCCCATTCCCCGGATTCTTCAATCATCGATAGCACAGTGAGTACGGGCATAAAAAATGTAAGACCGGCATACCGTAGCTCGCGCTACGATGCCGAATTTAATGGTCTAATAAAAAAAAACTTTTTTTTTTTTTTAACAGGGTGAACCCCCGCTTTAAGGCAAAGCGGCACTTCCAAATAATGTTGAGTAATTAACCCTCATTTAGATTGAAGTGCCGGATAAGTGATCCTGTATACTATACAGGGTATAAAACATATAATAGGAACTACGTTCATGCGGCTTCCTTTGCATGCAATGTATTAGGCCCCCGTACACACGACCGAGTTTCTCGGCAGAATTCAACCAGAAACTCGATGGGAGCCGTATTCTGCCGAGGAAACCGGTCGTGTGTACACTTTTGTCCGAGGAAGCCGACGAGGAACTCGTCGAGCCAAATAGAGAACATGTTCTCTATTTCCTCGTTAGTCAATGGGGAAACTTGGCTCGCCGAGATCCTCGGCGGCTTCACAAGGAACTCGACGAGCAAAACAATGTGTTTTGCTCGTCGAGTTTCTCGGACGTGTGTACGGGGCCTTACACAATCCCTGCTATGCACTGTGTAAGGGACCTTTCAGGCGCACAACACTGGCCAGCAGTCTGTAAATGACATGTTATTATTGGACTCATGCAGGTGATTTCTTCTTGAGCTCCTAACAAACTGCAATAAATGTGTTAAGTTGCACCTCGAACAGTCTCGCCAGCTATTTAAGACTTTCTTTCTTTTTAGGTAGCTAGACTGTTGCGATGTGCATAAATGCTATTGCCTAAGCAAAGCCAGCATGCTACAAACCGCTGTCTGCTCCAGTGGCCTGAATAGCCTCATTTAATCAGCAGGATCATTTCTGGCATATAGGACAACTAGTCATTCTGGAGGCACCTGCTGCCTGACACCATGGAACACTGTCTCTATTATAGAAGTCCGTCAGAGGAGGGATTAACTGGCATTACTATGACATCTTCTGGATCCAGGAGCTTCTATTTCTATATGTTCTAAAAAAACTCTCGCTAGAACAAATCTTTGATACACAGGGATGACAGCCCTTTGGTTGTGTTTATGCTTCTGGCTGAAAATTGCCAAAAATGCAAAGGAGATCCCAATCCAAAGAATGGGCTTACTATGAGATTGATCTGGAATTGAGAGGTTTACTGTAAATTATCACACTAAGCTGACACAGGATAAGCATAACAAATTTTATGGGAATTTTTATGGGTTTTACAGGCAATGTCTATTAATGTTAGAAAATATGACTTTCCTGAAAGTGTAGAAAATTCTAGCTACTTAGACATTGGGGCCCGGATTCACAGACACTGGAGCACATTTGTGCCGCCGTAGCGTATCTCCTTTACGATACGCCGACGCAGCGCAGAGAGGCAAGCATGGAATTCACAAAGCACTTCCTCCCAAAACTGCACTGGGTTTCCTAGGCGTAAGCCGGCGTACGTGGAAGTGGGCGTGAGCCATGCTAATGAGGCGTGACCCCATGCAAATGATGGGCCGAGCGCCAGACAGATACGTTTTACCAACTGCGCATGCGCCGTCCCGTGGGCGCATCCCAGTGCGCATGCTCACAAATACGTTGGAACGACTGCCTAAGATACTGCCTACGGCGTGAACGTAATCTACGCCCAGCCATATTCACGTACAACGTAAACTACGTAAAATATGCCGGCTTGGGTTCCCTGGTGCAGCCCTTTGCATGGATGCTGCTGAGTTACACCTCCTTTATGGGGCATAACTTTGCGCCGTACGTACAACTTACGCGCACCAGTCGTAGCCTGCGTCGGGCGCAAGTACGATCGTGAATCGGCATATCTCCCTCATTTGCATATTTGAATAGAAAATCAATGGGAGCGCCACATGCGTCCAGCGTAAATATGCGCCCACTCTACGCCGGTGTAGGCAAGTTATGCCGGTGGAATGAAGCCTGTTTTTAGGCGTATCTTAGTTTTGTGGGCACGGCGCACAGATACGACGGTGCATTTTTGCACTTACGCGGCATATCTCGAGATACGTCGGTGCAAGTGCTTTGTGAATCCGGGCCTGGGTGTTTAAAGATGGTTGCAGTACAAAAATACCAAATTGGAAAACCACTCAAGACACTCAGACAGGATGTGATTCACTACTGGGTCTTCACTGGTATACAGAAATCCGACAGGAGTGTCAGAGGGTTGGTTAGTCTTCACAAATCCTTTTTTTTTCTAGTTTACATTCATTTTTTTAACTTTTATTAAAGGTAAGTTTATTACTAAAATCACAGTGTATATACAGTATGGGCATATCTGTTCTGCTGTGGTTACTGGGCTTTTAAACTGATCCGCAGGTGCAGAGCAGTGCGGGTTACCTGCACTGAGCCATAGACTTCTATTACCTACAAGTTTGGTGAGCTTTCTGAAAGTGCATTACACCTACAGGATATAATAGAAGTCTATGGCAAAGTGCAGCTAACCTGCAGGAAAGCCACAGGTGCAATGTGCTGCACCCGCGGTGCTGGAAAACAACAGCGCATCAGTGTGAAAGCAGCCTTAGGCCCCTTTCACACGGTCGGACTGTTCAGGTCCGCCTGTAAGTTTTGTCGGTGGACCTGAACGGCCGCTCCATGCAATCCTATGGAGCGTCGGATATCAGAGGAGACATGTCCGCTGACATCCGACCCGATCCGATCCGCCAAAATCAGACGTATGGCGATATGTCCCCATCCGTTCATGGCGGATTGGATCGGGTGAGATCTGATGACAACGGACATGCTGTCTGTTTTCAACAGATCTCTCCATAGGAGACAGCGGCACTGCACAAGCCCCTCCCCACTCAGTGAGCAGAGAGGGACTTGTCATCCGCCGGCTCAGCAGAGATCAGCCTTAGGCCCCTTTCAAACAGTCAGTCCAACCCAATTGGACCCTCCATTCATCTTTAAGGAGTAGCATATGTAAATGGACTTGTGTCCGTTCACAAACCCCTACCTCCAATTTGATCCGCAAAAAACAGAGTAGAGTGGGCTCCGCTCATTGTGGCCCGCGACCAGTGCCCAAGTCGCTTAAGTGACCCTTGCTCTTCAAAAGGTTGGGCACCCCTGTTGTACAGTTTGGGCAAACATTATTATTGGGAACTGTTGCAGGATAGTAATCCACGGCTCCTGAAGGAAAGGCCAGCAGTCGTCCGCAACTGACTCAATGGAAGGTAATTGAGCGCATTCCATGGATAGAATTGAGATTGTGACACCGCTGCCCCTTCTATCTGCCTCGTCCAATCAGAGAATGCCTTGTTACAATTTAAAAATGCATGGTGTTTTGGAAGGGCGGCACTGTCAAGAGAGTGACCCCGAGGGGGCGTGGCTTGCAGGCGATCGTGATGGCCGCTTGAGCAGTGAGCTCCGTCGGAGAACCGGGGATATAGCGGCAAGACACTCGTTTTGGACTACAAAAACAGTCGGTAATTGTCGGCAAATACCCGCGGAACATACCCGATGTTTCCACGGAAGAAGAAAGAAAAGGGACACAACAAGAAACTAGCAGACTTCTTGGAGATTCCGGGCGCAGCGGGATCAAGGCTGAATGATGGCGCAGATACCGCAGCTATGGGTCAGACGCCTGCATCATACTCTGATCTGCCTGATGACGAGGGAGCTCCGTGGCAAGATGTAAAACAATCATCCATTGTTAGAAGCTCCCCCTTACATAGCCCTTCATCACATAGCCCTGCCAAATCACGGAGGAGGATCGATGACGCAGCTCCTGCTCTGATCCCAGGTATGTCACATCTGCAGCATACCTTAGCTAACCCCTGTGACGCATCTCTGATTACAAATTATCCCACTGTGGGACAGCCAGTACTGGACACTACTATGAAGGAAATGCTTTTTTCGCTGCAAACATCTCTCATGTCTAGTTTCTCATTAATGATGAATTCATTTTCTACTGAATTGCGAGGTCTGAACGACAGGGTCGTCACTGTTGAAAACAAAGTGGACGACCAGTCTGACAATGTTACTGGTCTTATGGACGCCTATAGAGACCTGTCATATGACAACGATAAAATTAAAGCCAAGCTCGCAGACCTTGAGGACCGTTTAAGGAGAAATAATGTTAAACTGAGAGGGGTCCCTGAAAACGTTCCCCCTGATAGTTTAAATAAATATGCAGATGATTTAATTGCCAATTTGCTGCCGGAAGTTTCCCAGATGGAAAGAATGATAGATAGGATCCACCGAATTCCCAAACCCAAGAATATGGATGCGGCTATTCCTAGAGATGTCCTTATGAAGATTCATTTTTATCCCACAAAAGAAAAACTATTGGCAAAAGCTAGGATCCTCTCAATACTTCCTGGTCCATATAAAGACATTCATCTTTACGCAGACCTGTCACAATACACTCTGCATTTGAGAAGGCAACTTAAATCTACTACCAAAGCATTGAGCGATCACAAGATTCAGTATAAATGGAAGCATCCTGCTACACTGATAATCACCCACAATGGATCAACCATCGTCGTGTCCAACCCTAAAGATGGTCTGCAATTGCTTCGTTCTTGGGGTATTACCCCATCTCTTTCCTCTAAAGATGGAAGAAGTGCGCCTGGAATGGGCCTCGACAATCAACATCTCGATGATTATCGTATGAACAGAGGAAGATGAGGAATTATTGAACTCCCCCTTTAATGTATTTCCTTTTTCTTCCTTCCTTTTTTCTTATCTTTTGCTATAGTCCTTTACAATTTTCCTTTGCTGTCAGTACATCCCCCTAGTATCTGACATGTTATTTTTTATTACTCTTGCCTGTTGAACATTACCCCTCCTCTTGGTCGGTTATAGATTTCACCCGACCTCTACGATATTGCATTGCTTGTACCAGGTTATTTTCCCTAGTACACAAAATATCGATTTGTTTCATATAACATATGTTAGCAATTTCATTATTTTGATTTGTTGCCATTCCTGTTATTTTGGCTATTTTGTTTTGGGTTTAATTTGTTTTGTTTTGTTTTATTTCTTGTTTTGATTTTGTTTCTGTTTTAGTTTTTATTTGCAGCTGTCACAGAACGACTGGTTGATTCCGTGTTCCCTGACAGTGCATACTTCTGGACATCTTTAGTTTTTCATTGATCCATATCGCCTAGAGGTAACCCCTTCCAGTAAGTATCACTCACACAGCACATACTCACCGCTACATGATGTCTATCAATTTTCTCTCTATAAATACTAATGGTTTGAATCACCCGGCTAAGAGGGCCTCAGTGTGGAAAACAGCGCTGTCTTCTAACTGCGATGTTCTTTGCTTACAAGAAACGCATTTTGTCAAAGACAACGCTCCTCAATGTCGCCATAACTCTTATCCGCATTTTTTCAAAGCAGATTATACTCGCAAACAGAGAGGTGTGTTAATTGCTATTAGAGATTCATTGGCTTTCAATCTTTTAAGTGAATATGCTGATCCTGAAGGCAGGTTTATTATCTTGGTATGTACGTTGGATAATGTCTTATACACAATAGTTAACTTATATGCACCTAATTTCGGTCAAATGAAATTCCACAAGGCCACTATGAACAAAATTACAGACATGCAAAAGGGTAATCTTTTGATTTGTGGTGACTTTAACCTAGTACCTGATGTGCACGTTGATTCCTCCTCAAATGCTAAAAGGTTTGCTTCCCCTCTTGCTGCTTTTCTGGCAAACAACGAGTTGTATGACATATGGAGATGCTGTCACGCGTCTGAGAGGGACTACACGTTCCACTCCCCGCGCCACAACACATACTCCCGTATTGATCTGTTCATTTCCGACAAATGGTTGCTTCAAAATGTTTTAGAGTCTCACATCCATACTGCTACGTGGTCGGATCATGCACCAATCAGCATTAAGCTGAAGAATGTTAATTCTAATAACAAATCTTATTTGTGGCGCATTAATAATTATTTATTACAACAACCCGATAATATAAAATATATATCTCAAAAATTGACTGAATTCTTCTCGGACAACAAGGGTTCTGTATCCGATCCGGTAGTAGTATGGAATACTCATAAGGCCTTCGTTCGTGGTCTATTCATTCAACTTGGATCACGGGCAAGGAAGATGAGGAGATCTAAGATTGATGACCTCACCAAAAAACTAGCAGATGTCGACTCTGAAAACAAATCTAAAGCTTCTACCTTTCTTAAATCCAAGATATATGAACTTAGGAATGAATTGAGATCTGTACTAATGGAATCATATGATTCTAATCTCAGGAAATTGAAGGCACGCTCCTATGTCGCCAATAACAAGGCAGGTAAACTCTTGGCTAACAGAGTAAAGGGCCATAGGCTAAAGACGAAGATTTCTCATCTCTATGACCCAATCTCGAAAGATAGAATTATTGACCCCCAACTTATCGCTGACTCATTCAGTTCCTACTACAGTGATTTATATAATCTCTCCAGAGATATTAATACTCATCAACCCTCCACTGATGAGATTCGGACATTCCTATCACATATCAAATTGCCCAGATTGACGGTAGACCAGCTTACACTTTTAAATAGTCCCTTTAACAATACTGAGATTCTCTCTACCATTGATTCTTTACTTAGGGCGAAAGCTCCGGGTCCGGATGGTTATTCCATTGAATATTTTAAAACGTTTAAGCAATTGCTTCTACCCCATTTACGAGACGTGTATAACCACTCTGCATCTATTTCTACATTCCCAAAGGAAATGCTGTCTGCTCTTATTGTCACCCTACCTAAACCGGGTAAGGATCCGACCTCCCCACAAAACTTCCGCCCAATTTCTCTACTAAACGTAGATTTGAAAATCTATGCTAAAATGCTTGCCAATAGAATTGTAGACCTCCTCCCTAATCTAATTAATTTAGATCAAACTGGTTTCACTAGGGGTAGACAGTCTTCCGACGCGACCAGAAGGTTGATTGACGTTATCCACAATATCAACGCTACTGGAACGCCTTCTCTGCTCCTATCTTTGGATGCGGAGAAGGCGTTCGACAGGATCAATTGGACCTATCTGTCACTTACTCTGCAGGAATTTGGTTTTGAGGGCTTTATTCTCAGTGCAATTCTCGCCCTGTATTCTAATCCTATTGCGCGAATTTTCTGCTCTAACATGCTGTCCAAACCATTCCATATCACCAATGGCACCAGGCAAGGCTGCCCATTGTCCCCTTTGATATTTAATTTATTGATAGAACCTTTAGCTGAACACATTAGGTCTAATCAGAAGGTTTCAGGTATATCTATCGGCGACTGCACACATAAAATTAGTTTATTTGCGGACGATATCATTTTGATGCTATCTTCCCCATTTTCTTCTCTTCTAAAAGTTCAAAGGATTTTGGCCTGGTTTGGTAGAATTTCATTTTATAAAGTTAACGAATGCAAGTCTTATGCCATGGATATAGGTATTGACGCTGTGTCTAACGGCCTGCTCCAGCTCCAGTTCCCTTATTCATGGGCAGAAACCAGCATTCCATACCTAGGGATACTACTAACCCGATCTACTAGATCTCTATTCACGCAAAACTATATTCCTCTTAAAAAGAAATTGCTAATTGACCTAACGAAACTAGGTAAACATGAATTGTCTTGGTGGGGCAGATTATCGGCATTCAAAATGTTACACCTACCTCAAATATTGTACTTGTTTAGGTGTTTACCTATACCTATCCCGGTTCACTTCTTCAAATCTTTACAATCAATCCTCTCCAAATACATTTGGAATGGGAAGAAATCGAGGTGCGCACACTACAAACTAATCAAGCATAGAAAGTGGGGAGGGGTGGGTTATGTCGATTTCCGTGATTACTTTCATGCGTCTATATTGTCCCAGCTAAAGGAATGGTTTCAACCTTATCCCACTACAGCATGGGGTCGGATTGAAACCACCTCCTGCGTTCATGGCTCTGCTTCTTTGTGGTTGTTTGGTGCAGAGCTAGGAATAAAAATCCCCACATGTCTACCCCCCACAATGCAGTTATCGATCGCTACATGGCTTAAGGTTTTAAAATCTGTAGATCCCTCCGATTCTACTCTTAAAGTACATGCTCCACTGAATGTATTGAGTCTAGTTTTAAAACACGTTCCACTGGATCTTTGGGGAGATCATGGTATTAAACACATACATAACCTTTTCTACAAGGGAGAGGTTAAATCCTTCCAAGACATTCAATCTGAATTCGATTTACCTAGTTGGTGCCATATTCATTATTCTCTCATAGTGAAATGTATAAGAAAATTAAACTTTAACACTACTCTTGTACATCCAGTAATGTGGTCCTATTTAACTTCGCTAGAATTCGGGAAAAAGGGAATCTCCATTTTCTATAACTTGCTCCAAGAAAAGCAGAGATTTTCTAAAACCTCCTCACATATTCAATGGGAGAAGGATCTGGGTCAATCATATACGGATGACCAATGGCATATCGCGTGCAAGCTAAATCAAACAACATCTAGCTGTACTACATTATGGGAATTATCAGTTAAGTTCACATTGAGGTGGTATTATACCCCAGATGTTTTATCAAAATTTGGCGGACAGCAGTCGGACAGATGTTGGAGATTGTGCGGATTCAGAGGTGACCTTCTACATACTTTATGGGGCTGCCCTATGCTTACGAAATATTGGGCGGAGGTGTTCGGAATTATATCTGTTTTATCTGACAAGCGGATTAATCCAGACCCTGCCTTGGCTTTGCTTTCTCTGGGTATTGAAAACTTTTCAGCGACTCTTAGGTGCTCAATAGTTCATTTACTTATGGCTGCCAGACTTTCGATAACCAGAAAATGGAAAGATCCGTGTCCTCCTAGCATTTTGGAAGCTATTGACTTAACTAATATTCATTGCACGTATGAGAAAATGATGGCTGTGTCACTATTTACCTTACCTAAACACGAATTCTCATGGGCCCCCTGGAAAACATGGTACGTAAATAACACATAGTCATTGTTGCTCATGTCATTCCTATGAAGGGTTATTGCTTTTATTCCCCATTGAATTTTCTACGACCCACTGTGTCGCTTATTACAAATATTAACAATTTGGGTTACCTTGTTGCTCTTTTCTGTGTATATATCAGAAGCTTCTTAGAACGCTTGTCTTGATGTTTTAAAAATGTGCTAAACAACAAGTAGTGATTTTCCGGGTTCAGTTTGATACATTCTTTTTAATTAATTTATTACTTACTTACTCGACTGGTTTTCCATTTCGACTACCTGCTGAATTTATATAATCCTATGTATGCTTATTTATTGCATGTTTTCTGAACAAAACAGATTGTTAATTGTGTTTATTGTTTATGTATTATTAAATATACCAATAAACATTTATTGAAAGAAAAAAGAGAGTGACCCCCTGTGGTCAGTATGTAGTGGGTCAGCAGAGGACCCAGAAGATCAGGGCTATGACTGTATGTAGTGCTGATCATTACCGTGATAGTCAGGTTCCCCAGTGGCCATACAGGTATGTGATATCTGTACTAACATTGGTCAAAGCTGGACAGATGTATACAAAAAAGATCATACTTGGAGTTCAGCTTTAATATATGTAACAACAGAATTCAGTACATGCCTTTTTTCTCTCCACAATTACATATGACCAAGCTGAGCTTTGGCATATCTGAGCCCACGCAGGGGATTTTTCACGCATGCGTTTCAGCCTACCCTGGTATTAGTCTTTATGCATGTGTGGAAAACCCTGCATGTGTGCAAATGGCTGGAAAAAATCTCCTTTGGGACCCCAGCCTTGCGACACATCTGCACGTGTGAGGGAATGTCTCACCTAGGCACAAATAGGGTACTTTTTTTTATGAATTAATGAATAAATAATGTCCATTTGTAAGAAATAAAGGCAGGAGGAGGCAGTGTAGCAAAACATGACATTTAGGGAAATTACCTGCTTTAACTCAAAAAAGTCACTTGCTCTCAGCCTCCTCCAAATCTCCAAATTGCTTTTTGTTGCTGCTGTAATCCAGCTTTCTACGATGAACTAATGAAAATTAATCGACAGTGTCATTAAGGTGGTTGTAACCCTAAGAAAAAATCCTGTTCCCTTATAGCACATAAAACTAAACAGCACAGTGCTTGTGCTGTCTAACCTGTCCCTCTGTAAGCTGTAAAAAACCTGGCTGATCCTGCCTGTTCCTGTGTCCCCTGCTGACCACAGTAATCAGGGCTGCTGAGCCCTGATTACCATGGTCAGTTTACCTGCCTCCGTCATCCGCTGCTCTCCTCTCTCCCCCTCCCTGCCTGTCAGCTCCTGTGTGTGTGTGCGCATGTGTGAGCCGTCTAATTTCTGTGGTGCTTGGTAGCGTCCTTCAGTTGCCATAAAATAAAATAAACATTCTTGTATGTATCTTTAATAATTCAGGAAGAATGTGTACCTTTTTCTCCTTATAAATGTCCATCTCATCATCTTTTTCAATGAGCGTCCATTTGGCTTTTGAGCTTGAATTCTAAGAGCCGGTTCCATCGCATCTTGTGTGAACTGACTAATGTGATTGGGCTCCTCAAATGTAATTGCTTCTGCAGGAAGCCAAATGTAATGTTCAAAGCTCATTTACAACAGGTTTGTTCTAATCCAGAAGGGGTTTTTAATAAGACAAGGGTAATGATTTATCAAACAAAATGAACTGCAAATCCAAGGCAATATCAAGGGGATAAAAATCTATAGCTAATAAATCAAAGTAAAGAAAATCTCTTATTTGCGCCATTTGTTCATTTGTTGTGTATTGTGTGTCGTTATTGGATTGAAACATGGCTCTTATCTGTCCTCTTTCACCTCTGCTGTCACTAATGGTTAAATCAGTTCCCTTTATGTAGCACCAGCTTTTTTTTTACATTATAAGACAACTGTGGTCAAGACAAAAACACCAAGTAAACCTACATAGGGCCGTGATGTGATGTACATAAGTGTCTGTATAGAATTAGATTTCAATGGGTGTGCAGGTTGGAGTACTGTACAGATTGGGCCTACCATTGAAGGGAAAAAAGGAACACATGGTAGTTACATTTAACACGTTGTAAATGATAACTGCTCAACCAGACTGTCAAGACATCAAATGGTCGGTGTTATAACTGATCACATGTTCAGCACCATGGCAACTGCCGATCAAACAAAGGCTAGGATGGCAGTTTCCTTGGCTGTAAAGTTTAAGAGGGTTTAGTTCTCCTTGGGCTAGATTCACATAGATTAGCGGATCTTTAGATCCGGGTAATCTATGTGATTTACGATCCGCCGGTGCAATTTAGCGAGGCTAGTGCAGTATTCACAAAGCCCTTACCTCGAAACTTGCACCGGCGGATCATAACTCCCCCGCGAAATTTCCCAGTGCGCATGCTCCAAATGACGTCGCTAGGACATCATTGTTTTTGGCGGCAACGTCAATTGCGGCCATCTGTATTCCAGAGCGACTTACGCAAACGACGTAAAAATTTGAAAATCGGCGCGGGAACGACGGCCATACTTAGCATTAGCTACCCCTCATATAGCAGGGGTAACTATCCGCCGGAAAAAGCCGAACGCAAACGACGTAAAAAAAAAGCGACAGGCGGGCGTTCGTTTCTGAATCGGCGGTTCTCCTCATTTGCATATCCGATGCGTAAAAGACCGATGCGACACCTAGCGGCCGGCGGGAGATTGCAGCCTAAGATCCGACGGTGTAAGTCACTTACACCAGTCGGATCTAAGGGAGATCTATGCGGAACTGATTCTTATGAATCAGTCGCATAGATCTGACACGTCGGATCTCAGAGATACGACGGCGGATCAGGAGATCTGCCGTCGTATCTCTTTGTGAATCTGACCTTGACTTTTAGAGCCTTGCCCTCAGCATTCTACTCTGGGATCACAAAGTAGCAATATGCACCCAGTCACCTTCCCAGGTAGAATTAATGTTTGAACTTGAGGACTGGCTTTATTAGAATGACCCTTGTGTGACTGATGACAAATTTGCTCCTAATTTCCAACAGAAGTATGAGCCTCTCCAGCTATAGGCTTAGACTTTAGGAAGTGTTACCGTTTCTTCAGTACCAAGCAACCAAAACCAAACAATGGTCAAGAGCTCTTTGCTTTGTACAAACTTTTATTCTGAAGTTTTCGGTGACCTAATCTATGTCAAATTTTCCTTTAATCTAACCTGTTCAGTAATAGCTCTTACTTTTGTATTCTTAGTAGGTGACATATAAATGTCCACAGTTTGTACATATTTTCTCCGTGACGCAAGTGAACACTGGAAAATTTCAGTTTCCTAATCACAGATCATTGTTCGCATTCATGAAACTCTCAGTACGATTACACTTTATGCATGTTGCAATTACTGTATGTGAAGTATGATACTAACTGATGCCTGCTGTGTCTTTGTTTTTAATCTTAGTTTGTTACCATTTTTCCAGCATGCACAATATAGATAAGGGGCCAGATTCTCATACATTCGCGCTGCTCCTGGGCAGCGTAATATATGAGATCTACGTTACACCGCCGCAGGTCTACAGGTTTACATCCTGATTCTCAGAACACTTACCTGTAAACTTGCGGCGGTGTAGCGTTAGATTGCTCGTCGCAAGCCCGCCCAATTCAAATGGGGAGGGCACCATTTAAATTAGGCGCGCTCCCGCGCCGAGCGTACTGCGCATGCTCCGTCGGGTAAATTACCCGACGTGCATTGCGCTAAATGACGTCGCCCCGACGTCATTTGCCTAGATGTATACGTAAATGGCGTCCAGCGCCATTCACGGACGTCTTACGCAAACGACGTAATTTATATTGAATTTGACGCGGGAACGACGGCCATCGTTAACATTGGTTGCGCCTGCTAATTAGCAGGGGCAACCTTACGCGTCGGGTACGCTACGCAAACGACGTTAATTCGCTGCGTCGACCTCGCGTATGTTCGGGAATCGACGTACTTACCTAATTTGCATAGACGACGGGGAAAAGCGACGATGCGACACCTAGCGGCGGGAAAAAAAATTACTTTTAAGATCTGACAGCGTAACAGCCTTACGCTTGTCAGATCTAATGGGTACCTATGCGCAACTGATTCTGAGAATCAGTTGCATAGATACCGGGGGCCAGATGAGGTGTTACGACGGCGCTAATGGTGTTGCGCCATCGTAACGCCTTTGAGAATCTGGCCCAAAGTACTTAAAGCGGGAGTTCACCCAATTAGGTTTTTTTTTTCTTTTCCCCTTAGATTCCTGCTCGTTTTGTCTAGGGGAATCGGCTAGTTGTTTTAAAATATGAGCCGTACTTACCGTTTTTGAGATGCATCTTCTCCGTCGCTTCCGGGTATGGGTCTTCGGGAGCGGGCGTTCCTTCTTGATTGACAGTCTTCCGAGAGGCTTCCGACGGTCGCATCCATCGCGTCACTCGTAGCCGAAAGAAGCCTCCATCGCGTCACTAGTAGCCGACAGAAGCCGAACGTCGGTGCGGCTCTATACTGCGCCTGCGCACCGACGTTCGGCTTCTTTCGGAAAATCGTGACGCGATGGATGCGACCGTCGGAAGCCGCTCGGAAGACTGTCAATCAAAATAGGAACGCCCAGTCCCGCAGCCCATACCCGGAAGCGGCGGAGAAGATGCATCTCGTAAACGGTAAGTACGGATCATATTTTAAAACAACTAGCCGATTCTCCTAGACAAAACGAGCAGGAAGCGAAGGGGAAAAAGGGTCATGTGCGGGTGAACCTCCGCTTTAACATATCGATGTAAAAGGGTTATAAAGGTTTAAAAAAAAAAAATAACAAACATACTATACTTACCTTCACTGTGCAGTTTGTTTTGCACAGAGTTACCCCGATCTTCATCTTCTGGGGTCCCTCGGCGGCTGTCTCGGCTCCCCCCGCAAGAGCTAACCCCCCTCTGGGAAGCGCTCTCCCAAGGGGGTTAGCTTGCGGGCATGCTCCCGTGTGATACAGTCGGCGGCCATGGCCACCGACTGTATCTCTCGGCCCCAACCCCCAAGCATGCCGCGTCATTGATTTGATTGGCAGCAATGGCTGTGCTGCTATCAATCATCCAATGAAGAGCCCACAAGAGCTGGGGTAAAGCATCGCGGGGTCACGCCCACTGAGATTTGGGGCTCAGGTAAGTAAAACAGGGGCTCGGGTGGGGGGCAAGAGAGTGCAAGGTGTTTTTTCACCTTAATGCATAGGATGCATTAAGGTCAATGGATTATTACAAATAGTGACTGCTAAGTGTTCCATCACCAGCACATACAACAGGGGGGACAAGGAACACCCATGTCGGTGCCATTACTTTTAGAGAACCCCGGTGTCAGAGAACCATTGATGCAAACCCTTGCATTCGGTTTGGAATATAAAGCCAGGATTTTGTGCAATAGGCAAGAACCCAAACCTATTTACAGGAGCATCTGTCTGAGAAAGAGCCAGCTAACCCAATCAAATGCCTTCTCATCTAGGAAGAGAAGGCAAGATGGGATATTAGAAATTTGAGGGTAGTGCCCCTTGCCTCCCTCTCCTGGACAAACCCTAAGGCCTTGTTCACAACTATGCATTTTGTAGTGCGTTTTTAGTTTTGCAGAAACACACTACAGTCCATTTAACATGGTTTCCTATGGGTCACGTTCACGTTTGTGTATTTTATAGAAAGGGCCAGAGACTTTTTTCTGGTTTTTGGTTCCATAGACTTCAATGAATCAAAAACGTGTATTGAAAATGCACCTGGAATATGCAAACTACAACCTGCATAGGTGAGAACCAGGTCTTACTGGTCTGTATGTATAAGCGTGGGTAAAAGAGGCTGCACTTTGGCTTATAATTTCAAATCCACACCGATAAGTGAAATATGGTGATAGCTGGAACTTAATGATAGGTACTTACCTAGTTTTGGAATAAGAGATATATGGGCTTTCAAAATTTGAGGCAAAAACTGGGTGTCCTAGGAGATAAAGTTAAAAGTATTCAGCAAAAATGGTGTGATGTGTTCCTTATATGTTATGTCGAACTTAGGGGTAAATCTGTCTGGGCCTGGCCTTTTCTCAGTCCTTCCATAGTAAATGGACAATCCAGACAGTCCCTAGTGGTAATGTCTAAGTTAGGAGCACAATGTTCACAACGTAATCACAAAGGTGGCGGGTATAAGTGTCAGAGTCTGCAGAAGGTAAGGGGTAATTTATAGAGGGAAGAGAACAAGTCCTGAAGTGTTTCGAGGAGCAATGGGGGCGAGGAAGTAAGGTCACTACCTTGAGTCCTGATGCTGGGAATGTAGGTTTGTGAGGTACACAAGTGAAGGGAGCAGGCCCCACGCTATGGGTATTCCTGTAAAGTATATCTAGACCTAAAACTAATTTTTAATATACAGTGGAACCTCGGATTGGAACCTCGGATTTTCTTTTGCACATAGGCCCCTTTCAGATTGGGGCGGGAGCTGAGGTGGCGGTATAACACAGCTAAAAATAGCGGCGTTATACCGCCGGGATTGCTGCGGTAATCAGCCGCTAGCAGTGCAGTATGGACCCCCGCTAGCGGCCGATAAAGGGTTAATACCGCCCGCAATGCGCCTCTGCAGAGGCACATTGCGGGCGGTATTGCCGCGGTTTCCCATTGTTTTCAATGGGAAGGAGCGGTATACATGCCGCTCCTCTCACCGCTCCAAAGATGCTGCTGACAGGAGATTTTTTCTCTCCCGCCAGCGCATCGCCTCAGTGTGAAAGCCCTCGGGCTTTCACATTGAGTAGGCAGTGAAGGAGTTTTTCAGGCGCTATAGCAGCGCTATTTTTAGCGCTGTACCGTCTGAAAAACTCCTCAGTGTGAAAGGGGTCTTAGAGAAAATGTACTTATTCTGACAAAAGAAAACAAATGCAGTCATTGAATAGGTAAGTAAAATATTGAATTTTTGTTTTGGAATCCCTAAAAAGATATCCTTTAAAGCCCAGTTGTACAAGCAAGGCAAAATGACAGTGTCTCTGCACAGCACCCCCTCCCCTGAACCCCCTAATAATCACTTTGACTTCTGTGTATTAACAAGGCAGTGTCTCTTTAAAAAGTCTTCACTTAATAAAGTAGTGTACCTATTGCAGTACAATGAAGCAAATTTGTCCATCTTGTTCATGTCACACCATGTCAAATAAAAACCAAATAGAAACTCTGTGGGCTCGCTAATGATTAACAGTTCAATAGTCTGGACAGAGTATTTGAAGCACTCAGAAGCCTCCCCTCAAGGTCCTCCTGGTGTAAATGAAACGTCTATTTCACAAGGAATGTCTCATGCTAATAGTGCTCTGGCTGCCGTGTATAAGTGGTAAATCACCCCCCTTGCCCTCCCCGTATATTTACACAATCCCGTCAAGGTTAAACATTACTTGGTGCCTGCACATGCAGAGCGAACTAAGTTATCCCAATAATTATCTACAACCCCAATTCCAAAAAAGTTGGGACATAAAAACAGAATGCAATGATTTGCAAATCTCATGAATCCATATTTTATTCACAACAGAAAAAATTAAACATATCAAATGTTTAACCACTTCAACACAGGGCACTTTCCCCCCCTTCCTGCCCAGGACAATTTTCAGCGCTGTCGCACTTTGAATGACAATTGCGCCATCATGCAACACTGCACCCAAACTAACTTTTTATCATTTTCTTCCCACAAATAGAGCTTTCTTTTGGTGGAAATGTGAAAAAGCTTCTGCGCTACTTTAAGTGAAATAGAAAAAATCTTCCAAAATAAACAGTTTCAAATTGCAGCAACAACTCGCAGTGTATACACAACAGCAAAAAGGTCAATAGTGAAAGAGGGTTGCCGCGCAAAATATAAAACACATAGAATCATATAGTGACCAAAAATATATATAGTGACTAAAAGAATAAATATAAAATGTGAAGTGTTAGAGGTGACCAAATAAATCAAATGTAAAACAAATGATAGAGTCCATGGGGCAGATCCACAAAAGGATTACGCTGGCGTATCTACTGATACGCCGGCGTAATTTTAAATTTCCCGCGTCCTATCTTTGTTTTGTATCCACAAAACAAGATACGACGGCATCTGGGATCGATCCGACAGGCGTACGTCTTAGTACGCCGTCGGATAGTTAAAGCTGCTGTTCTGAGGCGTACTCAATGTTAAGTATGGCCGTCATTCCCGCGTACAATTTTGAATTTTTTCCGTTGTTTGCGCAAGTCGTTCGCGAATAGGGATTTGCGTACAATGACGTCACCGTCGTAAGCATTGGCTTGTTCCGGGTTAATTTCGAGCATGCGCACTGGGATACCCCCACGGACGGCGCATGCGCCGTTAAAAAAAAAACGTTGTTTACTTCGGGTCACAACGTATTTACATAAAACAAGCCCCCATCACTTCCATTTGAATTCCGCGCCCTTACGCCGCAACAGATACACTACGCCGCCGTAACTTACGGCGCAAATTCGTTGACGATTCAAACAAAAAAAAAGTAAGTTACAGCAGCGTAGTGTATCTTAGATACGCTACGCCCGGCGCATTAATGCGCAGCGCTACGTGGATCTGCCCCCATAAGTGCAATGGCAGTGAAAACTGCTAAAGAAGAGAAGTAGATGTCCACCAGTCCCAGAGAGGAATGAGAAACTGCACCAAAAGAACTTCAATCTGGTCTCCCAGAACTCTCACCTCTCACTTCTCATTCCTCTCTGGGACTGGTGGACATCTACTTCTCTTCTTTAGCAGTTTTCACTGCCATCGCACTTATGGACTCTATCATTTGTTTTACATTTGATTTATTTGGTCACCTCTAAGGCCACGTACACACAGTCGATCCATCTGATGAGAATGGTCCGACGGACCGTTTTCATCGGTTCACCACTGAAGCGGCCTGATGGTCTGATGTGCGTACACACCATCAGTTCAAAATCCGATCGGGTCAGAACGCGGTGACGTCAAACACACGACGTGCTGAAAAAAACGAAGTTCAATGCTTCCAAGCATGCCACGACTTGATTCTGAGCATGCGCGGGTTTTGAACCGATGCTTTTGTGTTCTAACCTTCGGTTTGGACAGATGGTCTGCCGTCCATCGGTTCGATTTTAAAGCAAGTTCTCTAATTTTTGTCCGAAGGACAGCAGACCGATGGGCCGTACACACGGACGGTTTGGACCGATGAAACTGAACCTCGGTCCGTTTTCATCAGTTTGGTCCGATGGTGTGTACGCGGCCTAACACTTCACACTTTATATTTATTCTTTTAGTCACGATATATATATATTTTTGGTCACTATATGATTCTATGTGTTTTATATTTTGCGCAGCAACCTTATTTCACTATTTATTTTGGTTATATTTGATCCCCACTGTGTTTTTTTTTTTTTTGCTAAACAAACTAAAAAAGACTGACATTTTTTAAATAAAAATATTTTTTCTTGGTTCTGTTTAAAAAATTGTGTTTTCTCCTTCACTGACAGGCACTGATGAGGCGGCACTGATGGGCACTGATGAGGAGGCACTGATATGCAGCACTGATGGGCACCAATAGACGGCACTGATATGCAGCACTGATGGGCACTGACAGGTAGAACTGATGGGTACTGATTGGCACTGACAGGTGGCAGTGATGGACACTAATAGATGGCACTGATGCACAGCACTGATGAGGTACTGACATATATTACTGATCTGCACTGATTGGCACTGTGATGGCCACTTATTGGCACTTTTATGGGCACTGCCTGGCGTTAATGATGGGACACTGACTGGCAGCTGATCTGCCCCTCTCATGGAGGCTGTGCTGATGATCAATGTTCTGATTATCAGCACAGACCCCCCTCTGACAGGGAGAGCCGCCGATCAGCTCTCCCTGTCAGAGCGAACCGAGGAAAGACGTTTACTGGCACTTCCTGGTTGACGTTGTGATCAGCTGTGATTGGTCACAGCTGATCACGTGGTAAGGAGCCTCTGTCAGAGGCTCTTTACCACGATCCAAGATGCAGTGTGTCGCCTGACACACAGCACCAATGAATGCCACGCTCTGGCATGTTATTTTGCTGGACGTCATATGACATCCAGTCAGGATAACTGAACCATCGCTCGTCCGTCATTCTGCTGTCGGCCAGGCGAAAAGTGGCTAAACTGAGAAAATGTACCATTTTAAGAAAAAAAAGGTCATTTTGAAATTGATGTCAGCAACATGTCTCAAAAAAGTTGGGACAGCAGATAGTTTTGTTTGTATCCAAATGCAACACTATAGTAATCAATGAGCCCATACACACAGCTGCATCTACATACGAAAATGTGCTCCGCGTTTAGTCGCGCACTAAAAAAAGCAGGACATAGCTGGAGATTTTACATGCGTAGATCTGCAGACTTTATGCAAGTACTTGCATAAACATGCATAAACACAAGCACTTAAAGTGGATGTAAACCCCAAATATTGTGATAATTAACAGACTTCCAGATAAAAACCTGTCTAAATAAAAAGTCCTTTGCGTCCCCTTGCTTCGAGTGACATACATTACCTCTCACAATGAACTGTGGATCACCCCCCATATTATGATAAACATCCAGAAATGTGCATGTGTCCAAGCTAGTGCACGAGATATGTAAAAACCCTGTCACTCGAAGCAAGGGGACGGAAAGGACTTTTTATTTAGACAGGTTTTTATCTGGAAGTCTGTTAATTTTCACTGAACAATAAAAGAGGATTGCTCAGAGCTGGATTAACTCTGTGTGGCAAGACTGGGCACAGATGATAGGAAATCTTATTCTCTACATTGTGACATAAAAAAAAATTGGGGGTTTACATCCACTTTAAGGTGAGTATTTTATGCAGGATCTTTCTTTCGTGTAAAAGATACACTTCTAAATGTAGTTAAACAAAGTGTTTTTCTGTTGGTGTGAATGAGCCCTAGTTCTGAGAGCAAGAACCTTTATTTCATGCAGAAAAAAAAGGTCTAAACAAGTGGCGTCAGGGGGGGGGGGGTTGGATCTGGTGCCCGAATGGGTCCCCAAAAAGCCCAGAGTCTCAGCCATTTATAACACAATAATTAGCCCCGAGCCCCCTGGCTGCTTACAGAGAGCTGCGCATGAGCGAGAATCGATCCCAGCAGCGAGCAAAAAGTCCGGTCAGGTGGGCGGCGGTGCCTAAGTCTAGTATTGGACATCACATGGTCCTACAATCCTGGCATTGGACCAGTGAGATGTTCATCATAGGCGCTGCCATGCCTGGCAGTGCCTATGATGGACATCACACTGGTCCAATGAATGCCGGGACCGCGGGACGTGTGACGTTAGTCCATCATAGGCGCTGCAGGCTCCAGAATGCGGGAATTACAATGCACTTTTCAGTGCAGAGGAGGGGTTTAGGGTCTTTTAGACCCCAGATCCCTCCATAAAGAGTACCTGTCACTACCTATTACTGTTGCAGGGGATGTTTACATTCTTTGTGACAGCAATACATGTGATCAGAATTTTCTTTTTCAAATCGACAGTGTAAAAATAAAGTGAATAAGAAAAAAGAAAAACATTTTTAAAGCGCCCCATCCCTCCATGCTTACGCGCCAAAGCAAACGCATATGTAAGTCATGCCCACAAATGTAAACAGTGTTTAAAGCGGAGTTCCGGACACAATTTCACTTTTTAAATATAAATACCCCTGTAATACACAAGCTTAATGTATTCTAGTAAAGTTAGTCTGTAAACTAAGTTCCGTTTTGTTAGGTTGTTACAGCATTTAGACACTTTATAAAATAGAAATTGACTGGGGCCATCTTAAGTGTGGGCATCATGAAGCCAGACTGTATGACTTCCTGGATTTCAGCCTTGCAGATCTCACACATGCTCAGTGCTGCACAAGCAGTGTAATAGGTTTCAGATCAGGTTTCAGCACCTGTACTGTCCAAGTCACATGATTCTTCGAGACTGGGGAGTGCACAGACTCCTGGAAAGTTACACCCACTACATTCCCAGGAGTCTGTGCAGTGAAGCTTAAGCACCTAGGTGCAGGAAGAGGGAAGATTAACTATTCTGCCTAGCAACAACACTTTGAAGGCATCTAAAAAAAAAAAAAAAATTCTTAAAGGACTAATGACATTTTTTTAAAACTACTGATGTAATGTTATATTTATGGGTGGAACTCCACTTTAAACCACACAGGTGAGGTATTGCCATGATCGTTAGAGCGAGAGCAATAATTCTATTGCAAGACCTCTGTAACTCCAAACAGGTAACCGTTTATTTTTTTTAAAGTGTCCCCTATGGAGATTTTTAAGTACTGTAGTTCTTAGCTATTCCACAAGCATGCACAATTTTAAAGCGTTACATGTTAGGCATCTATTTACTCAGAATAACATCATCTTCACACTGTACAAAAAAATTGGGCTAACTTTACTGTTTATTTATTTTTTATTCATTGAAGTGTATTTTTTCCCAGAAATTGCGCTTGAAAGACCGCTGCGCAAGTACAGTGTGACATAAAATATTGCAATGTCTGACATTTTATTCTCTAGGGTCTCTGCTAAAAATATATATATATATATAATGTTTGGGGGTTCTAAGTAATTTCCTATTGTTTTTCATTTTCTATATATTTTGTATTTTATAAATTCTTTTTTTTTTCAATAGGAGAACAACAATGGTTGCAACCTGTTAGGTCTGTGAAAAATAAAAATAAAGGTAACAAAGTACATATGGGTCCCATACAGTTAAAATGACATGTTGCAACACAAAATGGTAGGTAGTAGACAGACTTCAGAAGAAACTATTTAAAACAAATTCCATGTAGAGGAGGACGTTTTGACAGAGGCGGCTGAATAAACAACTTTTAGAAGAAAGCAGAGAAAGAGGGAGCAGGTGATCCAGATAGAAATGAAATGTCCCTATTGGACTTCTGCCTATGTTTTTAGAAATGGCCTAAATTGCTATGCGGTTACACACCTGTCTTGTGGGCATAGAGGGGCATTTTTTGTGGTATTAGACAAATGCATTGTCATGCATCAATAATTTACCAAACGGGGCAGAGACAGTGACAGAAACTTGATTTCCTATCCCATCCCACACAGTTCAAAGCTGTGAAAACATTTAACTGGAATTCCACTTTGAGGTTTGATAATTCGCCAGCTTATTTGAAATGTAAGCATTTTTTTTATTTTTTTAACATTTTAAATAGAGTAAACCTCATCCCTGCTGGAGAGATTTACTCTCTTTACTTGTCATGGAAACTTCAAAAATTTCGAGCTTTCAACACAAAAAAAAGTAGAGGGAAAATCCTCTAATGAAGACACTTATGCCTCGTACACACGACCGGTTTTCCCGTCCGGAAAACTGCCATGAGAGCTTTTGGACAGGAAAATCGTCCGTGTGTATGCTCCATCACAGTTTTCCAGACGAGAAAAGTGACGAAAAAAAAAAAAAGAGAACCAGCTTTTTTTTCCCCAGTGGACTTTTTCCCGCCGGGAAAACCGGTCATGTGTATGCTTTTCCGAGGAGGAAAAAACGCGCATGCTCAGAATGAAGTATGAGACGGGAGCGCTCTTTCTGGTATATCACATTCGTCACGCTGCAAATTATTACAGTGTTTAATGCAGTGCATGAAAATTGCGAATCGTCTCTCACCAAACTTTTACTAACACGAGGATCAGCAAAAGCAGCCCAAAGGGTGGCGCCATTTGAATAAAACTTCCCCTTTATAGTCCCGTCGTATGTGTTGTACGTCACCGCGCTTTGGACGGACAGTATTTGGCCTGCCGCGAAAACGGTTGTGTGTACGAGACATTACTCTGGTGACAACTGTCTACTTTGGAGAGATTTCCTATTACTTCCTGTTGTGTCAAGAGAAGGGAAATTTCCCCACTGGGACCTTGATGGCAAAACATAACCTTTCACCATTCCATGCTCTATAAAAGAGTTAAAGGAAATGTTTTGGTTTTAGATATATTCTAAAGAAGAGGCTCCCAACCTCTGGGTCACGTAATGGTGGCGGTCTGTGGCCTGTTGAGGGCTGGGCCATGCAGTGTTGGGTGGGCGGCGGGTGAGAGAGCCACTGCCAACCTCCAACCACCAGAGGGCACCCGCTCCACTCCTCCCAGCACCATTACTCCTTTTCCTCTCTGTGGTCATGTCGACAACATGCAGGAAAAAGAGGAAGAGAGGTGAGGAGAAGAAGAAGGAGGGAGAAGAGTCAGGCCGGGACAGGATTGTCACTGGTGAGACCCGTACAATGTTAGGTCTAAGGGAGAGAGATATCACCTGTCCCATAGCGGTCTTATATTCTGGGGGAATATAACTATGAATGTCAATTTTGTGTGGTATAAACGATATCTGTCGTGAACATAAAACGTGTGAGAAGCCTCAAAATGGAAGTTTGCTATTCACAGCAGTCACAGAACTCACATTAAAGCTATTTTTTTTCAGAAGATTTCCACTTAAACTAATACATATCTGTAAACCACAGACTATAATATTCAGCTTGGAAAATAATTTTTCATGCTGGGTTTTATCTTCATTCTAAAACTTCTGGGATGTTTTTCTTCAAACTTTCATCAAATTATCACTATTTTCCCAGAAGGCATACTGTACTCCAAAACATTTTCTTTGTATGCAGAAAGCAGATGGTTTGATTTAAAATACATGTTTATATTTCAATTTTCGAGATCTGGGTCATTGCATTGTGATGCCTCATCAGAATTTTCGCTTTGTATACATATGAATTAAATAGAAACAAAAAAAGGCATGTATTGGAAATGGTCAAGATGGCAATTGAACAAAAATCCACAATCTGACCTTGGCATAAACAGTATTGAATATATTAGGTCATGAACATTCAAATTCATAATTCCCAAGAATGCACATATATATATATATACTAACACCCCATGGCAGCTTCATCCCCAAGAACTTCTGTGTGGTCTACTATAATCAACCATATTAGTTGTGATCCAGACTATTTCCAGTGTCTTGGGTACAGTTACAAGACCATTCTTATTCATTGGGAGTGGTTTCAGTAAGGCTGTTGCCACAAGTGATCTAACATACAGCGCTTCTTTTAATATACAAAACTAATGCATGTTTCACCATGGGTGAGCTATATTAGCTCCACCATGAAATAAATATGAAATACACCCTTAGCCTGATCATATGGAAAAGGTGGTGAAGGGAAGATCAACTCCAATTCATTCCAACTGGGTGCATTTGCGAGACAATAGATTGCCCATTAGAAAATCATCTTTTACGTGGTTCGGGCTTTAAGGTGTCAACTTCCAGTTACCTTTGCCTGCACCTCCTCTGCTGGTCCTATGTGCACCTCCTTGGTTTTCTGCCCACGATCATAGGGTGTATCACTACTCCCCTGCTCCTTCCTGCCCCAAGAGAATGATTGCTGTGATGTAATCAAAGCATTCTCCCCTATCTGACAGTTAGAGGAAGCAGCACTTTGGGGCCTGGAGCCAGTGGAAGTGAAAAACCAAGACTGTAAGTATATTTTAACCTAGAGGTATGACACTTACAGGAGATGGTTTTAGTCACCCTAGAATGCGTTAAGGCAGTGGTCTCCAAACTGCAGCTCGGGGGCCAGATGCGGCCCTGTGCTTGCTTTTATCTGGCCCTTGGGGCAAAATTTGATCCTCTCACACCAAAATTGGGACATAATTGCCCCTACTGACACCAACTAAAGAGCATAATTCCTCCTAATGACACCAATAATGGGGCACAGTTCCTCTTAGTGACACCAATGATGGGGCTTGATTCTTCCCACCAATTAACATGGGGCACAATTGCTAATGCCGAGACATGTTCTACTTCCATTGGACACAGTCTGGCCCCCTAAAGTCTGAATGACAGTAAACTGGCCCTTTGTTTAGAATATTTGGAGACACCTGCATTGGTGGAAAAAGTGAAGCTTTTAGTATTACTTTAGGTTTATTATGCATGTAGAAATTGCATCCTAATGCAACGATCTACAAATCTTTCTTGCTTTGATGAGAAAAATATCACTATTATATGTGTTGTTATCTGATGTAGAGAACCTGGTTCTGCCCAACCAGAGTTGCCTGCTCTGACAATGACCCACATGTATAGGCAGTGCGTTTTTATGCCATCATAATGTTAAGTCCTTGTAATAGAATTATATCATGTTAGATTACTTCTCTGACATCAGCATCTGTTAAGCCTCATTTTTTTAGTATGTGTTAATTAGGATTATGCACAGGATTAACTAGAATTGAATGTGATATACCAGGACCCTTCCAAGTGGCTGTTGATGAGAAGCACCATTCAACTACTTTTAGACATGACAATTAAAAGTCCCTGCAATAACCATAAGGGGTATCTGAAAGTGTGAACAGTATTACAAATGGTCTACCTGGTGAAAAAAATCTACAGACCTGGTAAAATGGTTGTTAGATTTAATTTACTGTATGTTCATCCCTCTATAGCAGGGGTCTCTAAACTTTTCAAACAAAGGGCCAGTTCATTGTCCTTGAGACATTAGGAGGGCCAGATTGTGGCCAGCAGGGGCAGAAAATGTCTTGTTCCCTGCACCAGTGAGAATAAATATGGCCTCAAGGCTAGTGGTCAGTAGGAGAAGGAGTAGTGCCCCTATTAGGATGAATTGTATCCCATCATTGGTATTGTAACGGTCAGGGGTTAACACCGTTTACAATATTCCACTCCACCAACCCAAGACAGCTTATCCGACACTCCACAATCTGGCAGACACAATCCATAAGAATTCCCCAGAATAACAAGACACAAGCTCTGTTCTCTGGGTCCAAACGAATGAATACTTTAATGGTAACCTCAGCTCTTCTTATACAGTTAGCAACCAAATATGGACAATGACTCAACTCCACCCACAACATGACACAAGGAACTTCAATACACATTCCTTTAGATAATGACATTCAGATAATCTACATGAACTAATTACTAATCATTACCCAGACGTTCTGACTCCGCGACAAGCAATTCTCACCTGATACACAATACACATTCCTTTAGTAAATATAAGTACCTTTTAGATTGTGTTAATTCTCATCACATATTATCATCAATAGGACTTTCACACAATACAGGGTTAGTTAGCATAGCACCATGAAATATATCAGGAGCCAGGCTTAATTAACACAATAGACAATAGAATGCAATCACAGCAAGCTTTCCTCACTACAGCCAGGTAGCTGGAGGCGATTAACATCAATTACCACTTAACAGTAGCAGACTTAATTAGCACCTCAACAGTCTATGTTCCACATTGAAGGAGACACTCTCCTATTGACCTGTTGTGGTCAGAATTAACAACTTGTAATATTTCAAGATATCCTGCAATACATGAATTATCATTACTGTCCAATCTCATGTAATTCATGATATCATTTCTCAGTCATCCTATTGGACATAGGATTTCCCTAGACCCAAGAGTCATTAGTGAAGCTGGCACAGAAGTACCCCGCATCCTTCAAAAGTCTCTGGGTATCACAGGCCATTCCGTTACAGGTATCAATGGAACAAATAGTACCCCCTTGTTGGTGTCAGTGGGAGGAATAGTGCCTCATAATCAGTGGAAGAAATAGTGTCCCAGGGGGCCAGATAAAGTCTGGCAAAGGGCCACATCTGGCCCTTGGGCCGCAGTTTGGACACCTGCTCTATAGGTAACAAGAAAGCAGATCCAAAATGTTGCCACCTGAAATGTATGGAAGTACTTTTGAAGCCCATTTGATTGTGTATCACTCAGTAGGTGAAGTAAACGACCTCTCTCTGGTTTCACATTTCCCCTTCAGGATTTAACCAGCTACTCAGCAGCTATCTTGGAGGCTGAGGAATCTTTCTTGTTTCAGCTCAACAGAGCATAAGACAAATTACATTAAACATTCAGGAAACATACAGAGATTCTCTTCTACCACAACAACAGGATTGTTCTACAAGGACATAAAGTCCAATGGATGAAAAGCAGAGCATGCACAGACTAGCACTGTTCTGTGTCTGGTCCCCCTCTAAAGGACTAAAATGCAGAGTGAGTCTAGACAAAGCAGGTGAAAACTTGATCCTCCTATACTGCTGAACAGTTACCAGAAACCACAAATGTTTAATCCAGGAAGAAATATGACTGTGAATCGTTTTGTTCCACAGAACATTCAACGCCGTATGAAGTGCTCTGCTACGTAGATGTAATGATGTAAACCACATGTCCAGAATGGACATTTCCTGAAGTTTATAGAGCTGCGTAATGAGAAGTATAGAAGGGTCTATGGCAATCATAATCATGTCTATTGCCACCCTGAAGCAAAGTATGAATCTCTCATGCTGTGTCCTGGAGGAGTAACATCAGATGACGCTTCTTGCTAGTATGTACTGGAGAAACAGCACAGGAATGCAGAAACAGTGTTGTTGTACCAATACAAAAAAACTAATATTCATATTTGTGGGTATAAAGGATGGGGTTTTCTTGCTGGGGTTGGAGTGGCACTTTAATGGTTGCCCCTGGCTGCACTTCTGATCTTAACTGACAAAAGGGAACGCCTACAAGTCTGCATTTAGCATTCATGCTGCTCTAGCACAAGAGAACCATATAATTTTCATGCTATACGCAATCCTTTTCTCACTTATTATGCCCCTTAGACCCCTTTCACACTGAGGGCATAATGCAGGCGCTATAGCGTTAAAAATAGTGCCTGAAATCCGCTCTTAAAAAGCTGCTCCATTGTCTCCAGTGTGAAAGCCCGATGGAGTTCACACTGGAGCGTTGCGCTAGCAGGAAGGTAAAAAAAGTCCTGCTAGCCGCATCTTTCGAGCGGTGAAGGAGTGGTGTGCATACCGCTCCTCCACCGTTTGCTACCCATTGAAATCAATGGGACAATGGTTTTAACCCTTTCTCGGCTGCTAGCGGGGGTTAAAGGCGCCCCCTAGCGGCCGAAATGCAGCGTTTTACCGCTGACGCTATGGGCGGCTCAGTGTGAAAGGGGTCTTATTGTTATTACACAATTAAGGAACGTGCTCATGTTCAAAATAGTATTCTACTAATAACCATTCAGGAGCCTTCATAGAAAAAGTGGAAGACTGCAGGTCCCCTAGGTCCATAGTTTTAGACACAACCACCCTGCAAGTTCCAAGTTACAGTTCTCCTGCTAACAGCACGTGTTGAAAGGAAAGGACACAAGGAAAAATAAAAGACAAGGTGACTAAAAACTGGCTTCATTTTTACATGCTGCCCTAAAAGGCTGAGAGTCTTATAATAAACCCCCTTGGCCATACTGCAACATCCCACCAACCAGTGCTTCGCTAGCTTGAACATACAGTGATAATAAAGTCTTTTTTTTTTTGTCTAAAAATAACAAACATGTTATACTTACCTGCTCAGTGTATTGGTTTTACACAGAGCAGCCCAGATTCTTCTCTTCTCAGGTCCCTCGCCGGCCCTCCTGGCCCCTCCCTCCTACCGAGTTCCCCCACAGCAAGCAGCTTGCTATGGGGCACCCGAGCCAAGCAGCTGCTCTGTGTGTCCATTCAGACACGGAGCTGTGGGTTGGCTCTGCCCCTCTCTCATTGGCTCACTGACTTTGATTGGCAGTAGTGGGAGCCAATTCATTATGATCCTCATCATTTAATTCCATAAAGTATTTTCAATGTCTATAGGGCACCTCTGGCATGCAAGGATGTGTTTTGTCATACTTGTGGCATTTGGAGAATAATATTTTTTCTCATAATATTTGCATATTGCAGCTTTGCTCTCACCAGACATTGCACTGTGGAAATGTTTCCAAACTCTAGATGTTGAACTCCCCATTTTACTGAGAGGAGGAAAAGAAAAACAAATTCACTGAGCAGACTATAGGGAAATATTATACTGTGATTGTGGAGAACATAAATAGGAAATAATTTAAAGGTTATAAAAATGATTTAAAGCAAAATGACATGCCACATTAAAGTTGAGAAGCGAGGGGGGGGGCTGCCGACAGTGACAAGGATTAAAGTTGAGAAGCGGGGGTGTTCTGCTGGAAATAACATCATACATTAAAGTGAGGGGCCGAAAATGACTTCTCACCAGGCAGGGCCTCTAGTAATTTGGGGGACCCTCCGCAGTTTGCATAGTGAGTCTATAGGGCGGATCGGCCTAGGGATACAGGGTGGAGCCCACAAGCAAACCACACTGAAGCCTTTTCCCTGCAGTGCCCCTAGTGGCGGAAATGCACACTTCTCTTGTTTGTAAACTGCATTGATAAGTGCAGTGTTACTTGAATTGTATTCAAGCATTTGCTTGTCTTCTGCTGAGAGAACTTGCAATCATTTAAGACTATGTTAAGTCTCAGAAATCTTTCATTAAGGTCTTCACATTGTATAGTTTAAATACCATGTCGTAGATATATTATTTATCATTGTAAAAGAACATATTCCACACATTTTTTTTTTTCCGGAAAAAAAAAATGGCTTTGGGAAAAAAAATCTTTTTTTTTTTTACGTATATTTCCAGACCCTCCTATCTCTAGGTGGAACCCAATGGATGGAAACAGCATTAGCGGAATTAGTGAAAACCTGGCAACAAAAAAAACAGATCCAAATTCGGTAGTTTAAAATAAGATTAGTTACTTTGCATTCGATTTCGAACACCTCCCTGCACATAGACGGAATCAGTTGTAAGTTCCAGACTGATGACAGGAGGTGTTTATATGGAGATACACAGTGAGGCGTGAACTTAGGGACTGAGCTACATCACCAAAACACACATGTGCTTAATGAGCCAGTAAATGTTGACCGGCCACTATGAATAAACATACAGGAGACCTGGTACTGGAGGTTTCTCTCCACTGTCATATTCCTCCATACTCTTTAGTCTGGGCTTAGCACTGTATGTAAGTTTGTCACAGCACAATCATATAGAAAACAAAAGATTGTGACAGCATTACTTACAGTAGTAAATTAACAGTCATTTTATCAGCCAGAATACAACTATTGACTGTGCAACGCATTAACTACGGGTCAGCGTGTTCATTCATCTTTTCAACATTTGCTCTTTACCATTGAAGAGTTCTGGTCATCTGTAAAATACATAACACCTATATTATAATTTAGTACTATAGTGAAGATAGGAGCTCATATTTATCTTGGTGCAGCATGACAAATCGAGCTGTTTGCCGAGAGCTTGTGTGTATTGTGCTGTTCACCCCACTACACTCTCTAATCCAGGTTTGTCAAGGATTGTGCTCCGAGGATGATTTTTAAGTAAAAGACTGGCACTTCGGTAAAGATCCTTAAAGTTTGTTGTCAAAAATTGCTAAAATCCACTCTGACAGAGACTCCAACATGTTTTGGCTGTTAAGGCTATAATCAAAGCTGGTCTTTTACTATGAAGAGTGTGCTTGTGATGGCCTAAAATTGTATATGGAGGTTGAGCTCTGTTGATTTTATGCCTGAGTGTACAAAGTCTGAATGTAACATATTATAGAGGATAATGCGGCTGGATATGGACATCAAATTCCATCAAATCCAAAGTGCAGCAAGTTTGTTTCAAGAGGTCAAGTTACATAGCGAAGCATACCTTCCCATAACCAGAAGAAAATACCTTGCTAAAACCTATGGTAAAAAAACAAACCAAAGAATTGGAAAAAATACTGTGCTGAACTAAATCAAGTGATTGAGAAAATTGCTGCCAGTACCAAAAAATTGTGGATACAAAATTGGAAAAGTGTTTAAATATGAGGTACAGGGCTAGAAAATTCATATTGATGATACCCAAAATTTCTATGAAAAAATTGGGAAAATATACAACATATATGTGCAAAATACGTGAATGAAAAACAATATTCCAAAAACAAACATATATGTCGGCCGTTTCACAGGATCTCCATATGGAGAGGCGTAATGTCGTCGGGAACCTGTGAAACGGTCGACGAACTTAGCGGAGGAGACTTGGAGGAGACGCTGAGAAACGTTGTATTTGTACCCATATACACCGCGCATTCCATACTTGCTCTTGTAAGTGCAATACGATCTTTTTCATTAAACCTATTTTATCGCAGTATACACTATGGATCTTCTTTTTCTTATTTCTATGAGATATTATTGGTCCGATCTTCTGCATACGTCCAGTTTTAACCACGAGTCTTCAGGGAGACGTTAAACACCCCAGGCACATACTGACCGCTGTGATTGTGGTCACAGCTTCTGGTAAGGAGACTGCAATAACAGCACTTTGGTGTCCCCCCTGGTGGAAGGAGTGTATTTTTTGGCTTTACCACACAGTTCATATATATGAAGAATTCCCTTGGCTTATGCACATTCAGTTGTGGATTATTGGGACTTTTGTATTATTTACAGTGGTTTACCACGTTCACTTATTTATGCATTTAAATAGTTTATTATTTCGTTTCGATTTCATTGTTATTTCATATATGTTTGTTTTTGGAATATTGTTTTTCATTCACGTATTTTGCACATATATGTTGTATATTTTCCCAATTTTTTCATAGAAATTTTGGGTATCAGCAATATTAAAACCTATGGTGCCTACAGATATCAGATGATAGCTAGACTTACATGTACAAATTGGCCGCTGAACGATCTTCCCTACAAAGGATCTTTCTGTGAATGTGAACAGGTATTTTTGTTTACATCAGGTGGCCATACATGTTTGGCCTATGGAGGAAGCGTAATGTACCTGAGCTCCAGTTTATTTCAGGAGAACGAAATAAAAATCAGGTGGAGAAATCCTTCCTGACCATGTCCCTGAGGATAGATATGGAACAGACAGACATAATATTGGTACCTAATCTATCCATAACTCCTGTGTGAGTATATTCTTCTGTCTGTAGCAGTGGTGGTCGACATACTTGATATAGAGTACAGTACACCTCAAGTGTGGGCCCTGAATGAAGAGAATAATATTAGGGGGCCTTTCACACATGAGGACCATTTGTCTGTTTTTCACCCATCCATTGACAGATACAAAAATGGACATCAATGCATTACTATGGAAAAAGAGATGTAAACAGAAGATCCACCTTTGTCAACATCCGTTTTTTGGAATGGATCAAAGCCCTATGTTTCTTCCCATAAAAAATGGATCGGATGAAAAATGGATGTAAAAACAGATGAAAAACTGACTTAACTTCATCCATTTTTTTCTTTGAAAAAACCTTACTGAACTGATAAAATGAATGCTCCTTATTTGTCAAAGGGGCTTAGGGGTCTATTTATCAATATTTTTATCCAAGATTCACACACTTTCACCCAATTTCTACATTATTTTACTGGTAAATTTGGTGACTCTTTTGTGAAAACATTGATAAATAGATCTCTTTATGTATGTTATGCTATAGAGAACTGTGATGCCTTGTACACACGGTCGGACTTTTGAACGTTTAAAAGTCGGAAGTCCGATGGACAAAAAGAGAACAGGTTCTCTATCTAAGATCCGTCGGACATCCGACAAAAAGAGTCCGATGGAGGCTACACACGGCCGGACTTTCCGAGAAAAAAAGCCTGTCTGACTTTTTTTCTCGGAAAGCCCGGCCGTGTCTACAAGGCATAAGAGACTGTAGCAGGTCAGAAACTAGAGGCGTACTACAGAAGATGTACAGAAACAGAGGGAATGCTGCAGGGGACAGAAAAAGAGGACAGGCTACAAGGAATCGCCAGAAGAAGGGGCATGCAACAAAAGTTGATAAAAAACGAAGGGCATTTTACAGGAGATAGTCAGAAACCAAGGGCATGCAACAGAGAATGTACAGAAACAGAGGGCATGCTACAGAAGATGATCAGAATCCTAGGGCTCCAGTAGATGGTCAAAGACTGCAGACATAATACAGACATGGCTGGAAATAGAGAACATGGTGGGACTTTTAGAGATGCTGGACATGTTACATATGAGACTGCTAGTGATCACTGTTTACAGAACTTTTCAAATCACTGCATGCATGTCCGACTATACAGCCAGTTTTAGTGTAGGAACCTGTGCTGGAGAGAATATGGAGGCTTCCCTGCTAAACACTCCTCCTGAAAAATGCTAGTTGTAGGGCTGTCAAGCTGATCCAATGGTCTTAGTATTTTCTGTGACACTGGCTTAAAACAATTAAGCATATCAGGCATTCTGATTTTGGCTGTTTAATCAACCTGTGACTTTGGGCAGTACAGTACTGTATAGAACCTAGAACTAGATAACTAGAATTTTCAGAAGAATGTCAGCAACTGCAGTCTCCATAATGCTTATAATATAGGTTTCTTTTAAGGATTTCTGGACTCTGCCCCTCTTCTCTATACCACCACCAGAGACCCATATATTGATATGAATAAAACACTAATAAAATGTATTAAAAAAAATAGCCTAATTGATTCATTAAAAATGTCACTGTTTTATCTGCAATGGTTTAATTGTCAAATAACTTGAAGGTGTCTCACTAAAGAATCCTTAGCCAATAATATCACTAAACTGCACATTAACGCCCCATCCACATAACCAGAACACTAAAGACAGTTGAAATATCTTAAAACAACTACATTGATGGTATCTAAAAGCAAGATGTTTCGAAACCCATACATCAAAAGAGTGATAGCGGTCTCAGACTAACTCCGTCCTGGCCACGCCCCCAACATCTTTCACCTTATTATTGGGGCTTAGTCATGGACTTGAGAAAGGGGCCACGCCCCGAAACATGTTGCCTTGGTAACCCGCTTCGTCTATTCCTCTTCCTGGCGCCCTCAAGAGTGTTTCCCCACCTGTTGCATTGAGAATAGGCACACTAGATGTCTTAGCATAATACTAGCTCCTTCCTTGTCATCATTGGAACAGTGCCATTTCCCTCTGCTTCATTGTTGACTGTGGATGCCACGTACCATGTAGGATATAATTACTATGGAATGTTTTTCTTGGTGTTTTTTCATTCAATATACTTGTTTTGCCTTGTGTATATGACAGAGACACACACACCTGAACTATCCCTACACATGGATTATCCAGAACCCATTGCCTATTGTTATTATTTTGGGGGCTTCATTTGAGCGCTTTGCTTATGTTTACTGAAAGTTTATTTGGTGTGAGGCTTTCGGGTCATTCCTTTTACTTTCAGACACCGCAAGTAGTCAAGACAGAACCTACTGGATTCGGCTGTATTAGCTGAAGCAGGGACCCAAAGTTTTTAGCAGGTTTACATTGATGGTATGGCAGACTGACTACAAAATGTTACCAATAAAACATGCATGTTTCATGTCAAGATCCATGAAAAACTGGTAATTAAGCTTTTAGTGGGCACTAGTGGGCTCACGCACACAGCATATTTTTTGTTATTTGGAATACCAGTATCTTCTATTACTTAAAGCAGTTCTTGACTTCACCTCTCCTTCCCACAAGACCAATAAGTAATTTTTTTACAATGGTAAATTTACTTCAGAAGTGCGATAATTCGGCTTTGTTCCCTACATATTATGGGCATTCGTCTGTCATGGTCAGTTTTGGCCATCATACATAAGAAATAGTGTAGGGCAGCTCCATCTGTATACGTTTTCCATTCAGGTCACAGCAAACACCTGCTATAGCTCAGACAGGCTTTGTGCTCCCCACAATACAGCAATCAGGCTGATGTTGATGATGATGATGGTGACATCAATGTTCTCATGACAGAGGTAATGGAACTAAACATATCAATGTGTTCTTAGTAAAAATTCTCTCTAGTCCTTACAAGACGGTAATATGAGTCAGAGCTGTTGGATCCCTGACTGCTCATTATACCTGTGATTCTCTCATCAGTGCTACAGAAATTGATTAGCCATTCTGCAAATATCCCCAGAGGCTAATCATAATGGGGATTGGATGATCTGTATTGGCAAGGCTCTGCAGGCTTTTGTTGCTGCTATTACACTTTACTGAAATTTTAAAGCAGCCCTGTATTTTTCCTGTGTGTATTTTTTTAATGTGAATTACTCACAGATATCTCTGGTGAGTGCATAGTCAGAGAAGAAGTTGAAGCTGTACAGCCAGTGACAGGCCACACATTAAGGACATATCTGCCCTTCCTGCATATGTTAGCATTCAGGGTGAGTGCTTAGTGATGGAGACGAAGGCTTAAAGTGTATGCAAATGCTTACAATGAACTTCTCTTTTTTGCTTACCTTTGGTTTGCAAAATGGAAGTTGTTTTTTATATGTTCTTGATCTAAAAAAATGGAGGGTTGGGACTTTAAATGAGATGCGATTATAGCAGTATGCGATTAAGTATATATATGGAAAATATAAAAAAAATTCCATAACGACTCTCATTTGCCAGACCAACTATAGATAGGGGCAGGTCTAGGTTGCCATCTGCTCCCTGTCTATTGATTAGCACAACTGTGCTCCTCCTTTGGAGGCTTTAAAAATCATAGTTAGGACTGCAGCTACACAGAGTGCCGTGACGCTAGGCCTACAGCTTCCCAGGTATTTGCAAATAACTGCAACTAAACCTCTGTTTTAATTACATACAGTTAGACAGATTAATTTGGTTTAGTGCTTCTTGGGCTGGTATTTTTGAGCCTGGTCATTATGGAAACAATTTTTATATTTTCCATATATATACTTAATCGCATACTGCTATAATCGCATCTCATTTAAAGTCCCAACCCTCCATTTTTTATACCCTTACAGGGATGGAGGCCTGTGGCGGTGCATGCCACGTGCCTCATACAAAGTCCCAACCCCATTTTATTTTTCTAACATATGTTCTTTATCTTGCCAGAAATCTAGTGCTTTTGTGTGTCCTTTGTGGTCTGCAGTGTTATCAAGCCTGCAATGGTTAATTCTGTTATCCGCAGTACACCTCCACCATGTGTAGGTCTTCTGTCACCCCAAAGTATAGAAACGCTTTAACAAATTACTTTTTACTAAAAGTCCAAAATTTCATATCAGTAACATTTGCATTTCATTGACAAGGGCTATACTGACTCCCGGCACTTAGGTCAACTATATATTTGAGAATGGTTGGTGAGGTGTCAGGTATCTATACACAAAGCTATCATTACCTAATACTTCCATAATCAGATGGATCAGTGATGGGCCATCTTATACTTTTTGGGTACCTTTAAAGGAAACAGAAAACCTTTGGAGTGAATATACAAGTGAATCACTTTGTTATGCAATGGTATGTAATGTTCTTTTGATGACAAGTTATGTTAAAGTTATCTAAAAAGAAGGTGCGGTTATGGTATATGTGTAGAGAAGCTGCCTTCCTTGTGAGTGTCCACAGATCAGGTATGTAGACTTGGCACATTCTGTGCTATCTGGCTCTTGTCTTCGGTACACAGTTTATGTAATCAGCTCTGAACCTCCTTAGGGATGTTTACACAGAGGATTAGGTGGCATATAACACCACCGGGTGCTAAAAGTGTAATTTAATATCTTGAGCAATACAAACCTAATTCTTATTTAATTGTTCCTGTATATACACAATGAATAGAAAATCCCTCTGTTCTCTATCATCATGGATGGCCCTCTGGTATTTGATGGGCTTATATTTTGGGTAAAAGCCATATAAAAGCAGAAAACTTTACTGTAGCTTTCTATAAAGCCTATATATATATATATATATATATATATATATATATATATATATATATATATATATATATATATATATATATATATAGATATATCTATTACCTTACCTCTCAAATAATTATATTGTCTTATTCTTGAGACAATGCATTATTATTCATTTTATGATACAGAATTTATACAGCATTAACAACAGATTGCACATTGCTTTACAATCTAAACCAGGGGTCTCCAAACTGCGGCCCGAGGGCCCGATGTGGCCCTTTGCTAGCTTTTATCCGGCCCTTGGGGCACTATTCCTCCCACTGATATGAGGTACTATTCCCCCACTGACACCAACAATGGGGCACCATTTCTTCCACCGACACCAATGATGGGATGCTATTCCTCCTACTAATAGGGACAGTACTCCTACTCTATTGTCCACCAACCCTAAGGTCATATTTATTCTCACTCATGCTGGGCTTATGACATTTTCTGCACCTGCTGGCCACAATCCGGCCCTCCTCAAGTCTGAAAGACAATAAACTGGCCCTTTGTTTGAAAAGTTTGGAGACCCCTGATCTAAACAGTACAGTTACAATACAATAAAGCACAAAGGGTTAAGAGGGCCCTGCCCAGTAGAGCTTACAATCTAATAGAGTGGACAAAGTGGTACAAAGGGTTAAAACAATGGTGGAGGATGAGCTGATGGAAGAGTAAAAAGTTCAGGTGTTAGTTGGAGGCATTTTAGGCTTCCCTGAAGAGATGACTTTTCAGGGATCGCCTAAAAGTGGCCAGAGTACGAGATAGCCAGAGAGATTGAGGAAGACAGTTCCAGAGAATGGGAGGGACTTTGTAGAAGTCCAGAAGACAATCAAGGGAGGAGGAGACAAGAGAGCTAGAGAGCAGGAAGTTTTGGGAAGAGCAGAGAGGACGGCTTGGGTGATATTTGGAGACAAAATTGGTGATGTAGCTTGGGGCAGCTACATGAGATATAGATATACCTAATAAAGTAGGAAAGGGTTGTAGTCTATATCATGAGAGTTTCAATAGTTCCTCCTTTTTTTACGTTTTACATATTTATTTCCTAGATTTTCTTCCTCCCGTCAGTGATTTAAATTCCATTTACCTCTATGTTTAATTCTACCACTTGAAAGTAACCCAAGGAAATGGCCATGCCTGGGGTCCATCTTCCTACTTTCTTGTCTTACTGGTTATTAGAATTTTGCCATAAGCTTCAAACATATATAAAGTAACTCACAAAAGTGAGTACTACCCCCTCACATTTTTGAAAATATTTTATTATATCTTTTCATGTGACAACACTGAAGAAATTATACTTTTCTACAATGTAAAGTAGTGAGTGTACAGCTTGTATTACAATGTAAATTTGCTGTCCCCTCAAAATAACTCAACACCCAGACATTAATGTCTGAAACACTGGCAACACAAGTGAGTACACCCCTAAGTGAAAATGTCCAAATTGGGCCAAAAGTGTCAATGTTTTGTGTGGCCACCATTATTTTCCAGCACTGCCTTAACCCTTTTGGGAATGGAGTTCACAAGGTGCCACTGGAATCCTCTTCCACTCCTCCATGACGACATCACAGAGCTGGTGGATGTTAGAGACCTTGCGCTCCTCCACCTTCCATTTAAGGATGCCTCACAGATGCTCAATAGGGTTTAGGTCTGGAGACATGCTTGGCCAGTCCATCACCTTTACCCATTTTTATGTAGAGCGACAATTCTTTTTTTCAGATCCTCTGAGAGTTCTTTGCCATGAGGTGCCGTGTTGAGCTTCCAGTGACCAGTATGAGAGAGTGAGAGCGATAACACCAAATTTAACACACTCCCCATTAACACCTGAGATCTTGTAATACTAGCGAGTCATATGACTGCAAAATCGAAGGATGAGGTAAGTGAAGGAGGACTGCACTAAGGTAAAGGAAGCTATTTAGGAAAAAAAAATTGTACCTTTACAACCCCTTTAATCACAGACCTTAAACCAAGTGGGAAAATTTAAAGATCAACTCCATGCAATATGAAAAGCCATGTGAATTTCTTCTGCTTCTCAGGAAACATTACAGTGTGCTAAACACAGAGGGGCAGATCCACAAAGAGAGTACGCCGGCGTATCTACTGATACGCCGGCGTACTTTTAAATTTCCCGCGTCGTATCTTTGTTTTGAATCCTCAAAACAAGATACAACGGCATCTGGGTTATATCCGACAGGCGTACGTCTTCGTACGCCTTCGGATTCGTTTTCGTTTTCCACGTTGAGTATGCAAATTAGTTATTTCCGACGATCCACGAACGTACGAGCGGCCGTCGCATTTTTACCTTAATGCAAGTAATGCAATTTTGCATATTTCTTGTGGGCATCTGAAGCCCACAAGCACCATATTCTGGGATACGGTGCAGCTGAGCGACCAGCATGGGCCAGCCATTCTCGTGCATGCGCAATATGTTAGGCTCGCAGCGCCATAAACTTCTGCCATCACAATGGGCAGTGTCGTTGGAAGTGCCCTGCCCCGTTTTGAGGGCAACAAAGATATCATTGCATCACTTCCGGTTTTGAAATCTTGCGATGCTGAGATAAAAGGGTACGTTTATCTTACTAAAATCAGACTGTGCAGCTTGGACAAAAGTTAAATAACTCCCTTACTATAGGTGTAGGCAATGTAAGTACCTCCCAAAGCCTGGGTGAAAAACTTCCAGAGAAGGCATCATTTCAAGCTGCCTTGCACTCCCAGCTGATTCCAACGCCTTTTCGATGCAACGGAGGAGATAATGGACCATGCATGTGTGGGGGGTTTTGCAGCTCGCCCCTGTTATAGTGGGGGTGAGCAGTAATGGCTGGGAGTGCCTTAGCAAGAAGACAGGACAGAATGATACTATCCCTGGGATTTTTCATCCAGTCTCCATGAGGTGCGTAAATAGCCTACACCTATAGTAATGGCACTAACCAACTTTAGTCAAAGCTTCAAAGTTTGTTTTTATCTACAGGCACCCCTTACCTACATGCTTCTCTTTGTTGATTACTCTAATGTCCCCCTGTGACAGTGCTTTATTAAAAATGCAGCTATATACCTAGTTTACTGATTGCAGATCGGCAATCACGTGACATGCCACCTCTCTTCTCTAGGCTCGACAGATGCAGCGGGCAGGGCTGAGGATCCCCCACTGACATAATTCTGAAGGGGAGGGGTAGAATAGACCCCGCCCGCTGCATCTGGCATGCAAGAGAAGTGGCATGTCACGTGATTGCCGATCAGTAAACAAGGTATATAGCTGCATTTTTAATAAAGCAGAGTCACAGGGAGACATTAGATTAATTATCAAAGAGGATAATGTAAAGTTAACCCTAATTTGAGCAGCCGGACAGGAGGGGGCTGCACAGACACGGAGCAGATTGTCAGAGAGGGGAGGGGGAGAAGGTGGAGGGGAGGACAGAGGAGACACGTACACTGACTCCGGTGTCAGAGCTCAGCAGCCCTGATATATCAGAGTCAATGCAGAGAGGGGAGGGTAGAAACTGTGTCAGGAACCATGAATCAGACTGAGACAGAAGTGCAGTAAAAAAACTAACTAGTTAATAAAATGTTAAAAGGGTATAAACAGAGAAAACATAGTCAAAGCATAGCCAGAGTTTGGTAACCTGGACGAGTAGTCAGAACAAGCCAGAGAAACAGGAGTCCAGGGAACAGCAAAGTCTGGTGCAGCAAACAGGATCAGGAATCAGAAGGGAAGCCAGCCAAGCAAAAGTCTTTCACAGGCAAAAAAACAGCAGAGAGAGTCTGGATATGTTGACCAAGGCAAAGGCACAGAAGATCTGATCCAAGGAGTTATGACAAGCAGGAAATGAAGACCAGGTGAGTCAATGTGGAAGGAAGAGTCTGGCAATTAACCGACAGCTGAGCACAAAGCTCTGAGAATGAAGGGCTGAGGCCGGCCCTAACAAACTGGCAGGATCAGCCAGGTATTATTGGTGATACAGGAAGCCAAATGGCACAGCACAAACACTGTGCTGTATATAATGCTTTAAAGGAACAGGATCTTTATTTATTTTTTGGGGTTAACAAACACTTTAAGCTGGCCATATACCAGTAGAATTTTGTTTTGAAAAAAGAAAAAAAGGTTTCATAGTTTTTTTTTTCTTAATAGTTAATTGGATTAAATTGATAATTATTTTCAATTGTACTGGCATGGACAACCAACAGAAAATGTATATATTTTTTTTCCAAAGGACTAAATTCTGTTAATGTGGCTCTCATTTAGGGAAAATCATACTTATTGTAGAACATGTGTGCATCCCAAAATTGAACGTAGAATTCAAAACTATGGTATGACAATGGAACTTCATTGTAAAGGTTTTTTTTATGCAAAATTTGCCACGTCCATCAAATGCTCTGATGAAAAAAAATCAGAATTTCCGTATGAATGTTCAAACCAAATTCTACTAGTGCATGGCCACCCTAAGGCCTATTACTATTTTACACTCTGTCTTATGATAATCTAGGGAGCTATCTAACCAGGTTGACATATTAAACCAATGTTATCACTACCTAAAACTGTGTGGAGAGAATAGCTCTGGTACTTTCCCAGCTGCCTGAAGTTGGATGTTATTCAGGTTTTCATTAGTGGTGATGTTTTACCATGTCAGTGTCATGTCACATCAAGATTGTGACCACTGAAATCCCCTTTCATAAAGGACTGTACGAAGAATGAACAACAGCCTGCAGGGAATTTCCTTTCACCTCTTATGTTCACTTATAGTATTTCCTTCTATCGTATGACCTTTGAGGGTTGCGATAAAGTTACAGAGATGTGTGTGCCCATGCTGCTAAAAATTCCAGGAACTTATATATTAGAACAGGGGATTCTAATACCACCTGTTATTGTACTTTTTATGATAAGAGACCCCTAATGGATTTCCTAATATGTCCCCATATCTTCATAGTCACTTCAGACCATTATCACTATCACCAGCCCCAGACACACAATCATAACATCTTACAAAAAATACCGCTTTCAAATCGATTGTATGATAATCTAATCGTTAATTCACAGATTTTGACTGAATATTTTCCGAAGGGACAAACATGAAAATTTTCTCGTACGATACCAGATCGTTCAATTTTTATTTACTCAGTACAGTTTCCATCCGAAAATACAATACATTATATCACTTACAAATTATTATTCTGCCGTATGAGAATTTTCGTACGTAGTAACCTATTTGTTTTGCATATACAGATACATGTATGTCAGCTTGGCAACACATGAAAGATAGTGAATATTGATGAAATGTAATACAAGGTATTTCCTATTAGCAGGCATTGGTACACCATATGCAAAATAGCTGATGTAAGATAGGTACACATACACAATAATAGTTACATAATACTCAAGGAATTTTGAATGTGTAAAAGATATATATGGGCCAGTGAATAGGTAATGAGCCAGACTTGACTGAGCACCCCATGCCTCAGCTCCGGAACAGACAACCAAGATGGGGTTCCATCTTCCTTGATGCCAGCCAAGCACAGTGCTCTAGCCGACCTGTGAGTATAGATTCCTTTCTCCCCATGAGGTCTTTTCTCCCCTTAGGGAGAAATAATACTACATATCTATTTGTATTTACAGTACATTTCTGTACCCAACTCCTGATGAATGGCATATACCCATGAAACGCGTCGAGTTTCCATGGGGTGCTCAGTCAAGTCTGGCTCATTATCCATTCACTGGCCCATATATATCTTTTATACATTCAAAATCCATTGGCCCAGATTCAAGAAGCACTTGCGCCCGCGCAACCATAGGTTGCGCGGCGCAAGTGCTTACTTGCTCCGGTGTAACGAATGCTCCTGATTCAGGAACCTCGTTACACCGACTGCAGCCTAAGATATGACAGGCATAAGCCTCCTTATGCCTTCATATCTTTGGCTGCATTCTTGCGTTGGCCGCTAGGGGGCGCGGCCATTGTGATCTGTGTATAGTATGCAAATTGCATACTAACACCGATTCACAAAAGTTGCGCGGGCCCTGCGCACGCAAGGTACGGAGTTTCCGTACGGCGACTTTAGCATAAGGCTGCTCCTACTCATAGTAGGCGCAACCAATGCTAAAGTATAGCCACCCTTCCCGCTCGTGAAATTAGAATTTCACGTAGTTTACGTAAGTGATTCGTGAATGGCGCTGGACGCCATTCACGTTCACTTAGAAGCAAATGACGTCCTTGCGACGTCATTTGCCGCAATGCACGTCGGGAAAGTTTCCCGACGGAGCATGCGCTGTTCGCTCGGCGCGGGAGCGCGCCTAATTTAAATGATTCCCGCCCCCGGCGGGATCATTTACATTAGGCGCCCTTACGCAGGGCAAATTAGCATAGCGCCCACGCAATTTACGGAGCTACTGCTCCGTGAATCGCGGGCAAATCGAAATATTTGCGTGGGCGCAGAGCAAAAATCGTTGCCCTTTGCCCACGCAAAAATTGCGCGGTTCTACCTGAATCTGGGCCATTGAGTACTATGTAACTATTAATGTGTATGCGTACCTATCTTACAGCAGCTCTTTTGCATATGGTGAACCAATGCCTGCTAATAGGAAATACCTTGTATTACATTTTATCAATATTCACTATCTCTCATGTGCTGCCAAGCTGACATATATGTATCCATTATATTTATGCCATGTGTGCATGTATATATATGAAATTACTTTTTTACTTGTTTCATACTATTGTTACAAATAAATAATGTTTACTAACCACTCTACCTCCACAAGTCAATTGCCTCATTAAAAGTCCCACATTCCCTTCTTACGTATCATTTGGTACCAAAACCCCCTGAATCAGAACCCCTGAATTAGATTGCCAACCTTGGTATTCCATGCACATGTCCCACACTGTGTTTAAAACGGCGAACGCACTGGATGTGCGATCTGTTGCAGGTATCAGTGTATTCCCAATGAAACCACAAACGCAGTACAGCAGTACTATGCGATCCGGTTGCAGTGCGTTTTACAAACAAGTAGTGCATTCATTACTTTCAGTGCGATCCATTGTGATTTCAGCCAATTCAAACGAATGGGCTAAAAAAATTGCCCCACGCTGAATAGCACAGAAACACAGACTGCATTCCTTTGTGATTCATGTGTGAACCAGCCCTAATGTAGTTAATCTCAATGTTCTATAAGTGTTGAGAGAGAATATATTGAATAGCCGGTAGCATGTTCATAGCAAACAACAGTTTTAGAGACTTGGCACCATCACCAAACATATTCCCTGTTTATGTTTACCTACTGCTTCTTTTAATTAATTGTGAGCTGTAGCAATACAGGCGCTAAAAGTTCAAAATTGAAGCAGATTGTAATATGGGGGAATATGGCAGGGTTCACCTTTGTATCAAAATTGCATTGTGTGTACAGCAAGATGAGCACATGGCTGCATAGGCTTCAATTACTGCATTGTGTCCAATAGTTAATTGCACTTATTTCCCATCAATACATTAAAAATGTAAAAGCAAACATGTGCAAGTTGATTATCATTTTAGATATTTAATGCTAAAGAACTGTCAGTGTCATCCTTGATCAACCAGTTAGCTTTCCACTCACATGTAAGAGCAAGGAAGTGGCTAAGTGGTTAGCAATTCCACCTGGCAGTGCTAGGGTTGTCGGTTTGAATTCTGACCACAGCACTACCCGCATAGAGTTTGCATGCTTCCCCTGTGCCTGAATGGTTTCCACCCAAACTCCAAAGATGTAATTCAAGGTTGTAATTGTAAGCTCCTTGAAAGAAGGAACTGATGTGAATGTACAATAAATATGCAAAATATTTCATATATTGTTAGTGCGATAAAAATACTTGTAATAAATTAGTGTCAGCTGTGCTGGAATACTCCATGACACATAACTAGTTGCGCAATGAGTCACATTCTCATTTTCCACCACCACACTAAGAAAATGAAAGCGAAAATCGAATCTCAAACTTTTTAATATGGATGAACCCTTCAAAGAACTTTCAGATCCTTTAAAACCCCTGTTGATTACAGTGCACCCGCTAACAATGCATTAGCATTAAAAGTAAGTTCAGATATAAGAGAAAATTAAATAATAATAATAATAAGTATGTGGCATGTGCGCTGGACAACCATGGCTGCTTTATATGACAACAATATTTTCAGTATTTATAATGGAATTTGAAAAAAGCAAATAATAATAATAACAGCCGGAAAAGAAAGGAAAGAGAAGAAATGTTGTAGTAATATCTCACATAGTGCTCAGTGGTAATAGGGTCCCCTTACACTAGTAATCAGTGGTAAAAAGGGGCAGTGGTAAAAATGCTCCTTACATTGATAGCCAGTTTGGGGAATGTTCTCTACATTGATGACCAGTGGGGAGAATGCTCCTTACATTGGTGGCCACTGGGGAGAATGCTCCTTACATTAGTGGCCAGTGGGAAGAATGCTCCTTACATTGGTGGCCAGTGGGGAGAATGCTCCTTACATTGGTGGCCAGAAGGGAAAATGCCCCTTACATTGTTGGCCAGCGGGGAGAATGCTCCTTACATTGGTGGCCAGTGGGGAGAATGATCTTTACATTGGTGACCAGTGTAGAAAATGCTCCTTACATTGGTGGCCAGTGGGAAGAATGCTCCTTACATTGGTGGCCAGTGGGGAGAATGCTCCTTACATTGGTGGCCAGTGGGGAGAATGCTCCTTACATTGGTGGCCAGTGGGGAGAATGCTCCTTACATTGGTGGCCAGTGGGGAGAATGCTCCTTACATTGGTGGACAGTGGGGAGAATGCTCCTTACATTGGTGGCCAGTGGGGAGAATTCTCCTTCCATTGGTGGCCAGTGGGGAGAATGCTCCTTCCATTGGTGGCCAGTGGGGAGAATGCTCCTTACATTGGTGGCCAGTGGGGAGAATGCCCCTTACATTGTTGGCCAGCGGGGAGAATGCTCCTTACATTGGTGGCCAGTGCGAAAAATGCTCCTTACATTGGTGGCCAGTGGAGAGAATTCTCTTTACATTGGTGGCCAGTGGGGAGAATGCTCCTTAAATTGTTGGTCAGTGGAAATAATGCTCCTTGCATTGATGGTCAATCTGAAGAAAGTTTCTTACGCTGGTGACCAGTGGGGAGAATGCTCCTTACATTGGTGGCCAGTGGGAAGAATGCTCCTTACATTGTTGGTCAGTGGAAATAATGCTCCTTGCATTGATGGTCAATCTGAAGAAAGTTTCTTACGCTGGTGGCCAGTGGGGAGAATGCTCCATACATTGGCGGTAAGTGGGGAGAATGCTATTTACACTGGTGGTCACTGAGAAGAATGCCCCCCCGTAAAGATGGCTAGAGAGATAACTGGCATCAGGTAGAAATTACTTATTGCTCAAGATACCCCATGCAAACCTCTGGTAATAACCTGACTTAGAAAGACTGCTATACTGTGTCATTTTAAAACAATTGGGCAAGCACACTATTGTAACCAGGAATATTATTTATTAGACTGGTATGTCAGAACTAAATTCTTCCCTTCTGTGTGTGCAGGTGAGACACATGAGATAAAAATGATCTGCAGCTAATCATAACAACAGGATGCCAAGGGCAGGACAGGATATTTAAGTTCAGCCAACTCCTGTGTATCTCTGATTAGGCAAATTTAAGAAACAAGAATTCAGGCCAAGATGTAACTAATCCCCTTAGATAAGCATAAGATAACTACACAATATAATTCCCAATATTTTAGGATAGATTACAAGCACTCTACACCTGTATATCTAACTTGATGGGCTCCCTACTGCCTTAGAACATCATGGAACACTTTTAATCAAAGTGTAACACACCTGGATTATGTTTTAATATAAATACATTTTGCATTCACCATATTTGGGAGTTTACAAATATAAATTTAAAAGACCCGCAGTACACTTATTGATAGGAAAACCTTCCTAAAGGGCAGCGCAGCGGCTAAGTGCTTAGGGTCTTCAGTTCAATCTCAACCATGATATTACCTGTCTGAAGTTTGCATGTTCTCCCTGTGCCTGTAAGGGTTTCCTCCTACCCTCCGAAGACATGCTGGTGGGTATACATGCGTCAGTACTTAAAGTTTTAAATTAATGCATGGCTAAGCTGAAATGTAGCTAACAGCACATACCCCAAAAATTAAAACACAATTATAAACATAGTGGAAACTTCCCTCCTCGTCGTCTAGTTATTAAAGGAACACTAAAGTAAAAAAAAAAAAATCTTAAATAACAAACATGTTATACTTACCTCCACTGTGCGGCTCGTTTTGCACACAGTGGCCCCGATCCATGTCTTCGGGGGTCCCTTGGCGGCTGTCTCGGCTCCCCCGCAAGAGCTTTCCACCTTAATGCGAGTGAGCTTGCATGGTGGAAAGCTCTTGCGGGCACACTCCCGTGATACAGAGGCGCCCTTAGCCGCCGACTGTATCACTCGGCCCGCCCCCCCGCGTGCCGCGTCATTGGATGTGATTGACAATAACACCAGCCAATGGCTGCGCTGCTTTCAATCCATCCAGTTTAGCCAATCAACGGGCAGGCTGGGAACCGAAGAGGATGACAGGGACAAGCGTGGGACTTTCGAGGGGTCAGGTAAGTAAAACGGTACTGTCGGATTGTTTTGCATAGGATGCATTAAGGTAAAAAAACATTTACCTTTACAACCCCTTTATTCCCTGTAGTAGCATATCAGGATTCTGAGCTCCAAACAATTATATACAACAAGCGAAGACCAACAACTAACAGGTAAGAAAGTCAAATATTTGAGACCTGCTCAATAAGTCAGTTAAAAGCTTAATTAATAAAACAAGTATGCTGCAAGAGTATGTTACAAGCAAAATCTCAACTGGTTTGGTTATACACTAAGTATTTGGTTTGTTATTAATGGAAGCTTTCAAATGACTTAAGCCTCGTACACACGACCGAGGAACTTGACGGGCGAAACACATAGTTTTCCTCGTCGAGTTCCTTGTTAGACTGTCGAGGAACTCAACAAGCCAATTTTCTCCATTCCCGTCAAGGAAATAGAGAACATGCTCTCTTTTTGGCTCGTCGAGTTTCTCGACAGTTTCCTCGTCAAAAATGTACACACCACCGGTTTCCTCTGCAAAAAAATATCTCCCAGCAAGTTTCTTGCTGGTTTTTGCCGAGAAACTCGATCGTGTGTACGAGGCCTTATTGCATGAATCCAAGAGGTGGTGAGTATCTGATATGTAAGGTATACCTGTTAGCTGGTGGTGTCCACTTAGTGTGTCTAGATATACTTTTACTTGTAAGATCTGCCAGAGAAACAACAAGGAACGTCCCAAAGCAGCTAACGAAATAGTGACTTTCTTATGGTCCCTATCCGCATAGTCATAAGTAGATCCTCATCCCTCTTCTCCCTTGTATTAGTGTACCGTTGACTGGTTGAGACAAGCACGGGGAATAACAACCAGGAAATTTGATATTTTCATCTGATGGCTTATTATCAAATATTTTATTTCAAAATGATGGATGGGACACCCCACCTGCCTCTCTGTTACTGAGACACCCTTCATGCAAAGAACCAAAAGCTAGGTGCAGGAGGGATCAGACCAGTCATTAGCTGCAGGAAGTAACGTTTTCAACATTCCTGATTTACGTAACTATGGCTGGTTTACATTGTTCTTTTTTATGCTGCTGACCAGGGCCGCTGATAGGGGGGGGCCACCAGCCCTCCTTTAGGGGGCCCCGGCACACAGAGGGGCCCTGAGAGCAGGAGGATCGGTGGAGAACAATGCCCTCCAAGTCTCTCACCCAAGTTTCTCCCACTCTCCCTCCCACCGGCTTTTAGATGCTGGATGAGAGACATGTAGGGATAATGAACCTGGCCTGCCACCGCTGAAGTCCTTCCCCTGCCACGCGAACACTCACAGCTGGGACAAGGAGACCGGAGGCTAGAGCAGAGAGGAGACATCGAGGAGGAGGTGCGTTGTGTTGTGCTTTCCTTCCTGTCAGAAGAGCGTTCCACATACAACACATGAGACTGGACCGTTTGTACTGTATATCGCATTGCAGGCAGGGGAGATTTGGTGGAAGAAGATTTGTGCTAGGATAGAAAGTTTGTTAGGCTGGTGAATTTTTGGGGTGAGTGAGATTTGTACTAGGAGGGGGAACTGGGGTGGCATTTGTGTCCCATTAAAAATGGTTTTCGTGTTTTTTGTGTGAAAATATTGTATAAAAAAACATCAGGTGTGTGTGTGGGCCCCATCAGGTAGGCTGTACGGGGCCCCATGATTCCTAACGTCGGCCCTGCTGCTGACCCTGGAAATCAGGCGAAATCAGAATACTGTACTTGCTTTGGACCTTAGTATGAATTTATCATTTTTATGGTACCCACAATTAGATCACTCCCTGACAATTTATAAAAAGTAGAAAACACAAGGTGATGAAAAGACAAAATTCTGCAAAATCAAGAAGAAAAGACAATAAATTATACAAATACGTACATAGGAAAAATGTTTAACTTTCCATTGGAATGTTACTTTTTTGGTTAGTGTAAATCATTGGCAATAAAAGTTTTTATAAATTGGTTATGTCTATTAAGACGTGGATTTCTCTGGGTTGTTTTCACTTTAGTGGAAATATCAGAAAGACAAAATGGACAGATTGCCCAGAGCAGCTTTATAAATGGGCATAACTGCCAGAAACAATGAGCTGAAACATTAGTTTCGATTTTTGTATTTGGCCTCCAGTGGTTCAGGGTAAGGCCTCCTTCTCCTACAGTAGCTGATCTAATAGCCTGAACTTGTCATCTACCATCCACCTAGCAAACATCTATCTGAGAGGGGAAGCCCCAGGTCCACACAAGTTCGATGTCCTTCTGTGTTGCTGGAGGGCTGTGTCATTGCGCTTTCACAGCTTAGAATTCATTCAAAGAAGAAAGTCACTTGAAAAGCCCAAAATAAAAACCTACAAACTCAAGCTTCATGCAGGCTTACACATTTATTTTTGAAGCACAACCACCCACGTCAGCTTGCAGTAATTGCAGAAAATGTAAGTAAAATTAGAGTTTACTATAAGCATAACACACCGCCATTTATTTTGTTCTTAATATATCTTATAGCATAACAGCATACTTGTGTCTAGTTTCTATACAGATGTTTAATTATAACAGTATACAGATCACTGATTCCACCAGTGATAATCAAAAGAATTAAAGTCTGTTGATATTTTAATACACATGGGAATTATTTTTAAATTTAAACGGCATAATTGTATTTATTATTATCTGATGAAAAGCTGACCTACATGTTTATGAGTTTTTTACAGAAGCAAATAATTCTCCTCATGCATACATCCTAGTTTTCTAAGATAGGAATTTAGGTAAAAGATATGCTGTTTCCACACTCCTGCTTACATGGATATGGACCAATTTTTTTAACATAATTCTTCCATAATATCACTGTTTAAAAATAACCAATGCCATTATCTGAAGGGTGCACTATAAATAACTGGATGTAAAATGCATTTACTTACTGTATATACATTGCTACACCAGAGTAAAAAGGGGGCAATCTGAGGAGGAATGGGAAACAGAGGGATTTGGTTCCAAAAGAAGAACAGTAAGGAATTATGCTGCCCATACACTGTGAGGCCCCTTTCACATGGGCGTTCTGTATGTCTGTTTTTCATCCATTCGTTTTTTTTTTTGTTTGTTTGTTTGATTTTTTTTTAAGACAGAACATACAACACATAAATGGCTTGGCACAACATCAAGTCTAACTTCATCCATTCGTTGAAGGATGAAAAACAGACATACATGTATCTCTATGGGATAGCGGTTGTTAGTGAATGATCATCCACTGACATCAGTCTCCGTTAAGCTAAGCTCTGTTTTTTAAGACTAAAAAAAAAACAAATTTCTTCTGTTGAAAAAAAATGGAACGGACAAAAAACGGATGTTAGCGTACGATCCGCTTACATCCAGTCTGCTGACATCCTTTCTTCAACCCCCTTTTTTTCCTCATTAACCACTTAAGGACCCCTGCCGCTATACGTTGGCAGAATGGCACGGCTGGGCACAGCCACCCGGCGCGTGCACGCGACCCGGTCCGAAGCTCTGTGACCGCGCCCGCGGGACCCGCGGACCCGATCGCCGCCGGTGTACCGCGATCGGTCCTCCGGAGCTGAAGAACGGGAATAGTCATCAGAAGAAAACCTCTTCTACGTCCTCACCACAAAAATCAGCGTTTGAACTTTGCAAATGAACATATAGACAAGCTTGATGCATTTTGGAAACAAGTTCTGTGGACCGATGAGGTTAAAATATAACTTTGTGGCCGGAATGAGCAAAGGTACGTTTGGAGAAGAAAGGGCACAGAATTTAATGAAAAGAACCTCTGTCCAACTGTTAAGCATGGGGGTGGATCAATCATGCTTTGGGGTTGTATTGCAGCCAGTGGCACAGGGAACATTTCACGAGTAGAAGGAAAAATGGATTCAATAAAATTTCAGCAAATTTTGGATGGTAACTTGATGCCATCTGTGAAAAAGCTGAAGTTAAAGAGAGGATGGCTTCTACAAATGGATAATGATCCTAAACACACCTCAAAATCCACGGGGGATTACATCAAGAGGTGTAAACTGAAGGTTTTGCCATGGCCTTCACAATCTCCTGACCTCAACATAATTGAAAATCTATGGATAGACCTTAAAAGAGCAGTGCGTGACAGACAGACCAGAAATCTCAAAGAACTGGAAGACTTTTGTAAGGAAGAATGGGAAAAGATACCTCAAACAAGAATTGAAAGACTCTTGGCTGGCTACAAAAAGCGTTTACAAGCTGTGATACTTGCCAAAGGGGGCAGTGCAAGATATTAACTCTGCAGGGTGCCCAAACTTTTGCAGACGCCTTTTTTTTGTTTTCTGTCATTTTGAAAGTGTAAATGATGGAAATAAAATCTAACTTTTTTGACATATAAGAATGTCTAATCTGTAATTTGATGCCTTTTGGAGATTTTTCCATCTTTCCTTGGCTTCGTTATGCTCAATAATATTTTTTTTTACCTGGGGTGCCCAACTTTCGATCCCCACTGTAGATAGGTCACCACCGTGAAGAATATCCAGGTAGGGGTGAATATATACGTCAGTAGAGGGATGTTTTCATAGCCACTCTCCAAAGGACACACCTTAAGGCGACTTTAAGGCACCACCAACTCCATTATCAAGCACAGGTCAATTCCTCTTAATAACACACAAGTAGTAATCCATCCAAAAAGGAAACTAAACACCTCCACATAGTGTAAAATCGCAATGTTGAGGATTTATTTAAAAGTCGGAACACTTACAATCATCTCATAAGAAAAGCGTTTATCGATAAAATCATACAGCAAACAGCATAAAGGATGAAATGGCCTGGACCTGGACTCCAACCAACGCGTTTTGTCTACATAGACATTATCTAGAGTGAGAGTCTGGAGTGGTCATTGCATATATACAAATTGCATTGATTTTCTGTCCAGCTTCTTTGAAATTCAGAAAGGATGAAGAGTGGAAAGATGCTGACAAGGCTACCTATGGCTTAAGTTTCATACAGCTCACCAGGAACGAGCCAAAATCCACTCCATGTAAGGCCAGCTTAAGAACCTTGTTTGAACATGTGAATAATTCCCTGCACCCACCACAGATCCTGCCACATGGAATAAAGATGGTAGCAGAAAGCTCTGTGACCGCAGGGAAGTCCACAGAGAAACCAACTATGGACCTCAGCATGAGGAATCAGTAAACGCTTTGGGAAACCTAGGAGACTGACACTTCTGGGAGTGTCAATTTCCCTGCAGACTTCACATGAAGATTTCCCAGGAATGGTGTGGCGTTTGGCAGTGCAAGCAGCAGGAATGGTGAGTATGTACTCTCATTCTTATTTTGCAGGTAAAACTTGACTTTTGTAACTTTTCTATAGTAACAGGGTAACTTTAAACCTACATTCACATAGCTGTAAACACCTTACTGATCTTTAGGCCAGGAACAAAAGTTTCTGCGTAAATAGATCCGTTTTTTAAGGCATAAAAATTTCCCCGTTCTTTTTTTTTATGGTGTATATGTATACACCTGTCACAGAAGCAGATTTTTGGGTTACGGATTTGAATGCAGTGCATGTTTACGTACCTGTATGAATGTCTCCATTCTAAACAATGCAGCTGCATTCAGATCTGTAAATAAAAAATGTTTATTAATGCATTTTTTATGGCTGTGTGGATGAGGCCTAATGATACCCAGAGCTTTTTTTCTCAGAAAATAGGTGCAGGAACTCAACCACGACCCTGTTCAGATTTCAGAAACAGAAGAAGGGTCATTAAATACCAGGATTCGCTTTCAATGCTGTCCCGACGTCCATACTTAACATTGCGTATGCCTCATAGAGCCAGGGGTAACGTTACGCCGAAAAAAGCCTTACGTAAACGACGTTTAAAAATTGCGCCGGGCGGACGTACGTTTGAGAATCGGCGTATCTAGCTAATTTGCATACTCTAGCGTAAATATGCACCTAAGATCCGATGGCGTACTAAGACGTACGTCGGTAGGATCTAGCCCACATTCAGGCGTATCTTGTTTTGTGGATACAAAACAAAGATACAACGGCGCATCGTAGAACTTACGCGGCGTATCAATAGATACGCCGACGTAACTCTTTGTGGATCTGGCCCATTGTATTTGTTTGTAGCCTAAATACTGAACTGCACTTAAAACTGTAATTTTGGAACTTTTGGAAATGCCAGTAAAAACTCGGCTCTGCCAGTAAATTTTGGGCATCGTGCCAGTAAACTTCAATCTGGTAGGTTGGCAACACTGGTAATGCGGCATTAACAAAATCCAGAATTGAGAGCTTGTAAGTCCCAGAGATATTTAAGTATGTTTACCCATTCAGAAAAACAGATCGATAATAACTGTGACAATTTTAACCAATAAGAATACTTAAAAAAATTAGAGTTCTTTGAAAAGTATCGTCCATTAGTAAACTGACGGAAAGTAAGTAAACAAAATATCTACACAATCCCTTGGGGCTACAAAAACTTGTGCCTCTAATAGTCAGTACAGTGTAACTATATTCACAGCGAGGAGGCAATTTCTGACCGATTGGTGCAGGCTCTTTAAAATCTGTAAATTAAACCAGACAGGTCACCAGTACATAAGAGTGTTCACACTCACACTTGTGGGTGGATTAGCAAAGCATACATTAACATAACCAGTTCCTCGCAACAGCCAGAGCTTTCCTGATTGCAAGCAGCATGTGGTAATCAGACTATATTCTAAAGCCTCGTACACACGACCGAGGAACTCGACGGGCGAAACACATCGTTTTCCTCGTCGAGTTTCTTGTTAGGCTGTTGAGGAACACGACAAGGCAATTTTCTCCATTCCCGTCGAGAACTTGCTCTCTTTTTGGCTCGTCAAGTTTCTCAACAGTTTCCTCGACGAAAATGTACACACGACCGGTTTCCTCGCCAAAAAAATATCTCCCAGCAAGGTTCTTGCTGGTTTTTGCCGAGAAACTCAGTCGTGTCTACGAGGCCTAAGAGAGAGTACCCTATACAATACATAATGCATAGAGAGCATTGAATCAAATGAAGTGTGGTCCAATATTAGTCCCGGAATAGACCCCAAATTTTACTATTTGTCAAAACAGCAAAAGCAACAGAAAGACCCTTATGTAAGGTTCAGAATACTCTACTTATTGAAGGTGTATCTTTCTGACCTGTCATCCTAGCAAACTCTTTACTATTCTCACAAGAGATATTTGAATAAACGCACATGACTGTAGTGAGAAGAGAAAAGGGATGTTTAGGAGAAGAGCAGGGCATGTTGAAGGGTCTGGAAATGCTGGTCATTAAAACAAGAATGCATCTGTGTCTGTGTCTAGAAATCTGTAGAATCTGTAGCATCTGATGACCATTTATGTTTATCTTATTTAGAGGGGTGCAGAAAGAGGTGCGGAAAGAGTGCTACAGACACAGCAAGCGCCTGTTCATTGGGGAAAATAAAACCGATCACATAAGCTAACCTGTCTAATTGATAATTTGCCTGCCAGGTTCTGGTCACTTGTGTTTATGATTGTCCACAAAGCCCAGTCCGATCGAGAGACTGTAATCTAATGTCCATATTATCTTAGGAATGGATCAAACTGGACCCGTTACCATGCATTTTCCGACACAGCAAACTGTATTTGCAAGAGAAAAGACGACTTCCCTGGAATTTATAAAGAGTCTCATATTTACTCTTTAGAAATCTCTCACAGTAGATTTAGAAATGGTGACAGAGCTTTCAACCCCATAGGCGCCACCAGAAATATGCCACTAATGCCTTATTGAATTTCCCTAATTTCAATGATACTTGATCACATCAAGGGGCCAGATTCTCAGTGGAGATACAACGGTGTATCTCCAGATATGCCGTCGTATCTCTGCGTTGTGCCGTCGTATCTATGCGCCTGATTCATAGAATCAGTTACGCATAGATTTCCATTAGATCCGACAGGCGTAAGTCTCTTACGCCGTGGATCGTAACTGCATATTTACGCTGGCCGCTAGGGGCGTGTACGCTGATTTACGCGGCAAAATATGTAAATCAGCTAGATACGCAAATTCACGAACGTACGCCCGGCCGACGCAGTAAAGTTACGCCGTTTACGTTAGGTTTTTCCCGGCGTATAGTTACCCCTGCTATATGGTGGCGTAAGTATGGCCGTCGTTCCCGCGTCAAATTTAGAATTTTTTACGTCGTTTGCATAACTCGTCCGTGAATGGGGCTGGACGTAATTTACGTTCACGTTAAAACCAAAACGTCCTTGCGGCGTATTAGGAGCAATGCACACTGGGAGATTTCCACGGACGGTGCATGCGCTGTTCGTGAAAAACGTCAATCACGTCGGGTCATAGAACATTAACATAAAACACGCCCCCTGTCCCACATTTGAATTAGGCGTGCTTACGCAGGCCGATTTACGCTACGCTGCTGCAACTTACAGAGCAAGTGCTTTGAGAATACAGCACTTGCCCGCCTAAGTTGCGGAGGCGTAACGTAAATCGGAATACGTTACGCCGCCACAAACATACGCCGCTGGACGAGAATCTGGCCCAAGATGTTGTATGGCCTGTTCACACCAGAACGTTGTGTGTGAAAGCCACGTTCCGTGTGGGTTTCCAGCACTGCATTCAAAATGCACTAGGTGTGCGATCTGCTGCAGGTGTCAATGTATTCCTAATGACACCCCAAACGCAGATCGCAAACGCAGTGTGTTTGCTTGCACCGAATCGCATGGTACTACAGTATTATGCAATTCGGTTGCAGTGCATTTTTAAAAGCACTGTACTTTTGGTGCAATCCAGTGGCTTCACTAGGGTTGGTGTCACCCAGTGTGTTAAAACATGGTGTCACCCCCCCCCTCCACCAACTATAGTTGCCCCTCAGTACAGACCCCCACTCCATCAGTACAGACCCCCTCCACTAAGTTTAGACCACCCCTCCATCAGTACAGACCACCCTCCAAGTAGAGTCCCCCTTATTACAGACCCTTCCTCCACAAAGTATAGTCCCCCCTCAGTATAGACCTCCCCCACTAAGTACAGACCTCCCTCCCTCAGTACAGACCCCCCTCAGTATAGACCTCCCCCTTAGTATAGACCCCCCTTAGTATAGATCTCCCTCTGTATAGACCTCCCCCTACATCAGTATAGACCCCCTCAGGAAAACCCACCCCCCTCCATAAGTAAAGACCCCCCCTCAGGACAAACCACCCCCCTCCAGCTAAGGTAAATGGAACACCCAAGCGGCAGCTAGAGAGGAGAGGACAGTGTGAAGCCGTGCCGTTGTGCCGCCGGGCGGAGAATAGATAGCGACAGGCTTAGGAACCAGCACAGTAGCGAGAGACTGAGAGAGGAGGAGGTCAGGCACGGCCACGGTGCTGGAGGTGTTCTGGCTGAAAAAAAATGCCAAAGGAAGCCAGGGCTTTCGTCACCCTCAGGATGGTGTCACCCCTGTAGCGGGTGGCACCCAGATGCAGACTGCACCCCCTAGCAACGCCACTGGTGCAATCCAGTGCAATTTTAAAACTGTATTGCACTGAATAGCAAAGGGTTCTCTTCTCACTGAGAGCGTTCCTTTGCGATTCTGGTATGAACAGCGCTTTTTTCCAGCGGTGTGCTGGAAAAAAGTATGCTGCATTTTGAATGTGATTTTCCATTTAACTGAAGTGAAAGTCTTTATGCAACACATATCAATACATGGAAATCCACAGTAATACATTAATTACGGTATACATTTCTTGTGTGAACTCTATAGCCTAAATAGGTATCTGCACGGGAAACACAGCAAGCTTTCAAGGCCCAAGGCCTCCATGTCTAGATTAAAACAAATGACGTACAAAGGAATAGTTATTCTTCATGCACACTCATAACAACTGTGCATTGTTTGGAATCAAATACCTCTGTCCCTTTTTCTTCCTTTTCTGGTCTGATTTACAAAAAATTATAATTTAAAGTGGTTGTAATGGCTCATGGTTTTTAACCTTCATGCATTCTATGCATGAAGGTAAAAAACTTTCTGTGTGCAGCAGCCCCCCCCCCCCCTTCTTGATCCAGTGATGTTCACGAGAACAGAAGCTCCCTGGGGTCTCTTCCTCCTCATTGGCTGAGACAGCAGCAGAAGTCATTGGCTCCTGCTACTGTTCGATAACAGCCAGTAAGCTGAAAAGAAAAGAGTGGAGGCGGGGCCGAGCCGCGCTCAGTGTTTGGACACACAGAGCAGCAGCTCAGGAACGATGGACACTCAGTGGGAGGGAGGGGCAAGGAGTGCCAGCGCGGGACCCGAGAAGAGAAGGATTGGGCCTGCTCTGTGAAAAACCACTGAATAGAGCAGGTAAGTTTGTTATTTTAATGAGAACAAAAACTAAGCCTTAGTATCACTTTAACTACCAGAAGTGTTCAAATATACTAAATCTTTTATCCAACCGCTACAATATTGCATTTTTTATTTTCAAAAGGCCAATATAAAAGAAGAGTAGTGGTGAAAAAATGCACCTTACCCAGCCATGTTTCATGTACAGTGGGGAAAATTATTATTTGATCCCCTTCAGATTTTGTAAGTTTTCTCACTTACAAAGAATTTATAACATTTGTTTTATGTGTTTTCTCTGGATTTTTGTTTGGTTTATTGTCTCTATCATTTAAAATACACCTATGTTAACAATTAATTAGACATGTGCAATTAGTTTAGTTCCGAATTCGTTTTTTAACTAAATACATTTTTTTAACGAATTTTAACAAATGTGTTAATTCGTAATATCCAAATTAACGAAAACCAAGTTTTTCCAAAAAATTGGAAATTTGAATATCCGAAAATTGATGAATCTGAAAATTTGTACATTTGTATATTTGGAAATTTAAAATATGAAAATCCGAAAACCCCAAAATTTGAAAACATGAAATATCGTAATAACTAACTATAAATAACTTAACTATTACTATTAAATTATAGCTATTGGAATTTCCTTATAAAAATTTGGCTGTTATGCCGCGTACACACGATCGTGTGTAGCCCCATCAGAGTTTTTTCATCGGAAATTCCGATTAATTATATCGGAGTTTAGATATAGAACATGTTCTATTTTTCTCCGTTGGAATTCCGATGTGATTTGGCTGGGCAAAAGCCCGATCGTGTGTACGAGGCATTAGTCAAGGTAACGAATATAAATTCATCTGAAGTTACGAATTATCAAAAATAACGAATGCCGTATCTAAGCGAATGGAAAGTAACGAGTTAACAATAATAAATAATAATAATAACAACTTTTTATTATTATTGTTATTTATGATTAATTTGTTCCGTTACAGACGTTTAGATGCGGCATTCGTTATTTCGGGATCAAATAACTATTTTTAGCGCTGTACTAATCCTTCATGATCTGCATAGCTTGAGAATGTGGTAAGGATTCTTTTTTGCTGATGTGTCTTGGAAAATTTCCCCCTCACTTTTTGTTCTGGACAAATTATTGGAACTGGGACAGGTAATGAGGGCAAATCTTCAAAAACTGCAATAAAAATATCCGAGTCCATCTTCGCTCTATTCAAACCTGCAAGAAAACTTTTTGGTGGAGTTACACTTTAAGTAGTCTTGGCTATTGAGAATGAACTCTCTGGTGCATGCACAAAGCCAGCAATAAGTAATAACTCACTGCTGTCCAAATGAGTATTTAATATGCAAGCAATTAATGGCCCATTTCATGTTGCTGGACTTGTAGTATTGATCAGTCTGCACTCTGTATGCTGTTTCACTACACATTGTGGTTGTTAAATAGATGCGAAGAATGACTCAGAAAGCTGTGCAAAGACATGGTGTCTGCTAGCCTGTTTAATAAATGAGTTACAGTATTAATAACTGCTCAAGCACTGGATAATGAGGAGTTAACCTCTGAATAGACACTGTAGGCTGGAACAAGGACAGTAGGTACCAGATATATAAAAACAGTATCTATAGAGATGGAAAAAACTAAAAGGACCTTTGTTCAAAAACTTTACATGTGTTCCCCCAAACTCACTAATCACGTTCAACATAATACATGCTCAAACAGGAGCAAACAAAAAAACACAGAAGGACCAAATCCATGAAAAAATCATATTCTTGGGATTTTATGCCTATGCCCTATTCTAAAAGTGTTAAGAAACCCCCAGGTGCAACCTTTAACACCAGGTCACCCTCTCCATGAAAATCTTGATAATGCTACTTGCCCATTTAATGAGTAACTATAGGAAAAATACAGCATTCCCATCAAATACTTAGGACCATAGATGAACAGCAGCACATTGATCTGATCAGCTTTCTGCTCTCTAATGCCTTGTACACACAATAGGAATTCTCGCTGGAAAAAGTCAGACGGAATTTTTTCATAATATATTCCGACCGTGTGTGTGCCCCATCGGAGTTTTTCCATTGGAAATTCCGACGGACTTAGAAGGAGAACATGTTCTCTTTATTTCCAATGAAAACTTCCGTTCGTCTGTATGGAACTCCGACGGAGAAAAAAAACACGCATGCTCAGAATCAAGTTGACGCATGCTCGGAAGCATTGAACTTAATTTTTCTCGGCTCGGCTTAGTGTTGTACGTCACCCCGTTTTGGACGGCCGGAATTTGGTGTGACAGTGTGTATGCAAGACAGCTTGAACGGAATTCCGTCAGAAAAATCAGTCGGAGTTTATCCCAACGGAAATTCAGATCGTGTGTAAGGGGCATAAGCTTTACACTAGCAGCCCACCATTTAAAGCAGTACAACCCATTTTGGCTCGGTGTACTGAGTATACGTGTTCAAATCTAAGTACACCATTACAGGTGATTACAAGAAGGTGATAAAAATACAGAATCATCAATCCATACTGGCTTAATTTAAATTACATTACTATGCAAATAGACATAAAAGTGACACCGGATTCTCAAAGCTACAGTTTGAGAAGCTTTGGCAGGTTGATTGTGAACACAGAAAATGATGTTCTATGTTTTCTCTGGATTTGGTAGTTCTGGATCGGGTTTGGAAGCTTGAAGGTTCGAAAGAATATTGGCGGTACAGAACCTTCAATGCGGTGTCCAGGTTTTGCCTGACTTGGTGTGCATGGTCATTATAGAACAGATCTGAGCATAGCTCAAAGCATTCATAGCTGGAGTTGTTGCAGTTTCTGCAGCAAGGAGGGAGGTGTGCTTCTGTCTGGAGACAAAGGCAATATCCTTGAGACGGCGTTCCATGTCAAATAGGTTCCAGGCCACTGGGCAGATGAGGGAGCCTGGGAGACTGCAAAAGTTTGAGAGACTAGAGCTGAGGCAACTGAGACGGAGCCAGAAGAATCTGTGAGTCTCGGAGAAGTGAGTGGGTCTGGGATATCAGGAAAACCTCTACTTAGGGGTTAAGAGTGGCCTGTGCAGCAAGGTACTCCAACTAAAGCTGAGTAAGCCTTGGAGCTAAGTGGTCAGGCTTTTTCGTTTTGTGTGAAGCTTGAACCCCTGCGTGGGAAACCTGATCTAAGGACTTTCTTTCCTATTTCCTTTATATAAAACTGGGCTACCGACCCACTACTATAGTTCCTGTCTGCCCGGGGACTCACTGTATAATTGCATCTACTACGAGAGCTAACATCCCCTGGATCACACAAGATTTATTTTTTCTTTTAATATTTGCCTGCAGTTCCAGTTTGGTGCTTGTTACCCCTGACCTCATGGGCTCAGTGGCATATTCCCCCTTATAGCAATGTACTTATATGACTAAATATATAGAAGAAAAAAATTCTCAAAGCCCAAATGTATGCTGTTTTTTTTTTTTAATTACGCCCAACCCCCATAGAGCAGTGCTGAAGCCATTATGTCACCATTGCTCTCTACATAGAAGATAGCTTGGAGAAGAAATGAAGAGGAAGAAGACCAGCATCAGATGACCAGCTATAAGACTTTGGAAAAGGTAAGTGTAATGGAACGTCCCACACTCCGCTTGAGTGCTTTCGTCATATACCGCTTCCTATCAGTCTGGATATAGATATCAGATATTCCAGCTGCCCTCAACACACAACGAGACGAGACTTGTTTGTGTGCTAAACATGGAGTGTTTAAACGAACCAAAAATGCAACCTTATATACAGTTTAAAGAGGAGGTAACCAGAACATAAATTAACATGAGCTAATTAACTAATCATTTACCCAGACGAGGTGACTCCGAGATATGACCTTTCAGAGTAGACGTCCCGTCCCTGCACTCACCTGCTATACAATACACATTATCATAAGTGAAAACACAGGACATCTTCACAAAATAGCAGGGTCAATTAGCACAGAGAACAGACAGATGGCTGGAGGTGATGGCATTAGCATCTAACAGTATGAATGAGTCACTTTTACAATTAACCCGTTGAGTTCAGAATCAACAACCATTAAATATTTTTTTACAGATATCCTGGAATACATCGTGGATAATACTTACATAATAATCCCATCTCAGGTAGTCTAAGATATCATTTCTCAGTCATCCTATGCCCCTAGTGGACATAGGATGATTTTAGACATAAGAGGGTCCGAGTCTGTCACAGTAAGTATAAAGAAAATAGTTCCCTTGAAGGAGCAACTGGGGGACCTTTAAGGGGTGACTATGCAACATCAAACATTTAATTTCAAACTCTTGGGAACTACAAGAACAGATGAAGATTTAAACCAGATTTATTAATTAACATTTTCAAGTGGAACTAAAGTCCTAATTTAGGTCAGCTTTAATCAAACAAACTGGCATTTAGAGATTTCAAACTGAAAAAACATGCGTATCAGCTCTAAAAACAGTTCCTGCTGTCCTTTGCTGCCTGAAGCCGGCACATTACTCCATGTGACTTGCAGCAGCTTGCCATTTGTCTTTGTTCACTTTGATGTCAGCGCCCAACATCTAAAGGTCACATGACCTGGAAACAACAGACAGAAAGATGTGCATCTCACAGCTGTCCAGGCTAGTGTAGACTGGCTTGACATCAGTTAAGGTCAGTTTAAAGCAGAACTTAAAATGTATTATATACAAATTCAAAATGTGTGAACAGGCAGGTGTTTTATTGTAGAGACATATTGCGGTTGATTTACTAATGGCAAATGTGTCCTTTGCACGTGCAGTTACTCCACAGCTTATTAGATAAGGGGAAGCTCTGCTGACTTCCATCATCCAATCATGTGCAAGCACAAATGCATTTTTTTCCTTGCATGTGATTATTGCATATTCCTTGCTTCATCTCATTTACTAAGCACTTGCAGAGTAGATGGTCTATCTGCCTTAACCACTTGACTTCCGCGCTATAGCCGAATAAGGGCCACATCGCAGACCTGAAATTTAGGGAGGCCGTCAATAGATGTGGGACAAGAATAGGGTGCTCGCGGATCACTGAGTCACTGAGACTCGGGTGAGCACAGATCCGAGTAAGGGGCCGATCCCGGCCCCATACCACGTGATCAGCTGTCAGCCAATGACAGCTGATCACGGGATGTAAACAAAAGGTCAGTAATCGTTTTTTTTTCTCCTCGCGCTGTCAGCGTGAGGAGAATAAAAAGCAGATGACCGGCTTATGTGCAAGGGATATCAGTCCCAAAGAGGAAGGAGGCACATCTGCCTCATCTGTGCCCACAATTACCGCCTGCCATTGACCATAGTGCCACCTATCAATGCCCACTAGTGCCACCTATCTGATTGGCATCACCAGTGGTGCCAATCAGTGCCACCTAGCAGTGCTGCCTATCAGTACAACCTACCAGTGCTGATCAGTGCCCATCACTGCCACCTATCAGTGCCCATCACTGCCACCTATCAGTGCCACTTATCAATTCCCTCCAGTGCCACCCATCAGTGCCACCTCTCAGTGCCCACCAGTGGCACCTCTCAGTGCCCACCAGTGCCACCTATCAGTGCCCACCCTTGCTGCCTTATTGGTGCCCATCAGTGCAGCCCATTGGTGCCCATCAGTGCAGTCCATCAGTGTCCATCAGTGCAGGCTATTGATGCGCATCAGTGCAGCGCAATCAGCTTACATCAATGAAGGAGAAAAATTACCTGTTTGCAAAATTTTATAACAAAATATAAAAACCGCAGAGGTGATCAAATACCACCAAAGGAAAGCTCTATTTGTGGGAAAAAAATTATAAAAATGTAATTTGTGTACAGAGTTGTATGACCGCGCAATTGTCATTCAAAGAGTGAGAGCTCTGAAAGGAGGGGGGTTTAAGTGCCCAGTAATTAAGTGGTTAAGTAAACTAACCCCATTGTGTCTCACCTGCAGTAAAGGATTCCTAGCTGTCTGGTCGCAATTTTCTTTATGATGTACACTGAGCTGTGTTTGCATCTGTCAGGATATGCATGCGTGGATGTTATATCATCCAGGCGTTGTCAATCAAGATGGCTGAAGATACTAAACTTGGAAGGAGACCAGGTGAAGGTGTAAGCACCGGCAAGGGAGCTTGCAGACATTGCATCACTGGAGGGGGGAGATGAGTACAGTTCTGCTTTAAGATCAGTTTGTGCTTTTCTTTTATTCCTCCATACGGCTATGTTTAGATCAACAATTATCCCCCTCGTCGCATTCAACATTCGCTAAATGCAACCAGTTCAACTGAATGGGGCCATGCAAAGCACATGGTTGCAATGCAGTGGTGTGAGTTTTTAGGCATTAAAACAGGTGGTAAGAAGGCAACATAATTCCTCCTTACCAACTTTCAAATGCTCTCTGAAAAGTGAGCCACCACAGCTCATTTCTCAGAAGGTGGGCCCATGTGAATGAGCCACAAAAAGTCAGTGGGGTAGATTCAGGAAGCTTTTACGGCGGCGTATCTCCAGATACGCCGCCGTAATTTGAATTCCATGCCCGCGTAGCGTTACGCCGATTCTCAAAGGCAGTTACGCTGAAAAAATAGGCTTCCTCCACCGACGTAACTTCATTGCCACGGCGTAGAATTGTGTGCAATATAACTTTGGCCGTTAGGGGCGCTTCCGTTGTTGTCAGCGTAGAATATGCTAATTTCCTAGATACGCCGATTCACAAACGTACATGCGCCCGGCGGTAGTTTTTACGTAGTTTGCGTAAAGGGTTTTTCTGCGTAAGGCTGCTCCTGCTATTAGGAGGCGCAGCCAATGTTAAGTATGGACGTCGTTCCCGCTTCGAAATTTGAATTATTTACGTTGTTTGCATAAGTCGTTCGCGAATAGGGCTGGACGTAAATTACGTTCACGTCGAAACAAATACGTTGTTGCGCCGTACTTGGAAGCAATGCACACTGGCATATGTACACGGACGGCGCATCACGTCAGGTCATCACATATTAACATAAAACACGCCCCCTTCCCCATTTGAATTACGCGCGCATACGCCGGCCCCATTTACGCTACGCCGCCGCGACTTACAGAGCAAGTGCTTTGTGAAGACTGCACTTGCTCCTGTAAGTTGCGGAGGCGTAGCGTAAATACACTACGCTGCGCCGCCGTAACTTTAGGCGGAGATACGTGAATCTACCCCAGTGTGAATGCAAATCAAGGGCATAGAATATAGAATATACAAACATGTATATACAAACACTCATGTAAACCATCCCTTAGGCGGGTTTCTGTAGAGTTTAAAATTCCTCCCCATCCTCCCTAATGACTGGCAGTGTCACTAAAATGTAGGTCCCCATTAGAAAAGTAAGTTTGCCATTTGCGCTGTCACTAAAATGTAAATTACTGATTTGGGAATGGTTGGTTAACTGGTTAACCCAAAGGTAAAAATCTGTGATCTCTGTGATTGCATCCAAGAAAAAACGAGTGTAACTCTGCATCAAGTTTGAAAAGAACAGGCAACTCATTATTCAGCATGTCACATAGCAATGTTTCCCCGAAGGACTTTTCACTAAACCCAAGGGTGAGAAGGGAACAGGTCATGTAAATGACCAACAGCTGACCACCCAACCTCACTATGGGCTGTAAAAATTCTTATGAGATTTGTCCGAATTGAAAACATCTGCATTTTTTACCCTTGAGATGAACCTCCAGGTCATAAAGAATACAAAAGAATGGTTCTCATATCAGATACAGGATTTGCTCCAAGCAATAAATGAAGGGCTAGGCCTAAAGACGGCAAACACTCTCTGGAGAGAGCATATGATGTCATTAGTGCCAGGGTCATTTTTTGCCTTTCAGCGATGACTTCTTGTTTTTCCAAACAGGTGTTCAACTGCGAAATCTCCACTAGAATACGTCAAAAGATACGCTGCACCTTTCATTTCCGCAATACCGATAGCTGCTATGCCCGCTCTTCCCCCCGTCCACAGGTCTGGTCAAAATGCATTCAGTATAGTTCCTCTTCAGTGAGCGGGAATAGTAGTCTGACCCTAAAATTAACATTGCATTGATTGATTGATAGACCAGGATACTCCTTGTCGGTTCCGCACACCAATATTAGCATTAATATTTGTAATGTACCCATGGCGTGGTGCAAATTAACAACTACACTGGAAGTCAGCTTTACTTTCTCATTGATCACCACATAACTTCTGTATGTACCCGTATTTGCCGGCGTATCATATAAGACGACCCTCTAAAATTCAGTTTAAAACTGTGGTTTTGTGCTCTACTCATCGTATAAGACGACCCCCCCTTGTGCGGTAATACCATTGTTCAAAAACGAAGCAGCTGCCCGATGGATATCAGCCCGCCGGGTGCTCTGTAAAGCTGTATGTATTCAGTATTATGCGCTACTCAGCCAATCCCGGCGGGCGATGCACTCTGTTGACATAATGTAGCCTGCTCGGATTGGCAGAGGTTGTTACTCCAATCCGAGCAGGCTCTGTAGTCATCAACAGAGTGCATTGCCTGCCGAGATTGGCTGAGCGGCGCATAATACTGAATATATACAGCTTTACAGAGCACCCGGCGGGCTGATATCCATCGGGCAGCTGCTTCACCCGCCGTATAAGATGACCCCCGGTTTTTGGCTGTGTAATTCTGGTGTAAAAGGTAGTCTTAAACGCCAGAAAATACGGTATATCATAGTACCTGTCTCTGGGGATTGATGGTATCAAACATTTTACATATTAGATTAGGGATTAAGCTATTAATGTACTGCTGGACTCCTGTTATTGAGTTACAACCATAGGCATTCCTATTGTGTTTTGTAAATAGATATTATATTGCTTGTAATTCTATTACTAGTGTATTTGATGTATATATTTATAGTAATTTTTTACTCCACTGTATGTGATATTACATAGTACATGTACTATTATAATTAGGAATGTACATATCACAGTCTTTTTCTGTAAAATATTAAAAAGGTAAAGAAAAATGTGATGTGTATTTGTATCTATAATTAATATACTCTGTTATTGTATATAAAAAAGTGATTGTAAAGTCTTGTTTTTTTTTTTGTTTTTTTCAAAACAAATAAGAAACATGTCATACTTACCTGCTCTGTGCAGTTGGTTTTGCACAGAGAAGCCAGGATCCTCCTCTTCTCGGGTCCCTCTTTGGCTCTCCGGGTGTCTGCCTCCCTTTGAGTGCCCACACAGCCAGTAGCTTGCTATGGGGGCACACGAGCTAAGCTGCAGCGCTGCGTGTCCATTCAGACATGGAGCTATGGTTCAGTCCTTCCCCCTCTCTCTCCTCATTGGCTAACTGTCTTTGACTGACAGCAGCAGAAGCCAATGGCGCCACTGCTGTGTCTCAGCCAATGAGGAGGGGAGTCCCAGACGGCCAAGGCAATCATGGACATTGCTGGATGGAGATCGGGCTCAGGTAAGTATTAGGGGGGCTGCTGCACACAGAAGGTTTTTTATCTTCATGCTTAGAATGCATGAAGATCATATACCGGTCATGGCGGGCACGTGCATGTGCATGTGAGGAAGAGGCGCGCCCGTAGGTGGGGGGAGTGAAGAGCGGGGAGTTTGCTGGGGGATGAGGACGGACCGTGCCAAATGAAGACAGGAGCTGGCAGCTCCCATCCGTACGCCGCATGCTGCCTCTTGGAAGTCGGCCCACCGGAATCTATTGCAGCATAGCGGCGGGGACGGACCACTGCACGGGACGGACCATCCTAACCCGCATCACGCTAGGCTGTGTAGCCACATCGGGGCTCACAGCGTGTAAGGAAGCAGAGACAGACGGGAGAGGAGGAGGCGAGCGGAACGTGCAGCAGGAGGTCCAAACCATGCAGGGAGCGTGAGAAAGGTCGTATACATCTACCCATACCCATATCCACCACCACAGAAGATAAGGTCGGCTTATATTTGTGTTATGCTTGTACTTCAAAGGCACTCGGAGGAGGTGGAGGTGAGGTAAAGGAAATTCCTAAGGGATGAGGATTAAGAGTCAGGGAAAAAACTGCCAATGCTGTTAAAGCTGTGCCAAAGGTTTAATTTTGTCTAGCTCTGTCCTGTTGCTTCCTAAGTTATTGAGAGTGTAAACTATAAGGCGTAACTGAAGAAACTCATAACGACTACTGACACTAGAAGATAGTAAAGGGGTGTAGATGATTGGACCTCTGACAGGGGCGTCTTAACAAAGGTCTCAACAATGTAAAAGACTCTGCTGTCGGCGACCTGTGAGTCTCATCTTCTTCCCCACATAGACCTAGTTGCAGCATAGCACCAGCTTTCCATGACGTTCTGGATCATATGTGATGCATGGTCACTGTCCCTAAATGATGTGTTGAAGAGGTGTTATGGGGCCGAGGTTTAGGAATCATCAAAGGCTGAGAATCCTTTTGTATACTACCAATGCCTTTACCTGTACACTAGTTTAATTCAAATCAATATTGCTTGTTATTGAACGGTGAAGATCTATAGAAAAGTGATCAGAGAACCCAATAGGGGGAAAATAAAAACATTGACAAAAAAACAGTAATCCCCTTAAAACTAGCTACACCAACTGGTGATCATCCAAAGTCTATAGATAGCTGTACTTTCCATGACGTGGTGACAGCTATGTAGAAATGTGTCAAGGAAATCCAATCCATCCCCATGCTCAAAGAAATGTGCATGCAGTCAGAACAGTCCACAGAAGTGTGTAGGACCATACGTGCATTTACACGTGCATGTGCACATATAAGCACATATAAGTAAATCTCAGTGTGCTAGTGAACAAGCACATTTGAATAGCCTTTGGCGCCCAATGGTCTACTTAAAGCACTACAAGACTCAGGATCATTGCTAAACAGTTGTCGGCTCCTTCTGCCTGTGACCTGATCCTGGGCTTATGTCTGTGTTCTGATCCATCCTGCCGACTCTGCCTGTTTATGAAACTCTGTTGATGACTCTGGCCTGCGACCTGACGCTCTCCCTCCTGCCTGCTGTTCCTTCTCTGCTCGCCCGATTCTGACCTTGGCCTGGCTCTGACTCCTGGTTCCCTATTCTTTACCTCTGCCCGGTTGTTGCCAAATGCTACCTGCTTGAAAACGCACCAGAGATCTTGCACTTTATAACTTTCCTGTTGCACTGCCTACCCTGGTGCAGTGTACCTCCCTCCCTGGACAGAAGGGAAACTAATTAAGCCTTTCCCCTACTACAATAACAACTACCCACAGCAATTTTGTTGGAAATATTCTGAAAATAATCTGAAAACTCGGGATATTATATATTATTATAAAAACAGGAAGGAGGCTCAGGGGAAGGAAGGGGATAGAGGAAAAAAAAGAGAAAGGAGAGAAAGAAAAAGAGAGGGGTATCTTGCCCGAGATTGCCCAGCGTCACGGAGGGGAGGGATAGTCAGGGGCGATCGCAGAAGGGGGGGTGAGGTGACGGGAGAGGAGGCAGAAGGAGGTCAAGCTGGGGAAGAGAATCAGAAGAAGAGACAATAATATGAGCAGAATGACAAGCAGGTCTACAAAGGGGGGACCCCCGACAACCCCAAGTAACATAACAACAAGCTCAATTAGACCATTTATGACTAAAGGAGAAAGCCCACGAATTCAAGGTACCCAGGGAACAACAAAGCAACAACAAGCAAACAAAGATAAGAAGCTAGAAACTAGAAAACCCCAGGGGGGGAATATCAGTGAAACATCTATGGAATTAAGAGAAGAAGGAATTATGGAGAGGGGGGCTGAAAGCAGTAGGACGGAGGAACAACATACAGACTCGCAGTCCCTAACAAAAGGAGAAATGGCAGAGATGATGTTAAAACTGGAAAGAGCGATTAAGGGTGAAATACAGAACCTACGGACGGATCTGGGACACTTGCTCGGCAGAATCGAAACAATTGAAGAACGAACAGAGAAGCAAGAACAAGAAGCTAAAGCATTAAAGGACCAAATAGACCAGACACAACTACAACAGAGACTTATCCTCTACAAAATAGAAGATCAGGAAAATAGAAATCGGAGACAAAACCTGAGGATAAGGTCAATCCCAGAGGAGAGGGGAGAAGATCTCAGGAAAATAATTCAGAAGATATTTAACTCCCTGCTGGAAAAACCAGTAGAAGACCCTATCAGGATTGAAAGGGTCCACAGAGTGGGGAACCCGCAAAGAGCTAGTTCGGAGCGAACAAGAGATGTTATAATCAGGTTTCGACTCTACGAGGACAAAGAAATAGTGTGGAAGAAACTAAGGGGACAATCCCCGATAGTCTTTGAAGGGACAGAGCTACAGATATTTCCTGACCTATCACTAGAGACCCTGGCAAGGAGACGAGTATTGAAACCACTTATAAAGCGGATGATAGATCTAAACATCAAATATACGTGGGGGTTCCCGGCATGCCTAATTGGTACAAAAGACGGAAGATCTGCAACACTGAGATTCCCGGAGGACCTAGAAGAGTTTTGTAAAAAATTAGATATTCAGATACCCGACCTACCAGGATGGGGATAGAGGAGGAGGGGATAAGGGAGGAAAATGATTAGATAACCTATAATAGTCTATTCTCCGATTTTCTTTATCTTGTTTTTTTTTTTTTTTTTTTTTTTTGCGGTTCGTCTTCTCTTTTTGGGTAGTAGGGGATTTATCCATCCCCCCCCCCGCTCCACGATTAGATCAGGGGGGAGGCAACCCCAGGACCCCACCTAGAGGGAACTGGACCATACATGGAGGATGGTTCAGAGGTCAATAACTGGCCTAAAAGGGAGGTGGGGGGGAGGGAGGGGGGGTGGGGAAGGGAGAGAGAGGAGGGGGGAGGGGGTGGGGGGGGAGTTAGGGAGGGGAGGGGGGGAGACTGGGCCTATCTCACCGAAATAATCAGAAGAAAGAATAGGGGAAAAATCAAAGATGCCACTAATTAAATGTTTATCATACAATGTAAAAGGTCTTAATAGCCCAATTAAGAGACATAAAGTGCTTAAAGAATTGAAAAGATATAAAGCAGATATCGCCTTCCTACAGGAAACTCATATCACTCTAGGATCAAATGTTAGACTATATGCCCCAGAATTCCCTATCTGGTACTATGGGGATACTATCTCCAAAAGAGCCAGAGGGATCGCTATTGGAATTTCCAAAAGGACACGGTTTGAATTAACTGAGAGATTGACTGATCCGGAGGGGAGATTCCTCTTTTTAAGGGGAAAACTGGAAGAGATGGAGTGTACCCTAGTAAACATATACGCGCCAAACGCTCTACCGATAAAATTCCTCTTGGGAATATTAGGGAAGCTGACAGACTTTAGGAGGGGGAAAATAATCATGGGAGGAGATTTTAATGTTTGCATGAACCCAAAAATAGACAAGACGTCCCAGACACCGGGGGTACAGGGTGTACAGTTAAGAAAGCTAAAAGACGCTCTATTTAGGAGTCAATTGATTGATGTGTGGAGAGCCTTCAACCCAGACCAACGGGATTATACTTTTTATTCCCCGGTGCATGGAACATATTCGAGGATCGACCACATATTGGTGGATCATAGAATGTTAGAAATAGTGGTAGAGACGAAGATAGAAACCATGACTATTTCTGACCATGCCCCTGTTAGCATTTCAATAGACATTCCAGGAAATCAAAGACCGGTCCAAAATTGGAGGTTAAACGAATATTTGCTGGTGGACGAGACTAGTCTAACAAGGGTCCAAAAGGAGCTGGAAGAGTATTTCAGGCTAAACGAGTCAGATGAAGTGTCAGTAGCAACACTGTGGGATGCACACAAAGTGGTGATAAGAGGGACCCTGATCTCAGAGGGAGCAAGGAAAAAAAAAGAGAAAAGCTGTAAAAAAGAAAAATTGATTGAAGAGATATTCTTGCTAGAACAAAAACATAAGAAAATGGTAAAGCAACGAGACGTGTATATGGACCTGGTTAACAAACGCGACGAATTAAAAGAACTTTTGGACCAAGAAACTAGACGGGATCTCAATCTAATAGCCAGGGAAAGATATATGTGGGGGAATAAAACAAATAAACATCTAGCAAGGATGGTGCAGAAAAAGAAATCAAAAAATTATATAGATAAAATTAAAAATGGAAAAGGAGAAGTGATGCATACAACAAAAGATATAGCTGAAACCTTCAGAGTATATTACGAGAAACTGTACTCGGTTGAACAGAAGAATGGACAGAAAGGAGAAAAAATAAATAAAATCGCAAAATTCCTGAAGGAAGCAAGGCTGTCAAAATTAAGCAAAACCGATGCATTAGTGATGGATAGGCCAATAACGGAAAAGGAGATTGAGCTGGCACTTGCGAGCTCAGCCTCAGGTAAAAGTCCAGGTCCCGATGGCTTTACCATACTGTACTACAAAAAATGCAAGAAGATCCTTATACCAAAATTATGTCAATACTTTAATGGACTGGGAAAAGATTATAATTTAAGTAGAGAGGCCTCAGAGGCAACTATTACGGTTATCCCCAAGGAGGGCAAGGATAGGAGGGACTGTGCTGGGTATCGACCGATATCTTTGTTGAACAACGATATAAAACTGTTCGCAAAGGTCCTGGCCGAGAGAGTCAAACAGGAAATGAAAAATCTGGTACACCCAGACCAGACAGGATTCATTCAAGGAAGAGAGGGGAGGGACAATGGGGTTAGAGCACTACTGATAATTCAAAAAATGAAAGCGACCGGGTCCCCAGGTCTACTCCTGTCTATAGATGCAGAAAAAGCATTCGACAGGGTAGACTGGGGACTCATGTTAAGTACTCTGGAGGAAATGGGATTTGGCCAAAGGATGAGGGAGTGGATAGCGACGCTATATCAGGAACCTAGGGCCAAAATTAAAATCAATGGAAGCCTCTCCCAAGCACTGATAATGAAAAATGGAACAAGGCAGGGGTGCCCCCTATCGCCAATTCTGTTCGTGCTTTCCTTAGAACCATTGTTGGCTAGGGTACGTAACTGTTCTGATATTGGAGGAGTTCAAATAGGAGAAGACGAACATAAACTCTCTGCGTTTGCAGATGACGTCCTCTTCTATATGACAAACCCCAAAACCTCAATACCAAAGTTATTAGATTTATGTACGCAGTACGGAGAAATATCAAACTTCAAAATCAACGTAGCCAAAACTGAGATCTTGAGCATTAATATAAATAGGCGAGAAGAGAAGGACCTCAGAATGGAGCACCGATTCTCGTGGGTAAAAGAACTTAAGTACCTGGGCATTTTCTTAGCAAAATCAATTAAAAAAATGTATGCGATAAATTATATCCCCCTTCTAAATGAAATCAGGAAAGAAATAGGGAAGGTGAAAAATAGACCAATATCCTGGATAGGGCGGATTAACTACTGCAAAATGGTTATACTGCCAAAAATTACTTACAGGTTTCAGATGATACCTATAAGTTTGCCTGGAATACTTTTCTCAGCTCTCAAGAAACAGATTATGAGTTTCATCTGGAAGGATAGGAAACATAGAATTTCTCTCCAGACCCTAAGACAACCAAAAAATAAGGGGGGATTAGCAGTACCGGATATTAAAACATATTATGACGCAGTAGTGGTGGCGAGGGTGGTGGAGTGGGCCAGAGCCAGCAAGGAAAAAAGGTGGGTCAACATTGAAAATGAACTGTCAAAGACAAGGTTGGATAAGATTATTTGGAACCCGCCCCAATTTAGGGCACTCGATAAAAATACACATGAGATAACAAAAAATGCACTAAAAATTTGGGACACAGTATATAAAAAAATTGAAAAGAAATATAATTCACCCTTATTAGCACTAAAAAATAATGAGTATTTTGCACCCGGGAAAACACAGATTGGAGGAAATTGGATAAAAAAGGACACTATGCAATTAAGAGACATAATTAAAGACGGGCACCTACTAACACTACAAGAATTAAAAGGGAAAAAGAATTGGATAGAAATCAACGAATGGAGGTATCAGCAGCTAGACCACTTTATCCAAAATCTGACGCATCCACTGAGGTCAGGGGAGCAGCTGACCGAACTGGAAAAACTGTGTACAACCGAGAGGATCAAGGGAACTATTTCAAAACTATATAAAATTCTTGTGAAGGTGGACGGGCAAACGATTCCTCCATTCGTTGAAAAATGGGAGAGGGAACTTGGGTCACAAAGGGATAGGGCCACAATAGATAAAATGCTGACTCTGGTACACTCCTCGGCGGTAGACAGTCGCACAGCGGAGATGAGTTATAAATGCATCACGGGGTGGTATATGACCCCGGATAAACTATCTAAATTTAAGGATGGACAAACAGGAGATTGTTGGAGGGGATGTGGTCTACCGGGAAACATGGCCCACCTATGGTGGAAGTGTCCCAAAGTGGAGGAATTTTGGGAAAAAATCCTGGGGTGCATAGAAGAAATCACAAAGGTAAAAATTAAGTTGGACCCCTGGGTGGTACTGTTCCACGGGGGAGAGAAAGGAATCAAAAAATATAGGAAAACCCTAGTGCCACACTTACTTAACGCGGCCAAGAGGCTAATACCAAGAAAATGGCAGGAGGTGGACTGTCCCTCAATTTGGGAATGGATTGATTCGGTGGAAGAGACTTATGGAATGGAAGAACTGAGAGAGGGATTAGAAGGCAATAACATAGCACAAGTTAAGAAATGGGACAACTGGAGGACTTTTAAGAAATCCTGGAGCTACGCGGAAAAATTAAGAGAGGCGAGTTAAGATAGCCCCCCCTAAAAAAAATAAAAAAAAAAAAAAAAAAAAAAAAAGGGGGAAATTTAGATGGCATCAGAGATTATTTAGGTGAGATAGGGGGAGGGAGGGAGGGGAAAGGGGAGGAAAAGGGGAGGGGGAGGGAAGGAAAAGGGGATAAAAGTATAAGTCTTATAATACATATATATGAAAAAAAAAAAAAAATATACACATATATATTTATACGAATAAGAAAAGCAAAGGAAAGCAAATAAACAAAAATAGACACACTAATGATGCGAAACCAAAACTAGAGACGCTAAGGGCTGGCAAACAGAACATGAGCGTACACACGCATACTCTATGAGGTTGGAGTCTGAAGTGTATAAAAAAAAAAAAAAAAAAAGAATGCATGAAGATACGATAAAAAAACCTTCTGCCTTTACAACTCTATTAATAGTTTTTTGCTTTATAGATTGAAATATAGTTTCTGAAATGTACTGCTCTTGATATAGCAGCTTGGACCGTGAAATGTGTAGAGCTCATCAGTGACCCTCTTCTACTCCCTCTTTGTACAGAATTAATTTATTTATAGCACTGTAAATGGTCCATTTTTGGACAGAGCAGTTGGTTATCTTGACTTACAAGTGTAATAAGCTTGTAGAGGGCTGGATATTTGTTTTAGGTACACCTATATCAATGATTCAGATTATTTTCTCCTCCCTTTTTAAAGTGTTTTATGTACACCCTTTTTATATTATGTAAAATAAAATTATGTATGTTGACACGTGCCTGTTATTATTTAATATCTGGTGCCTTAAAGTGCTTTAGTATTTTGTGATTGTAACTAATAATAGGGTATAGCATCTTTTATACCACCCATGTTTTGAATTTGTAATGCACCCATGGCATGGAAGTAATGGTGCAAATTAACAACTATACTGGAGTTCAGCTTTAACTCATTGGCCCAGATTCAAGAAGCTATTGCGCCCGCGCAACCATAGTTGCGCGGCGCAATAGCTGTTTTGCTCCCGCGTAGCGAATGCCCCTGATTCAGGAACATCGCTACGCGGACTGCAGCCTAGGATATGACAGGCATAAGCCTCCTTATGCCTTCATATCTCAGGCTGCATTCTTGCGTTGTCCGCTAGGGGGCGCGGCCATTGTGATCGGCGTATAGTATGCAAATTGCATACTACCACCGATTCACAAAAGTTGCGCGGGCCCTGCGCACGCAAGGTACGGAGTTTCCGTACGGCGACTTTAGCGCAAGGTTGCTCCTGCTAATAGCAGGGGCAGCCAATGCTAAAGTATAGCCGCCCTTCCCGCTCGTGAAATTAAAATTTTACGTCGTTTACGTAAGTGATTCGTGAATGGCGCTGGACGCCATTCACGTTCACTTAGAAGCAAATGACGTCCTTGCGACGTCATTTGCCGCAATGCACGTCGGGAAAGTTTCCCGACGGAGCATGCGCTGTTCGCTCGGCGCGGGAGTGCGCCTAATTTAAATGATTCCCGCCCCCGGCGGGATCATTTACATTAGGCGCCCTTACGCAGGGCTAATTAGCATAGCGCCCGCGCAATTTACGGAGCTACTGCTCCGTGAATCGCGGGCAAATCGAAATATTTGCGTGGGCGCAGAGCAAAAATCGTTGCCCTTTGCCCACGCAAATATTGCGCGGATCTACCTGAATCTGGGCCCTTGATTACAACACAACTGCTCAGGCAAGCCAGAAAGCCAGAAAGGTTGTAAAGTGACTTTATTGAAGCTCAGCAGCTAGTCCAGTGGTAGTATCTTAGCATAAGGACTCTTGCACATGGGAGTAAAAAACACTTTTTTTTACTGATCTGTAATCAGATATATTGCTATATTTAACACAATTCTGAGTAAAGATGAGCAAAGCAGCACTGAGTACAGAGGTGTAAAAAAAAAAAAAATTACTATGCGCCTGTACACAGTGAGGGAAAAAAAGTATTTGATCACCTGCTGATTTTGTACGTTTTCCCGCTGACAAAGAAATGATCAGTCTATAATTTTAACGGTAGGTTAATTTTAATGGTGAGAGACAGAATAACAACAACAAAAATCCTGAAAAATGCATTTAAAAAAAGTTATAAATTGATTTGTATTTTAATAAATGTAAAATAAGTATTTGATCCCCTATTAATCAACAGAAATTCTGGCTCCCGGGTGTCTTCTATACAGGTAACGAGCTGAGATTAGGAGCACCACTCTCTCAGCCCAGGTTCACACTGGGTACGATTTGGTACAATTTGAGATGCGATTTCACATGTCAAATCGCATCTCAAATCTGCGGCGCTGCACCGATTTCAAAAAGTAGTTCCTGTACTACTTTTTGCGATTTCGGGCCGCGATTTACATTGACATCTGTGCAGAAACCTGCACAGATGTCTCTTAAATTGCGGCTGAAATCAGGACTGCCAGCGGGAGTGAAATCGTGCGAGTTCAGCTGAACTCGCACGGCTTCACTCCCGCAGCCCAGTGTGAACCTGGGTTTAAAGGGAGTGCTCCTAATCTCAGCTTGTTACCTGTATAAAAGACACCTGTCCAAAGAAGCAATCAGATTCCAATCTCTCCACCATGGCCAAGACCAAATAAGATTTGTAGCCCATTCCAGCCTTGTGTAGGTCTACAGACAGGTAGTAAGAAGAGCCGGCAAGACTGTAATCCTTGAAGTGTCGTTTATTGGTACATCAGGGTGACAATAAAACAATAATGCTGACGCGTTTCGGCAATAGCCTTAGTCGTAGCAAGGATTATAGTCTTGCCGGCTCTTCTTACTACTGTTGCATTCGAGTGTGTAGGGACACATTGAGCTTCGGCACCTGTGAGTGGACCTGGTATATGGATTGGGTTGTCCCTGCAGAAAGCGCTGTTACCCTTTTTCTTTTCCATGCTGGGCTACAAGACTATCGCTAAACAGCTTGGTGAGAGAGTGACAACAGTTGGTGGGATTATTCACAAATGGAAGAAACACAAACTGTCAATCTCCCTCGGTCTAGGGCATCCAAATTATTTAGAGGAGAACTGGGTAAATGTGTTGTGATCAGATAAGACCGAAATCAAGCTCTTTGGCATCAACTTAACTCCCCGTGTTTAGAGGAGGAGGAATGCTGCCTATGACCCCAAGAACACCATCCCCACCGTCAAACATGCAGGTGGAAACTTTATGCTTTGGGGGTGTTTTTCTGCTAAGGGGACAGGACAACTTCACCGCATCAAAGGGACGATGTATTCCAGCATGACAATGACCCAAAACACTCTGTCAAGGCAACAAAGGAGTGGCTCAAGAAGAAGCACATTAGGGTCCTGGAGTGGCCTAGCCAGTCTCCAGACTTTTATTTCCATAGAAAATATGTGGAGGGAGCTGAAGGTTCGAGTTACCAAATGTCATCCTCGATACCTTAATAACTTGGAGAGGATCTGCAAAGAGGAGTGGGACAAAATCCCTCCTGAGATGTGAGCAAACCTGATGTCCAACTACAGGAAATGTCTGACCTCTGTGATTGCCAACAAGGGTTTTGCCACTAAGTCATGTTTTGCGAAGAAGTCAAATACTTATTTCACTAAAATGCAATTTTTTGAAATGTCAAATACTTTTTTCCCTCGCTGTTCTTAAATACATAGAGACAAGAGGACGGGTGTATAGCCGTAAATTACAGTGCTGGCTGAATCAGGTTCCCTCCAACTGCCTGGGAAGGGGGGGTTGGAAAGTAAAGGGGTGATCAGAGTGCCGGGAAGGGGTTTGGGTGCCACAATTATTGGAACCAATTCCCCTCCCTACAGTGCATCAGCTTTTTTGTTTTCCTCTTCTCCCCACCTGCTTACAGTCACTGTAGGGCCACACATGGTATTGGTTCTAGTAATTGTGGCACCCACCACCCTTCTGGCACTCTGATCACCCCCGGTGAACTTTACTCCCCCCCTTGTAGCTCTGATCCCTGTGTGCCCCCCCTTCATAGTGTTGCCAGCTTCCCTCCTCTCCTCCTGCCGTCTGCTGCAGAGCACACAGGAGCATCGGGTTCAAGATGGAGAGCAGGGGCCCTTCATTTCCTGAATGAACACAGTGAGCGATCGATACCGATCACTGATGTGTCCATTCATAACTGAAGCATAGTAACCTAAATTTACTATGCTTAAGTTTGTGATTAAACTGGAAGCCACCCTGTACAGAGGTCATCCGATTCATTCACTCAATTCATTCATTCACTGTCCAGTGCAGCTGACAGTGAATGAAAGGAACTGAAGAATCTGTGTCCTCAATTCCTTCCTCGGTCTGATTATTTCAGACCCCCTATTAAAAAAAAAGGGTAAGACGTTTTTAATTAAAAAAACATAATTAAAGTTTAACTTTAGGCCCATTTCACACGCGATCCGATCAGGTATGTTTTTCAGGTGGAACTTTAGGCCCTCCATTTAGCCCTATGGACACCTGCCTACCTCCAATCCGATCCAGTCTGCTAAAAGAAAGGGAGGAAATCTGCCCCCCTCTAGGCAGATCAGATTGGCGGGCAGAAGAGTCTGCTCTGTCGATGTTTGCTCTGTAACAACAGAACCGACATGGACCTGTCATCCAACCGCTCTGCTCTTATCAGCAGGGCACCAGCGGACATGTCCCCTGGATATGAAAATGGAGTCCTCCCCATGTGAAAGGGGACTTAGTGTGAAAAAATAGCAGAACAGGCTTTTAATGCAGAAGGCCCCTTTCACACAAAGGGCCCGATAGGTCCACCTGTCAGTTTTTCACTTGTATAACTAGTGAGGTGGGGAACATTATAGGGGTATATAAGGGCTTTCTCTACTCTCTTTAGGATTCTTTTGCTGTCAAGATTAGTGTGACATGGCACTTATTGACGCCACATAGGACTGAGAAATTTACAGCCCTGTTTAATGTTAACCTCTTCCTGACTATATAATGGCCAGCCACTGTACATGTGCATCCACAGTGGCCTGAGATGAGAATGCACACACTGTGTATTCCCATTACACTGACTGAGCCTTCACCAACACCTCTAATGCCCCGTACACACCATCACTTTATGTGATGAAAAAAAACGACACTTTCTGTGAAGTAAAAAATGACGTTTTTGAAACTTCAATTTTCTAAGACGAAGTTGCCTACACACCATCGTTTTCTCACAATGATCTTGCAAAGTGAGGTTACGTTCCACCACGTTTTACCATTGAAGCTTGCTTCTGGGCATGCGTGGATGAAAAAACGTCTTAGAAAACGACGTTTTTTGCTACACACGGTCAATTTCTGTGAAGTAAAAAGTGCACTTTTGAAAAACGACACATAAAATTGAAGCATGCTTCAATTTTTTTCTGTCGTTTTTTACAAGACATAAAACGACGTTTTCCCCCACACACGGTCAATTAAAGTGACGTTTTTAAAAACGTCATTTTTTTTCATCACATAAAGTGATGGTGTGTACGCGGCATAAGTCACGGCTTCCAATCAGGAACCAATGGGACAGGCACCTGATCATGTAACCGCTGTGAGAGCCAATCACTGCGTTCACATGACAGAGAAGGGGTTAAAGGTAACCTATTGTCAGAAAAATTGAGGCTGCCACTGCTGATGTTATCTTCTGAAAATGCTGATTGCCTGGATGTCATGCTGGTCCTATGGCTTTAATAATTTGGGCCTATCTTTAGGCGGGCGTAGCGTATCTCAGAAACGCTACACCGCCGTAACTTAGAAAGGCGAGTACTGTATTCACAAAGAAGTTACGCCTTTAGTTACGGCGGCGTAGCGTATATCTGGCGGCGTAAGCCCGCCTAATTCAAAAGAGGCTGGTTGGGGGCGTGTTCTATGCAAACTAATCGTGACCCCATGTATTTGACGTTTTTTACGAACGGCGCATGCGCCGTCCGTGAAAGAATCCCAGTGCGCATGCTCCAAATTACGCCGCAAATCGTCAATGCTTTAGACGTGAACGTAATTTACGCACAGCCCTATTCGCGAACGACTTACGCAAACGACGTAAAACGTAAAAAAAATTGACGGTGGCCCGAAGTCCATACTTAACATTACGTACGCCTCATATAGCAGGGGTAACTTTACGCCGGAAAAGCCTTACGTAAACGACGTAAAAAAATGCGCCGGGCGGACGTACGTTTGTGAATCGGCCCTATCTACCTAATTTGCATATTCCTCGCGTAAATCTATGGAAGCGCCACCTAGCGGCCAGCGTAAATATGCAACTAAGATACGACGGCGTAAGAGGCTTACGCCAGTCGGATCTTAGCAAAATTCCGGCGTATCTTGTTTTCTGAATACAGAAAAAAGACTCGCCGGAGCATCCTAGAAGTTACGCGGCGCATCAATAGATACGCCAGCGTAACTTCTTTGTGTATCTGGCCCTTTGAGTATTAAATACGTATTTAGATAACGAGCAATGACTTTCACTGATATATCCCAGATAGCAAGCAATTGTGCTTCAAGTTTGAAAATGACTTGCTAAGATATTGCTAGACTTGCCAGGCTTCACAAGTTTGTTGCACATTTGCAGCAAGTCTGCATTGCATGACTTCAGATCAACTTTCTTTGCAAACATTCTGCAAGTCTGCTGCAAGTTCTGGTTCAGTTATGTTGTGCAATAGTCATCCCACCACAGGGGTCACTGTGGGCCAATTTTCATGCTTGTAGACTTGCAGAGCTCTTGCTGTAGACTCACCACTGCAACTTTGCTCTTGCTAGCTACTTGCCACGCAAATTTTCTAATTTTCAAATTTTCTACAAATTGGACACGTGTCAACTAGGGTTGTCCCGATACCGATACCAGTATCAGTATCGGGACTGATACCGAGTATTTGCGGGAGTACTTGTACTTGTACCCCCCGCCGCCGCAACGCGCCGCAAACCCACCGCCGCCGCCACTGCATACCGCAAAGCCGCTGCTGCCGCGTTAATCTGCGTGCGGGGAACATTACAGCTTTCATTTCAATAGCTGTGTTCCCCGCCGCGTATAGACACTCCCCCTTGCTTGGGATTGGAGGGTGATCTGTCCAATCCCGAGCAAGGGGGAGTGTCTATACACGGCGTGGCGGGGAACACAGCTATTCAAACGAAAGCTGTAATGTTCCCTGCACGCTGATTAACGCGGCAGCGGCGGCGGCATCATCTAGGTATGGGGGACATGGCTGGATATATGTGGGGGACATGGCTGGATATATGTGGGGGGACATGGCTGGATATATGTGGGGGGACATGGCTGGATATATGTGGGGGACATGGCTGGATATATGTGGGGGACATGGCTGGATATATGTGGGGGACATGGCTGGATATATGTGGGGGACATGGGTGGATATATGTGGGGGACATGGCTGGATATATGGGGGGACATGGCTGGAAATATGTGGGGGACATGGCTGGATATATGGGGGGACATGGCTGGATATATGGGGGGACATGGCTGGATATATGGGGGGACATGGCTGGATATATGGGGGGACATGGCTGCAATATGTGGGGGATATGGCTGCAATATGTGGGGGACATGGCTGGATATATGGGGGGACATGGCTGCAATATGTGGGGGACATGCCTGCATATGTGGGGGGACATGGCTGCATTTGGGGACACATTTAAAAAAAAGTATCGGTATTTGGTATTGGCGAGTACATGAAAAAAAGTATCGGTACTTTTACTCGGTCCTAAAAAAATTGTATCGGGACAACCCTATTCAAACGAAAGCTGTAATGTTCCCTGCACGCTGATTAACGCGGCAGCGGCATCATCTAGGTATGGGGGACATGGCTGGATATATGTGGGGGACATGGCTGGATATATGTGGGGGGACATGGCTGGATATATGTGGGGGGAAATGGCTGGATATATGTGGGGGGACATGGCTGGATATATGTGGGGGACATGGCTGGATATATGTGGGGGACATGGCTGGATATATGGGGGGACATGGCTGGAAATATGTGGGGGACATGGCTGGATATATGGGGGGACATGGCTGGATATATGGGGGGACATGGCTGCATATGTGGGGGACATGGCTGGATATATAGGGGGACATGGCTGCAATATGTGGGGGATATGGCTGCAATATGTGGGGGGCATGCCTGCATATGTGGGGGGACATGGCTGCATTTGGGGACACATTTAAAAAAAAGTATCGTATTCGGTATCGGCGAGTACATGAAAAAAAGTATCGGTACTTGTACTCGGTCCTAAAAAAATGGTATGGGGTGTGGGGGACATGGCTGCAATATGTGGGGGGGGGACATGGCTGCAATATGTGGGGGGGACATGGCTGCAATATGTGGGGGGACATGGCTGGATATATGGGGGGACATGGCTGGATATATGGGGGGGACATGGCTGGCTATATGGGGGGACATGGCTGGATATATGTGGGGGACATGGCTGGATATATGGGGGGACATGGCTGGATATATGTGGGGGACATGGCTGGATATATGGGGGGACATGGCTGGATATATGGGGGGACATGGCTGGATATATGGGGGGACATGGCTGCAATATGTGGGGGATATGGCTGCAATATGTGGGGGACATGCCTGCATATGTGGGGGGACATGGCTGGATATATGGGGGGACATGGCTGCAATATGTGGGGGATATGGCTGCAATATGTGGGGGACATGCCTGCATATGTGGGGGGACATGGCTGGATATATGGGGGGACATGGCTGCAATATGTGGGGGATATGGCTGCAATATGTGGGGGACATGCCTGCATATGTGGGGGGACATGGCTGCAATATGTGGGGGGGGGACATGGCTGCAATATGTGGGGGGGGGACATGGCTGCAATATGTGGGGGGGACATGGCTGCAATATGTGGGGGGGGGACATGGCTGCAATATGTGGGGGGGACATGGCTGCAATATGTGGGGGGACATGGCTGGATATATGGGGGGACATGGCTGGATATATGGGGGGGACATGGCTGGCTATATGGGGGGACATGGCTGGATATATGTGGGGGACATGGCTGGATATATGGGGGGACATGGCTGGATATATGTGGGGGACATGGCTGGATATATGGGGGGACATGGCTGGATATATGGGGGGACATGGCTGGATATATGGGGGGACATGGCTGCAATATGTGGGGGATATGGCTGCAATATGTGGGGGACATGCCTGCATATGTGGGGGGACATGGCTGGATATATGGGGGGACATGGCTGCAATATGTGGGGGATATGGCTGCAATATGTGGGGGACATGCCTGCATATGTGGGGGGACATGGCTGGATATATGGGGGGACATGGCTGCAATATGTGGGGGATATGGCTGCAATATGTGGGGGACATGCCTGCATATGTGGGGGGACATGGCTGGATATATGGGGGGACATGGCTGCAATATGTGGGGGATATGGCTGCAATATGTGGGGGACATGCCTGCATATGTGGGGGGACATGGCTGGATATATGGGGGGACATGGCTGCAATATGTGGGGGATATGGCTGCAATATGTGGGGGACATGCCTGCATATGTGGGGGGACATGGCTGGATATATGGGGGGACATGGCTGCAATATGTGGGGGATATGGCTGCAATATGTGGGGGACATGCCTGCATATGTGGGGGGACATGGCTGCATTTGGGGACACATTTAAAAAAAAGTATCGGTATTTGGTATTGGCGAGTACATGAAAAAAAGTATCGGTACTTTTACTCGGTCCTAAAAAAATGGTATCGGGACAACCCTAGTGTCAACTAGAACTTGTGCTTCAAGTGCTCTGCAAGTGTACAACTTGCCAATGAAAATGAGGAGCAAGTTAACAGAGTTACAATTCAACACTGCCACAAATGTATGGCAAGTCATCGTTGCTATCTGGGATCTTATCTGTATATTTGTTTCAGGTCAGCAAAAGCACTGAAGTCAGAAGGTCGGGATGTCAGCTGGTCAACAAGCACTGACTGGTAAGCTATAGCAGCTGTATTGCTCTCATGACAGGTTCACTTTATTGTGGTTCCAGTTTGTCTAGACAAACATTGTTAATAACTCTGAATGATCCGACCCATCCAGACGATTTGCATTTTGGTATTACGGGATTTTTACAGCCGTGCAATAACAAAGAACATAAACTGTGCAGTTACTATGCCACATCTACTGCTAAATGTATTGTTTTACATGTGTGGCTGGCTTTTATCGTTTCTGCCTGACACTGCATGGCCCGTCATCTGATAAGGAGGCTGTAATGTTATTACTTGTCATATAATTACACATAAGACAGAAAAAAAAAATGTTTTTAAGTGACTGCAGGTGCTTCACCTAACTGGAAGTTACATCAGAGTAATAGGATTTTAAACGACAAGAGGGGTGTAATTGTAAAGGGCAAAAGGCTACCATGGTAACTAACTAATACTTTATTTTACATGCAAAACATACATGGTCACTGCAGATCAGTGTCATTCTACTCCACGTCTGTGTCTTATGTCATATGAGCATCTTACGGAGCTGTATTTATTTGTCTGATCCTTTTCATATGTAAGAAAATTATCTTCTGATGTGAACACTGAAAATACAGACGTATTTAATAAAGCAACGGGAATCCAATCTGGTTTTGGTTTACTGTGGTCAGCTCACTTAAAGTGATTATAAAGGCAGAAGTATTTTTTTATCTTAATGCATTAAGATAAAAAGCTTCCTTCTAGCGCAGCACCCCCTAATACTTACCTGAGCAACATCTCTGTCCAGCAATGTCCACAACTGTCTCCGCCGTCCGAGAATCTTCCTCCTGATGGGCTGAGACGGGGTCATTGGCTGCTGTCAAAGTCAGTCAGCCAATCAGGAGAAAGAGGGGTGGAGCTGGGCCACAGCTGTGTCTGAATGGACACAGGGAGCTGTGACCCGTCTTGGGTGCCCCCATAGTAAGCTGCTTGCTGTGGGGGCACTCAACAGGAGGCAGGGGCCAGAAGCACATATCGTATTTTCCAGGCGTATAAGACGACTGGGCGTATAAGACGACCCCCTATTTTTCCAGTGAAAACTTAGGTTTTGGGCTATACTCGCCGTATAAGACTACCCCCTTCTGAGGCAACACCATTTAAAAAGAACATCAGAAACATTAAAAAAAAACATCAGAAACACTAAAAAAAAAAAAAAAAACATCAGAAACATGAAAAAACATCAGAAACATTAAAAAAAAAAAAAAAAAAACATCAGACTTTCAACATTAGATTTGATTAAAACACTGTAATTTATTACTTATTACTTACTGGTAAACTTTTGATGGGGCTTTTAAATAAATGACCTTTGTTATTACAGTATAAAGATGTTTTTGTTACTGTTCCAAGAAACCCACTCCAGGTCTTTATCACCTTCTTAAATCTGCTTTAAACGGTTGCAGTCTTATCACAAGTACATTACTGGTACAGTAGTGCCAGGCAATAGTAACACGGCAGAATACAGTGTGCACCGCTGAGCCAATCACAGCAGGCAATGCATTTTATTAATCTGTTGATAAATGCAAAGCCTGCTCGGATTGGCAGAGGCTGTGACATCATCAGCCTGCGCTGCTCCAATCCGAGCAGGCTTAACAAGCTCTGTTTTTAGCTTCAGTGCTTCAGATCCATCTGGCAGCGGTATCTGCACCCGGAATCCATCTGTACCCGGCGTATAAGACGACCCCCGCTCTCTGGCTGTATAATTAAGGCGTAAAAGGTCGTCTTATACGCCGGAAAATACGGTAAGAAACATTGGAAAATAGGACAAGCTGGGCTGCTCTATGCAAATCCACTGCAACAGAGCAGGTAAGTATAAGATGTTTGTTTTCTTTTTCACTTTAAAGCTAAAGTCCAGGAAAATTAAAAATTGTCCCTTGCAGTGGGGCTCCTCCCCCTCCAACTGCAAGGGTTAAATGTCTGTTTAGGTCTAGGACAACAGCCGCTAAATGGTGGACCGTGGTCCGGAACTGGACTAACTGACAGTCCTGTCTGCACCACAACCCTGCCACTGCCGTGGCTGGTTGTCCTCTCTAGAGCCTCCTGCCCAGCCACCAAAGTCATCCTCACAGCGGGCGGATCGGGACAGAGAGCGGGAGCCGTTTCATATTAACAAGCTAAGTAATCACCTGCAGGTTAACATAATACCTTGGGCGGCTCCCGCCGTCAGTCCCGGTCTGCAGCTCCACTGGAAGGATGACATCTGTGGCTGGGCAGGAGGACCCGGGAGAGGACACCCCAGGATGATTAGTGCCTCTGCTTTGCCAAAAGGTACCATAGGACTGTGCGGGGGAGGCTTGCAATAAATGGGGCTCTGTGTTGTGTTACTGCCTGAAGAAGGGGTCCTGCGTGCAGCGTGGATAAAAATCAATGATTTTTTTTTTTATTTAAATCTGATTTTTTTATTTAAATTAAATTTATTTTAATAAAATACTTTTGGAGTAAAAATCTATTGAAAGATAGTTTTCTATTAAAAATACATTAATAATTTTGTTTATTCAGCATGAAATTAAGCTAAGTTATGTAGCATTAGGCTGTATATTCTTCATTCAATGAATCCAAGCTCTGCAAGCTGAGATAACATGCACTGCATTAATGCATTCACACAATTTCACAGTAACCAGAAGATAAGGAATATTCCTTCATCCCATTGTTGTGCAAATCTATGTACACCACAAACTGTATGATTGAATCGGTTCGCTGTTTTACTAACCTTACAGCTTATTATTCTAAATAGGAAACCTTCATTTTGTTTGCAAATATAAAAAATTCTAACTACCAGCAAGAATGAGTCCTTACATTTAAAGAGAACCTGTCATTTAAAATCCATCATGGCAGTGCCTGTTAGCGGGCATCCACTCACCTGCTGCCGCCACGCCCCTCCTTGTTGTATCACTGCCGTATCACCAGCCATCCCATTAAAGTGAATGGGATTGTCGGTGAGTCAACAGCGGGACAGAGGAGGAGCCGCTGCTGGACAGAGATGACAGTTGCTCTTTAAAAATGATGCATAGACTTGCATGGAGGTTGGTGAAATCAGCAATGCTAACTATAGCAACTTCATATATATCTAAAATTACAAACTATAAAACAACTTTAAAAAAAGACTTTAACACACAATGATAATCTTACTTTCACATAAAAGGCTGCGGTTCCTCTTCTAATAGTCATAAGCTGTATGACAAAACACGACAAGAATGTTTCTTCAAGGTTGCTAGGAATCTTATGTAAGGCAATAAGACAGCAGACATACAACGCCAACAGGTATGACAAGTTACTTATGTTCCCGTCTGGGGAATCTGGATCTTGGGTGGTTGCCCATAACTTGAGAAAGGCACATTTCATGTTCAAACATTACTAGTGCTGGACCATTTAATTAACAGTTTGTCACAGTTTTTTCTGACAGTGTATACTCAATAGTAAAGTCATTGCTAGAAACAGATTCTCAAATTACACCATTTAATAGGACCCTCTTGTTCCGTCACCAGCTGTATTACGTGATTGTTAAGCTGAGTGAATCATTGTCAGTGAAAGTTTTCATTTATCGGGTCATGGTATATATCTAGTAGTAGTAAGTAGTATTAGTAGTAATTCAACTAGAACTGCTCTGTAATGTTGAAGACGATTCATATTTAGCAATCCACTTCTTCAGTTCCTAGAGTAGTAGGAAAATACCACTGCTGAGGTATCTTCCTGACACTCTAGGAACGAAAGAAGTTCCTTTCAGCATTATGCCGCGTACACACCATCACTTTATGTGATGGAAAAAAACAAATTTTTTTGTGAAGTAAAAAACGACGTTTTTGAAACTTAAATTTTCAAAAACGACGTTGCCTACACACCATCATTTTTCTCACAATGTTCTAGCAAAGCGAGGTTACGTTCACCACTCTTTTCCATTGAAGCTCGCTTTATAACTAGCTTCTGGGCATGCGCCGTTTTAAAAACGTCGTTTTAAACGTCATTTTTTGCTACACACGGTCAATTTCTGTGAAACAAAAAACGACGTTTTGAAAAACAACGTTTTTTTGTCGTTTTTCACAAGACATAAAACAACGTTTCCCCCCACACACGGTCATTTAAATTGACGTTTTTAAAAATGTCATTTTTTTTCATCACATAAAGTGATGGTGTGTACGCGGCATAAGACCGATCCCTGTGGCTCCTGCACAAAACACACACACAGTCTTTCGGTCTTGTAAAATGGACAGTTCCTGGTGTCATCAAATCCATAGCCCTGCTCTGGACGTAAAGTCCACCACTGGATCGTGGGGGAGTGCTATTTGCCTTTGGAACTGTGGATTGGATGAGTATATTGTATATACTCGAGTATAAGCCGACCCAAATATAAGCCGAGGCACCTAATTTTACCACAAAAGAATGGGAAAACATTTTGACTTGAGTATAAGCCTAGGGTGTCCATCTGCATGCCTCACTTTGCCTCACTGTGTCCATGTGCATGCCTCACTGTGCCCATGCCTCACTGTGTCCATGCCTCACTGTGCCCATGCCTCACTGTGCCCATGCCTCACCGTGTCCATGACTAGACTGACATTTAACATGGGAGTCTATAGAAGGGGTGCCCCATTGAAAAATTGGTGCCCCCCAGATGTAGGTGCCCTAGACAACAAACTTTGCACACTTGTAGAGGAGAAATGGGGCTACATTTGTGACAAGGGGACCTACGACCGGTACCGGGTCCCCAAAATCACCGGAGAAATTACCGTTTAACATGGGAATCTATGGAAGAGGTGCCTGGCTTTGAAAAATTGGTGCTCCCCGGCGGTAGGGACCCCCCAAAGTCCGGGAGATCAGGTGCAAAAAGGTGACTCGCGTATAAGCCGAGGGGGGCTCTCCATTGGACAATGTAAGCAGTTAACCCTTGCAGTGCAGGCACAGATCCACTGCAATGGGGAAAAAAAATTTACCTGGAGTTGGGCTTTACATGCTGAATCGCACCAAAGTAATACAGGAAACTTTTCCAAAATTACGCAAAGTTGAGTTGCATTGTTGTGAACGGGCATCATTGAAAACAATGTGATTTCCATTGTCATGCAATTCTGTGCAACTCAAGTCACACTAGTGTGAAAGGAGCATTAAAAACTGAAAATACCATGTTTTGCCACTGGATGGCATTAAGTATCATAGATACTTAGCATCATCTAGTGGCCATATGCAGTACTTTACATTTTACATTAAAGCAAAAACATTCAACCAGCTTAGGAAACAGCCTATTAACTTTCTTTTTCCAATGCAAATTGGCACAGAAGGAACATGCACTCTCACTGGGCAAATTGCTTTTCAAACTTTTTATAAATAGACCCTGTCCCTTTTGAGCATGGGGGAGGGGGGAAAGACTAAAGAACTTTGTTTCTTTTGTAATGGACAGAATTTATAAAAATAAGAGAGGAGGGGACTTGAATAAGCTCCTCTTACTAAGAGTGTGAATGGATATACAAATGAAGGGCTTTTGAAGAGAGAGCAATTAATGGCACTATAAATGTTAGATTTTTTATTTTTTTGATATACCAGATGGTTTCCACATGTGTTTGGACCTCTTTTTTTTTTTTACTTTTTTTTTTACGTTTGAGTTTTGGCTGGAGCTTTGGGTCTACATGTACACTAAAAAAATGATTACATTGATATATATACATATATTGTTTTTACTTTCTGCTATAAAACATTCCCAATAAAAAAATGTAGAAAATTAAATTTCTTCATCAATTTGGGCCAATATCTATTCTGCTACATATTTCATTAAAAAAAAATCCCAATATGTGTATATTGATTGGTTTGCGCATTTACAAACCATGGTGTATTGGTATTTATTTATTTTTTACTAGTAATGGTGGCAATCAGCGACATCTAGCAGTACTGAGATATTGTGGCGGACAAATTGGACACCTAAACAACACTGTTAACACTTTTTGGGGACCAGGGACACAAATATAGTGATCAGTTCGCCGGACCCGCTGATTGGCTCCCACTGTGTCCAATCACAGCAGGAGCGGGTCTCCAAACCCGGAAGTGTCAGATCATGAACTAGGTACGTGATCTGGCACAGTGCATCCGCCCTGCCGCAGTATATCTACGGTGGGCAGTCGCTAAGCAGTTAAATCATATAAAAAAGGTAAGTGGTGTATAAACAAAAGAAATGTTACAAAATAAGTATTAACATTTTCTATAAATTAAAAAAACTTTGTGCGGGCGTAACGTATCTGATTTACGTTACGCCTCCGCAACTTAGACGAGCAAGTGCAGTATTCTCAAAGCACTTGCTCCGTAATTGGCGGTGGCGTAGCGTAAATCGGCCGGCGTAAGCCCGCCTAATTCAAATGTGGGACAGGGGGGCGTGTTTTATGTTAATGTTCTGTGACCCGACGTGATTGACGTTTTTCACAAACGGCGTATACGCCGTCCGTTGAAATCTCCCAGTGGGAATTGCTCCTAATACGCCGCAAGGACGTATTGGTTTTGACGTGAACGTAAATTACGTCCAGCCCCATTCACGGACGAGTTACGCAAACGGCGTAAAAGTTTCAAATTTTGTCGCGGGAACGACGGCCATACTTAACATTGGTACGCCGCACTTACGCCACCATATAGCAGGGGTAACTTTACGCCGGGAAAAGCCTAACGTAAACGGCGTAACTGTACTGCGTCGACCGGGCGTACGTTCGTGAATTCGCGTATCTAGCTGATTTACATATTTCAACACGTAAATCAGCGTACACGCCCCTAGCGGTCAGCGTAAATATGCAGTTACGATCCGACGGCGTAAGAGACTTACGCCTGTCGGATCTAAGGGAAATCTATGCGTAACTGATTCTAAGAATCAGGCGCATAGATACGACGGCGCAACTCAGAGATACAACGGCGTATCTGGAGATACGCCGTCGTATCTCTTCTGAGAATCTGGCCCAGTGTTTTTAAAGTGATTGTAAAGGTTAGTTTATATATATATATATATATATATATATATATATATATATATATATATATATATAAACATACATGTTATATTTACCTGCTCTGTGCAAGGGCCCCGATCCTCCTTTTTTGGGATACAGAGATGAGTATGGGCTTGTTTAAGGGCTTGTTTACATGTGTGGCTATTATTGCCCCTCTAAAAAGCTATTAGTGGTCGACTGCTTTTAGCTCCCGTTCACATTGACTGTGACTTTGACAACTTCATCTGAAATTGCACAATTTCAAAGCTGCATGTCAGTGCGACAGAATGCGACTTGTCATGCAATTTGACCTATCAAATCGCATGACAAGTTTCTCCAATGTGAACAAGGGCTTACGAGGGTGTTTGACAGCTACCGAGGAGCCAGTATGTTGCCTCCTCTCCACCGGTTTTAACCCCTCAATATACTGATCCACGGCCCCACAACTTGGTGCATTGCACATGGTTGCAGAGCTGTTGTGACATTGCCCCATTTTCTTGAATGGGTCACCCTCGGCTACAGTACTGCACACCGAATACAACACACCACTGAAATCTTTGTAAAGCATAGCAACTGTGGCATGTGCACAGTCCTGAGTGGCTGCACTTCTGTGTATAGATGGGCAAGGGGTGAAAAAAACATGGCTTAACCCCCTGCTTTTACCTCCCCCAGGATGCCTGTGTGGACAAGTGCTTACATTGCTATTACTGCTTGTTCAGAATATATAAAAACTTTAGTGTGCATGATCTGAGCGCAGGTTCACTTTGACACGTGCTAATTTGTTGCACATAATGTGCTAAGACGTGTTTTCGTGCACCTTACTGCAACACAACTTTTTTATTACCTTTGCACTACTTTCTATATTAAATTGTAGATTTATACTTATATTTATACTTATATTTATACTGTTCCATTTACTAAACCAGAAAAAGGGGCCACTGATGAGGAAAGGGATTCACTTGGGAGCAAAGTATTATAAACGCTTATGTCCTGGTGACTTGTCTAAACAAAGGATGGATGCTGGCAACACTTTATACACACATTATAATCTTATCCAATATCCTGACGGTAAAGGCATTTGTAAAACTGACAATGTGCAGACAGACTTTTGCTCATTATGATGACACAACCAAAAACTGACAGCTCTCAAAACATTTGCCAGGTAATATCTGTGTCTGCTAGCTCTTAGCTAGAACAATTATCTATTTTTCTGAATGAATAATTTAATGACCAGTGAAATAAATGACCAACTTGATTTGAGCCACAAGGATGCAGAGGATGCCACTGTATTCCAGCATCTGGCTTATACCATCCAATGAGAATCCAGGATGGACTTCTGGCCATAGATGGAGAAATTTGCTTTCCTGCAACTCCATGGGTTGCAGGTAAGAAAATCACCCAATTCCCCCATTAACACAGTCAGTGTTGACTATTGTGTTCTCCCTGCAGGGAGGGCAGGGGAAGCAACATACAGTGTGCTAGATTCAGGTACCGCTGCGCACTTCTTACGGAGGCGCAGCGTACCGTTTTTGCCCTGCGCCCCGCAAATTATCTGCGCTACGCTTCATTCACGAAGCAGTAGCCACGTAATTTGCGTGGGCGCTCCTCAAAAATGCCCGGCATAAGGGCGCATAATTTAAATGATCCCGTAGGGGGCGTGGATCATTTAAATTAGGCGTGTTCCCGCGCCGAACGTAGTGCCCATGCTCCGTCGGGAAACTTTCCCGACGTGCATTGCGGCAAATGACGTCGCAAGGACGTCATTTGCTTCAAAGTGAACGTAAATGCCGTCCAGCGCCATTCACGATTCACTTACGCAAATGACGTAAAATATAAACTTCGCGACGCGGGAACGACGGGTATACGTAGCATTGGCTGCCCCTGCTATTAGCAGGAGCAGCCTTACGCGAAACCCGACGAACGGAAACGACGTAAACTGCGTACGCAGGGCTCGCGTAGGGTAGTGAATCGGCGTTAGTATGCAATTTGCATACTATACGCTGACCACTACGGGAACGCCCCCTAGCGGCCATCGTAAGAATGCAGCCTACGATATGACTGGCGTAAGAGCCTTATGCCAGTCATATCTTCAGCTGCAGTCGGCGTATCGAGGTTCCTGAATCAGGAGCATTCGAAACGCCGGCGCAAGTAAGCAATTGCTTGTTGAATCTGGGCCACTGATTGGCAATAATTGCATGGAAAATCAGTACACAAGCTGAGCTTAACGCTGGTCATAAACAGCTCTAAATAAAAAAATTGAGCTGTGGGTGGACCTGCTGCCTCTAACTGGCATTACAACTTTCAATTGAGAAATCAAAGGAGCCGGGCAGAAACAGTGACTGAAGCCAATCAGCTGCAGTCACTGTTTGGGTATTCTGACAGTCCCAAGTGCAGGATATCCGAATACAATAACCAGCAGCAAGAGATTAACAAAAAAACAACAACTATTTGATGGAGGAATCTATGGATTTCTCTCGCTCAGCCCACCATAGAAACGTGTATGGCCAGGTTAACATTGGCCATGGAGAACTGTCAGATCTCCATAGAAAATGTGAATGATGAGGAAACCATAAGTGGTAAGCATAGACATAGACATAGACTAATCTTGATAAACATCATCAGGTGAAAGTTAACGCTTTTCAGGGTAACAACTTCATCAGGGTTGGAAACAAAAAGAAAAGATATTGGACATTGAATGTAAACAGTTGCAGTACGGGTGAAAATCTGACAGCCTGTACTGTCATTCCAATCTTTGGTTACCATGGGTACCCACAGAGATACCCCAAGTGCAGGGCCAGGACAAGGGTTGGGGAGGGGCGGCTGCCCTGGGCACTATGGTATAATGTGAGGTGGGGGGCGCCACAAAGAGATTGGGGGGAGGGGATATGTGTTGGAAGGGGGGATTTGGGTTTTGGTGGGCGGTAAGAATTGTTCTAGGAGGGGACATTTTTGAGGGGGTGGAGGGAAGAAGATTTGTGCTAGGAGGGGGGATTTGGGGGAAATTTGTGCTGGGAGAGGGACTTATAGGGGGGGGGACAGATGTGTACTAGGAAAGGAAATTTTAGGGGTAGAGGATTTGCGCTGAAAGGGGTGAATTTTTTTGAGGGGGGGGGGTATTTGAGCTAGGTTAATTTGGGGGATAGGGTGCAAACATTTGTGCTGAGAGGGGTGATTTTAGGGGGGTAAGCATGCAGATTAGTGCTGTGTTTTTGTAGGGGGGGATTTTGCTGACACGTGCACAATTATTAGGCAAGTTGTATTTTTGAGGATTGATTTAATTATTGAACAACTACACTGCTCTCGGTCAAACCAAAGTGTTAATAAACCTCAAACTCGAATATTTAAGAAAGTAAAAGTGAGGTTTTGGCTTTCTTAGGAGAATATCTATGTGTGCACAATTATTGGCGAACTATTATGCTGCATACACACGACAGGAATTTCCGACTACTAAATGAAAAACTAAAATGTTTCCATCTCACTTGTTTATTTTCATCTGTTAAATTGAGAATAATAAACAAACAACAAAAAATGTACCAAGAACATTTTCTGAAATAAAAAAAAAAGAAAGTTACCAATATAGCCACCCTTCTTTTCAATAACAATCACAAGCATTCCATTAAAAACAAAAAATGCGGGAAAGGGTGACAAACCCTGGGATTTTGAAGGTGTTAGGTTAGGTGTTAGTAGTGGAAAATTCAATCCAAAACAATGAAATAAATATAAAAATAATAATTTATTCAAACATAAATATTGGTTTTTAAATAATCACAGAGTATCAAACAAGACATGGATGGTCTCATGGGTGATGTTAGCGACTAAAACAGTAGCAGAGGAACCTGTTGGAAGAGGCCCTTTTGTTTCATTATTTTTAACTTTATTTTTTGTGATTTTTTCACCCTTAGAATTGTCTTTGGGGGTGCATTCTCCTATTATTCATTATTATATACCTTTTTTACTATAGCATTGTGAAAACCTCACTTGGATTGACTGGTTGGTGTGGCTCTCTATTGGGATGCTTGCTAGATTCTGTACATATACTGTGGAATCTCTATTCTCTGTTTGATTTAATGGCAGACAGCTGATTTTAATTGTGATTGGATGTTCTCGGACCTGGCCGGGTAAGTATGCTCTTGGTCTTTTTCACTGTACAATTTGTGTATGTGACCTTTGTATTTTCATGAACTACTTTATTACAAATGTTTATCCCCTAAATATTATCTATGTATAAATACAGATTATTTTGTACTGCAACACCAGCGATCTGCTTTATACAGATTGCTGCTGTTTGTGGCAATATCCATAATGTCTTATTTTTATTATATATATCTTTTTCTTTTTTCTATTTTGTAGCATGTTGAACTGCCCCCGATGAAGCTCATTCGAGCGAAACATGTCGGGCCTCTTCCAACAGGTTCCTCTGCTACTGTTTTAGTCGCTAACATCACCCATGAGACCATAAAAAAAAAAAAAAAAATGGGCCTCTTCCAACAGGTTCCTCTGCTACTGTTTTAGTCGCTAACATCACCCATGAGACCATCCATGTCTTGTTTGATACTCTGTGATTATTTAAAAACCAATATTTATGTTTGAATAAATTATTATTTTTATATTTATTTCATTGTTTTGGATTGAATTTTCCACTACTAACACCTTCAAAATCCCAGGGTTTGTCACCCTTTCCCGCATTTTTTGTTTTTTGTCTATATTGGGATGTGGTGTTTATTGATTTGAGTATCTGTGCCTCATTTATATATAAGCATTCCATTCATGGAGTCTGTAAGTTTCTCGATCTGTTGACGATCAACTTTTTGTGCAGCAGCAACCACAGCCTCCCAGAAACTGTTCAGAGAGGTGTATTGTTTTTCTTCACCGTAATTCTCCCATTTAAGAAAGGCCTACAAGTTCTCAATAGGGTTTGGGTCAGGTAAGGAAGGGGCCCATGTCTTTATTTTTTCATCTTTAGGGCCTTTACTGGCTAGACACACAGTGGAGTACTTTGATGCATGCGATGGAGCATTGTCCTGCATAAATATCATGGTGTTCTTGAAAGATGCAGACTTTTTCCTGTACCACTGCTTGAAGAAAGTGTCTTCTAAAAACTGGCAGCAGGTTTGGGAGCTGATCTTGAGTCCATCTTCAGCCCAAAAAGGTCCAACTAGCTCATCTTTAATAAGTCCAGCCCATACCTGTACTCCACCTCCACCTTGCTGGCATCTGAGTCAACGTGGAGCTCTGTGCCCATTACTGATCCAGCCACAGGCCTATCAATCTGGTCCATCAAGAGTCACTCTCATCTCATCAGTCCATAAAGCCTTTTAAAAATCTGTCTTCAGATACTTCTTGGCCCAGCCTTGACGTTTAAACTTCTGTGTCTTGTTTGGTGGTGGTCGGGATTCAGCCTTCCTTACCTTGGTCATGTCTCTGTGCACTAAACACTTTCTACTTCTGGACACTCCCGGTAGGTTGCAGTTCTAGAATACGAAAGCAGTGGAAAATAATGGGTTCTTGGTAGTTTCACATTTGATTCTTCAAATCTTTGGCAGTTAATTTCGGCTTTTTTTCTGAACACATTTCTTGCAACCTTGTTGACTATTTTCAACAAAACATTTGATGGTTTAGGGTTATGATCATGCTCCAATATCTTAGCAATTTCATTAGTGCTGAATCCCTCTGAAAGACTTTTTAAAAAATTCTGACTTTTCAGAGTCAGTTAAATCAATTTTTTTGGCCCATTTTGCCTGAGGAAAAGAAGCTGCCTAATAATTATGCACACCTTGATATAGGGTATTTGATCTTATTAGGCCACACCCTCCGGCATTACAGAAATACACATCACCTGATAGGCTTAAATCCAAAAAGCTTTCAAGTTTATACAGCTTGGACTTGAACAATATGCATAAAAATTTGGATTGGGTCAAAATACTCACTTGCCTAATAATTGTGCACACAGTGTAATGCTCATACATCTTTGGGTGGGGGGGGCACAGTTTGGCATGGTCGCCTTGGGCTCTAGATGACCTTGTCCCAAAGCAGCCCATATATGACAGAGTTGGCGCTTGAAAGTAGAGATCACATCTTATTATATTTACTTTGGGGTGCAGCCTACCAACAACATCCCTTCTAAATTTTCTCCATAGGGTTAGGATAAACTGTTTCACTCCCTACTATTTTATTATTATTCATTAACTGCTTCAGCCCCGGAAGAATTGGCTGCTCAATGACTGGGTAATTTTTTGCGATACGGCACTGTGTGGCCGGCGGCGATCGCGCCCGCTGGCCACGCACATCGGGTTCCCCGATTCGCGTGCCCTCTAGTGGCTTTCCTGGGCGAAGTCTTATATGTACGGGATCTCGCCCAGGACAGCCATTCTGCCACAATATATCTGCATGAGCCGGTCCGGAACCGGTTAAAGACCATGAGTATTTTACATCACCCATTTATCCCCTATTATCTGTTTTAATAGCCCTCATCACCCCATTGGTGAGACCCCCCCCCCCTTGTTTTCTCCTCCAGCTGTGGATGGGTTTTTATATGTGTCTTCCTTTTTCCATTTTCCAATAAAGCACTTCTCTTGTTTTTCTATACTAGCATAGGTATAATTTCAGTCATATGGCAACACAATGTATGCATTGTCAGCCAACACACAAAAGGAAACAAATGATAACAATAAAGCCTAAAGAAGTGAGAACATCTACAAAATGATTACAGCACCGACAAGCCAGTATATGTTCCACACTGGCTTTGTCTCTAGGAGTATACAGTGTGACTTTCATAACTGGGTTGTAATACAGGGGAGACTTCAATATGATTCACTGTTTCTGCCGTGACAGCACGTGATTACCTTGTGTAGAGAACAGATACCAGAAAAAAACAACTGTAATATTTATAGAGATTGAAGAAATGGAAAATTAAAGACCTGTTTGTGGTAAATGAAAATGTAGTAATACAATTATGATATAAAAGATAACTCTCTGAATCAACATTCACTATTTTTAATCCTCATGCGAGCCTTAATAAATATATAGGAGGCTATCGAAACTGCAGCTCTGTGTGTCCGACCCCGCTCCCCTCTCTCCTGATTGGCTAACTGATTTTGATTGACAGCAGCATGGCTCCGCTGCTGTATCTCAGCCAATCAGGAGGGAGAGTCCCGGATAGCCGAGGCACTGGTGCAACATCGCTGGATAGAGATGGGGCTCAGGTAAGTATTAGGGGGGCCAATGGGAGGCTGCTGCACACAAAGGTTTTATATCTTAATGCAAAGAATGCATTAAGATTAAAAAAAAACTTCTGACTTTATAATCGCTTTAAGTTCTGCTTTAAAGCCCTTGTGATGTCTTTTTCTTTTTATATACTGCTGATTTTCACTTGAAAATGCCTTAAAGAATACATTTCGATATTGATATTTTATACATAGTTACAATGATCCAGCAATGTAACTATGCATAAACTACATCTGTGGGATTTCCCTGAAACTGCAAATCGCAGACACCGCTACTCCATTGATCTCCACTTCTTTCCTGGTCTTTGCCGAGTGACTCTGCTTCTGCATTCCGAACACAGGAGGTCGGCCACTCTGACCTTTCAGAGAATTCTCTGTATGTTCTGAATGAATGTAAACCTGCTCCAGAGCACTCTGGAATTCAGAACAGGACAACAACCCTAAGCACACAGCCAAGATAACAAAGGAGTGCCTACGGGACAACTCTGTGAATGTCCTTGAGTGGCCTAGCCAGAGCCCAGACATGAACACTATTAAACATCTCTGGGGAGATCTGAAAATGTCTTACCACCGACGCTCCCCATCCAACCTGATGGAGCTTGAGAGCTCCTGCAAAGAAGAATGGGAGAAACTGCCCACAAATAGGTGTGCCAAGCTTGTAACATCATACTCAAAGAGACTTGAGGCTGTAATTGGTGCCAAAGGTGCTTCAACAAAGTATTGAGCAAAGGCTGTGAATACTTATGTACATGTGATGTTTTTTTGTTTTTTATTTTTAATAAATCTGCAAAGATTTCAAACAAACTTCTTTCATGTTGTTATTATAGGGTATTGTTTGTAGAATTTCTAGGAAAATTATGAATTTAATCCATTTTGGCCCTAGGCTCTGGACCTAAAGGCTGGATTCACACCTATGCATTTTTTGTGCTTTTTGCATTTTGCAGATTTGCACTACAGAACGTGTTCCATAAGAAACCATGTAAAATGGACTGTAGTGCAAATCTGCAAAATGCAAAAAGCACTAAAAATGCCTAGGTGTGAATCCAGCCTAAAGGGGAAAAAGCCTCTTACGTTTTTTTTTTTCTTCTAAAATACTAGAGTTAAAATTGGCGACCTTCGTTATTTCTGCTTATAGACAATCATGTACTTATATTTAATTATTGATCACCTGCACTCTTTTTTTTTTTTTTTTTTATAGATTCCTTGTCCTCATCACTAAAACCCTAAAAACAAAAACCTTCCAAGAGCCGTCTAGGCATTGTCAAGTGTTGATGGGAACTAGAGACACGAAAAATAATGAAAACTTCCTAAAAGTCCAAATTATGGTTTCTCATGACTTTTACCAGCTTTTATACAATGCCTTTGGAATACAACATTTCAAAACTGTCACTGTAGGGGAAGGTGAGGGCAAATCTTCCAATGGGTGCACCTATTCTGGTAATAACTGCATCAAAAGAGATTTCCCTTCACTCTTAAGCCTTCGACACACGATCGGAACAATTCGTGGAATTTTGTGCGAAGGGCATGGCCGTGAACTTGATATGCATACAGACAGCCCTCAGCCAACAAATACGAAACTACGTGGTTTTTCAGCTCTTTAGCGCCACCCTTTGGGCAACTTCTGTTAATGTTGTGCTATGGTTAGCATTGCTTCTCAGGATGCGTGTTTGTACTTTGGATCTTTTTCTGACAGACTGTTTCGACACATTTGTTGTCGGACAGTTTTAAAGCATGCTATAAAACATTTGTTGTCGGAAAATCCGACAACAATTGTCCGATGGAGCATACAAACAGTCGGATTTTCCGACAAAACCCTGCCATCATACATTTGTTGTCGGAAAATCCGATCGTGTGTACGAGGCTTTAGAACCTTTGCATTCAAGCCCACACAGTAAAAAACATATGAGCTGGTGTATGTCATGTAAAGCTGGTACAATTTTTGTGTAACTTTTTTACTTTTTAAAACTTTATTGAAGCATTATAAAATAAAACTTTGTTCACCCCTATGCATCCCAGCATTCACCACCACACATGTATGGTGTGATCAGGACACAAAGGCCCAGATTCTCAAAGGACTTACGACGGCGCAGCGCCATGTACGCCGCCGTAAGTCCTAATCTGGCCCGTCGTATCTATGCGACTGATTCTTAGAATCAGTTATGCATAGATATCCATTAGATCCGACAGGCGTAAGTCTCTTACACCGTCAGATCTTAACTGCAATTTTTTTTTTGCCCGCTAGGTGGCGCTTCCGTCGATTTCCGCGTCGAGTATGCAAATTAGCTAGATACGCGAATTCCCGAACGTACGCGCGGCCGACGCAGTAAAGTTACAACGTTTACGTTAGGCTTTTCCCGGCGTAAAGTTGCCCCTGCTATATGAGGCGCAGCCAATGTTAAGTATGGCCGTCGTTCCCGCGTCAAAATTTTAAAAAGTTACGTCGTTTGCGTAAGTCGTCCGTGAATGGGGCTGGACGTCATTTACGTTCAGGTCGAAACCAATGACGTCCTTTGGAGCAATGCACACTGGGATATTTTACGGACGGCGCATGTCCAGTTTGTTCGGCGCGGGGACGCGCATCATTTAAATGATACACGCCCCCTACCCGCCGAATTCGAATTCCGCCGGGTGATTTACACTACGCCGCCGCAACTTTACAGGCAAGTGCTTTGTGAATAAAGCACTTGCCTGAAAAACTTGCGGCGGCGTAACATAAATTAGATACGTTACGCCCGCACAATTTTGCGCCCATCTACGTGAATCTGGGCCATAGAAAACAATTGGACGCTAAGCTTACGTTGATCTGTGCAACATTTCCTTGCTAACCCTTCCTACGGGGTCACACTAAAGTCGTCATCCTCTTGCAGCTGGGTTCCCTAGTTATTTCTCTGTTTTCCAGCTCGTGATTCAGTTTTCCAGCATTCACCCAAAGATGAAATATCTTCTTTGGGTGGAATTGTCCTTTAATTCTTTTAAAGCTATTGATCCATTTTGTATTTATTCACAAATATACCTGTGTGAATTTTTACATTTTACATTGTATTCCTATTTTTCCTATTTTATAAATGCCTTGTACAAGAAATATTCACGCAGATAATAAGCCTTATTGCAGATCAGTTTAAATACACACCCTTGTCAACACATGTGTGTGCTAAGAGATGCACAAACAAGCGGGCGTGATTTCATTAACATCCTTATTGGCAATGTGAGCCTGCCAAATCATACCCTATGTATTAGACTCAAACTGTGCATGACCTGGCATCCCTCCATTCACAGCCCAGTACTTAAGTCATAAAGTTCAATTTTTCATCCCATAAAGTTTCTATTGTTCTTTTCACTATGAAACAAAACAAATGCTCCGTGCTGCAAACTGGTTGGAAAATGTTTATGGGAAACAGGAAAAAAACAGATGTAAACTATTTAGCCCGTGTGTTGTTCTCATTACTTAATCATCCCCGAAAGGAAAGCTTAAGCCCTGTACACACGATCGGTCCATCCGATGAAAACGATCTGATGGACCGTTTTCATCGGTTAACCGATGAAGCTGATTGATGGTCAGTCGTTCCTACACACCAAAAAAAAAAAACAATTGTGTCAGAACGCGGTGATGTAAAACACAACGACGTGCTGAAAAAAAACGAAGTTCAATGCTTCCAAGCATGCGTCGACTTGATTCTGAGCATGCGTGGATTTTTAACCGATGGTCGTGCCTACTAACGATCGGTTTTTAACTATCGGTTAGGAATCCATCGGTTAAATTTAAAACAAGTTGGCTTTTTTTTAACCGATGGATAAATAACCGATGGCGCCCACACACTATCGGTTTGGACCGATGAAAACGGTCCATTAGACCATTCTCATCGGTTTAACCGATCGTGTGTACGCGGCCTAACTCTGGGGAAGTACTTAGCCACAGAAAGAGATCTGAGGACAGGCAGCATCCATAGGACCTACAATATGGGATGGACCTTTTGGGTAAATAAAGCAAAAAAAAAAAAAAGACAGGTATATTTTACGACACATTGGATGGCCAACGCTAAAAACTGGATGATGTTTAATAAACTGTATATATATATACAGTAAAACCTTGGTTTGCGAGCATAATTCGTTCCAGAAACATGCTTGTAATCCAAAGCACTTGTATATCAAAGCATTTTTTTACAGGGTATAAAAGAGAAGAGAGGCACCTCTAATGCCGCGTACACACGATAGGTTAGTCTGAAGAAAACGGTCTGATGGATTTTTCCATCAGTTATCCGATGAAGCTGACTGATGATCAGTCGTGCCTACACACCATCAGTTAAAAAAACGATCGTGTCAGAACGCGGTGACGTAAAACACAACGACGTGCTGAAAAAAATGAAGTTCAATGCTTCCAAGCATGCGTCGACTTGATTCTGAGCATGCGTGGATATTTAACCGATGGACGTACCCACAGACTATCAAAAGATTTGAGCAGGTCTCTACTATACTAGAAGAGGCTTGTTTGGTAGCAGATGATGACGTAGTCTGGGACTATGTATGTATAGTCTGGGACTATGTATGTATAATAAGATACATCCATCAAAGGATTTGAGTAGATCTACTATACTAGAAGAGGATTGTTTGGTAGCAGATGATGACGTAGTCTGGGACTATGTATGTATAATAAGATACATCATCAAAGGATTTGTGTAGATCTACTATACTAGAAGGACTGTTTTTTAACATATGATGACATGGCCTTGGGATTGTGTGCAAGACCACCGTACTAGAAGATCTTGGAGGATTGTTTGGAAACAGATGCTGACATAGTCTGGGACTATGTACATATAATACAGGGCTTGACAAATAGAAATTGCACCCTGGCGCATGGGTTTTTGTCAGTCATTCACTGTTGCAGGGATGCACAATTTGTATCGCTTGATGCCCGAGAAATGCAGTTCTGGGTGCCAGGCTGGTAGTTTTTTTTCTACATTTAGCCCTGCTTGGGCAAGCAGCAGGGCTCACTTGCACAAACAAGGTCCATAAAGACATGGATGAGCGAGTTTGGGGTGGAGGAACCTGACTGTCCTGCACAGAGTCATGGCCTTAACCCGACAGAACACCTTTGGGATGAATTAGAGCTGAGACTGTGAGCCAGGCCTTCTTATCTAACTTCAGTGCCTGAACTCTGGAAGAATGGTCAAACATTCCCACAGATACACTCCTAAAACTTGTGAACAGCCTTCCCAGAAGAGTTGAAGCTGTTATAGCTGCAAAGGGTGGGCCAACTCAATATTGAACCCTACGGACTAAGACTGGGATGCCCTTAAAATGCATATACGTGTAAAGGCAGGCGTCACAATACTTGGGCCAGATTCTCGTAGTTTGGCGTATTTTTGTGCGGGCGTAACGTATCCTATTTACGTTACGCTTCCGCAACTTAGACGGGCAAGTGCTGTCTTCTCAAAGCACTTGCCGTCCGTGGAATATCCCAGTGTGCATTGCTCCAAAGTACGCTGCAAAGACATATTGGTTTTGACGTGAACGTAAATTACGTCCAGCCCCATTCACGGACGCATAAACGACGTCCATACTTAACATTGGTACGCCGCATGGACGCCACCATATAGCAGGGGTAACTTTACGCCAGGAAAAGCCTAACGTAAACGGCATATCTGTACTGCGTCGGCCGGGCGTACGTTCGTGAATTCGTGTATCTAGCTGATTTACATATTTCTCGGGTTAAATCAGCATACACGCCCCTAGCGGCCAGCATAAATATGCAGTTAAGATCCGACGGCGTAAGAGACTTACGCCGGTCGGATCTAATAGAAATCTATGCGTAACTGATTCTATAAATCAGGCGCATAGATACGACCACGCAACTCAGAGTTATGATGGCGTATCCGGAGATACGCCGTCGTAACTCCGTTGTGAATCCGGGCCATAGTGTATTTTAAAGATATATGCAATGCAGTGTTTGAGCATGGTCACCATACTAGAAGATCTTGGAAGATTGTTTGGTAAAAGATGATAACAGTCAGGGACTAGACACGGATAAGATTTAATCGACATGCGGGGTTATTTACTAAAGGCAAATCAACTTTGCACTACAAGTGCAAAGTGCACTTGAAATTGCACTGGAAGTGCACTTGGAAGTGCAGTCGCTGTAGATCTGAGGGGGACATGCATTTTAGCTTGCACATGATTGGATAATAAAATCAGCAGAGCTTCCCCTCATTTCAACCCTTTAGAATGATTTACAGCGATTGCATTTCCAAGTGCAATTTCAAGTGCACTTTGCACTTGTAGTTTGCACTTGTAGTGCAAAGTGGATTTGCTTTTCATAAATAACCCCCTTGGTGTTTAAGCAGGTTCACCATACTAGAAAATCTTGGAGAATGGTTCAGTAACAGATGATGACATGGCCTGGGGCTATGTACCTAATACAAGATATATGCAGTGCAGTGTTTGAGCAGGTCCACCATACAGAAGATATTGGAGGATTGTTTGGCATCAGATGATCCCCATCTTGTGGGCCTCCTTCAAGAGTCAGTTCACCCAAAACTTGTTTTTACGTTTTTAGTAGATACTTAAAGTGGAGTTCGACCCATAAATATAACATTACATCAGTAGTTTTAAAATGTCATTAGTCCTTTACGAAAATTTTTTTTTTTTTAGATGCCTTTAAAGTGTTGTTGCTAGGCATAATAGTTAATCTTCCCACTTCCTGCACCTAGGTGCTTAATGCTTCCTAACCTACACCGCACAGACTCCTGGGAATGTAGTGGGTGTAACTTTCCAGGAGTCTGTGCACTCCCCAGTCTCAAAGAATCATGTGACTTGGACAGCACAGGTGCTGAAACCTCATCTGACACTGCTTGTGCAGCACTAAGCATGTGCGAGATCTGCAAGGCTGAAATCCAGGAAGTCATACAGTCTGGCTTCATGATGCCCACACTTAAGATGGCCCCAGTCAATTTCTATTTTATAAAGTGTCTAAATGCTGTAACAACCTAACAAAACGGACCTTAGTTTACAGGCCAACTTTACTAGAATACATTAAGCTTGTGTATTACAGGGGTATTTATATTTAAAAAGTGAAATTGTGGCAGGAACTCCGCTTTAAAGATTGTTGAGGGTTTCTAATATTTTCTGGGAGATCTGGTGGTGAGATTTCTATGCTTGTGTTTCAGGTTGAAACACCTGCTGTGGCCATCACAGGGGGTTATCTCTCCCTATAGGATTTTCAATAAATTTTATATTATGGTGGAATGTCCAAGGTCTGAGCGAAAGAATTATGGTACAAGAGGCCACCATTGGACTTGAAAGATATAATGTGCCAGGAGGTGACTCATTCCAATAGGCTTCAACTATAACTGAAATATTACTTTTGGGTGGGCTGCCCCTTCAGCGTTGTTTTAATGCATTATTCATTCCTCTACAGGATGAACAGAAAATATGGTTAAACTGTACTCTGAAGCTTACTGTACATCATTACTGCAGATGTTTGCACTGAAAGCACTGCCATGCAGGGCCGGACTTACCATTGGCCTTGACTGGGCTCAAGCCCAGGGGCCCCACCCAATAGGGGGCCCCCTTTAAAAAAAAAAAAAAAAAAAAATTTTTTTTTTTTTTTTTTTTTTTTTTAGGGGTCCGGAGGTCCCCGGGGGCCCCCAGGGCCCTGGACGGCAACCCCCCTTTTTTTTATTTATTTTTTGTAAAAAAATGTTTTTTTATATATATATATATATATATATATATATATATATATATATATATATATATATATATATTTTTTTTTTATTATTATTATTAACCACTTAAGGACCAGCCCATGTACATATACGTCCACAATATGGCACGTACAGGCACATGGGCGTATGGGTACGTCCTCGCCTATTAGCGGGTGGGGGGTCCGATCGGGACCCCCCCCGCTACATGCGGCGGTCGGGTCCGCTCGGGGAGCGATCCGGGACCACGGCGCGGCTATTTGTTTATAGCCGCTCCGTCGCGATCGCTCCCCGGAGCTGAAGAACGAGGAGAGCCGTGTGTAAACACGGCTTCCCCGTCCTTCACTATGGCGGCGCATCGATCGCGTCATTCCCTTTATAGGGAAGACACGATCGATGACGTCATTCCTACAGCCACACCCCCAAACAGTTGTAAACACATACTAGGTGCACCCTAACTCCTACAGCGCCACCTGTGGTTAACTCCCAAACTGCAACTGTCATTTTCACAATAAAGAATGCAATTTAAATGCATTTTTTGCTGTGAAAATGACAATGGTCCCAAAAATGTGTCAAAATTGTCCGAAGTGTCCGCCATAATGTCGCAGTCACGAAAAAAATTGCTGATCGCCGCCATTAGTAGTAAAAAAAAAATAAAAAATAAAAATGCAATAAAACTATCCCCTATTTTGTAAACACTATAAATTTTGCGCAAACCAATCGATAAACGCTTATTGCGATTTTTTTTACTAAAAATAGGTAGAAGAATACGTATCGGCCTAAACTGAGGAAAAAAAATGTTTTTATATATGTTTTTGGGGGATATTTATTACAGCAAAAAGTAAAAAATATTGCTTTTTTTTCAAAATTGTCGCTCTATTTTTGTTTATAGCGCAAAAACTAAAAACCGCAGATGTGATCAAATACCACCAAAAGAAAGCTCTATTTGTGGGGAAAAAAGGACGCCAATTTTGTTTGGGAGCCACGTCGCACGACCGCGCAATTGTCTGTTAAAGCGACGCAGTCCCGAACTGTAAAAACACCTTGGGTCTTTAGGCTGCATATTGGTCCGGGGCTTAAGTGGTTAAAGGGCCCAGGGGTCTCCAGGGCCCCCGGATGGCAACCCACCTTTTTTATTTTTTTATAAAAAAAATTACATTTTTTTTTTATATATATATATATATATATTTTTTTTTATTAAAGGGCTCAGAGGTCCCCAGGGCCCCATGTGGCAACCCCCCCTTTTTTATTTTTTTTATAAATGTTTATTTTTTTATTTTTGTTTATTTTTTTATTTTTTATTAAAAGGCCCAGAGGTCCCCAGGGCCCCCGATGGCTACATATATTTATATATATTTGTTTTCTTCTTTATTTCTTCTTTTTTTTGTAAAGGCCCCCCCGCTTCTCAATTTGCGGCAGCCCCCACGCTTCTCAATTTCAGGTGGCAGCACCCCCACCCCCCCTAGGTTCTCTGCTTCAGGGGGCCCATGCCTTAAACTGTGCAAGGGGCCCCAAAATTCCTGATGGCGGCCCTGCGCATACCTCCCAACACGCACGGATTCTGTGGGACTTTCCCGCACAGACAGCTTCTTCCCGCAGTCCCGCAAAAGGGTTAAATTTCCTGCACTGCAAGAGGAGGCAGCACGGAAGCAGGAGGAACCGGAGCGGTGTGTGGAGGACTGTGGCTGCTGAAGGGAAGAAAGCCGACAGCCGGGCTAATGACAGTCTGTGGCCCCGGCTGTTGGCACAGGTGAGAGGCACTCCCCCCTCAACAACTGCAAAATCCCCCCGCTCAACAACTTTAATGCGCTCCCCCCCGCTCAACAACTTCAATTCGCCCCCCCCCGCTCAACAACTTCGATCCCCCCCCAATTCTCGGCTCCAGGGGGCCCCTTCAACACTCAAGCCCAGGGGCCCCCACCACCCTAAGTCCTGCCCTGCTGCCATGAATTATCTGATTTACACATGAAAATCATTCCTTGAAGGTTCTAGTGCAGCATTGTAGAATAAACGGCACTGGGATTATTACACTCTACGATAATATTTGCACTGGTAGTATTAATGTGCTGAGCTGACGACCCCTTATCACCCCACATTCTGTGTATGATAAATCCTTAGACTGGATTTTACCACATTGCATGTACCGTATATATTGCATACATACAAGGCACAGCAAATACATGCATAGATTGTTTATGTCTACGTGTGATTGCTCACGCCTCTGTTTTGCTGTGTTGTCTCTGCATCACTTCCATTGTTGAAGTGTTTACTGATAGTGATGGCAATATAGTCACCATGTGCAACAGATATCTAGGGTTGAAGGACAAGACTGGCTGGGAAAGGCAGATGGAAGTGGGTTCTTGTGTGATGCCACGCTATAGGGAACACCAACATAATCCCAATCCTGTTCAGATTCAGGCTGCATTCACACCTGAGCGTTTTGTCGCCTGAAGCGCGACGCTCAAAAACTCTAGAGGGGAAAAAATACATTATTCCCTATGGAGATGGTTCACATCTCCACTGCAAAACGCCCGACGCCGAACACCTGAAGCTCAAACAAGTTCCGGACCCTTGTTTGTCGCACGTATCGGGCGGTTTGGGCGTTTTTGAGCGTTTCCATTTCCCATAGAAAGTAATGGAAACGCTCGATTCAAGCGACTAGCGCGACAACGAACGTTTGCTACGGGCGTTTCGTCGCTTTAATCAATAGAACATTTCACCCAGGCAGAAGATAAAAAAAATCTACCAACATAGCAACAAGTGATGTAAAGATGATAATTTTTCCTATTGGCTAAAATAAAAAATGTCGAAGTACAAAAACGTCGGACGACGCTGTATGCAAACGCACAAATAAGCATGAATACGCGCGACAAAACGCCAGAAAAAAACGCCCAAAAAAACGACCGAACGACTGACGCTAAGGTATGAATGCAGCCTCAGTCTTTGGCCAATTTTACTGGAACGGTTGTTGAACTACAAGTCCAAGGATGGTGTGTGTCAAGCTGCAGGTCGAAAAAGACTACTAATAGCGACATTAGTAAAATAAATGAAATCCCTAAGCATTATCCGGCAGAAGGTCATCAAGTCCCTGACAGATGTGACCTCATTTTAGGATGGCCATAGACAGTATAAGAAGACGGAGTGTCCGATTCCGACTCTTAGCAGCACAATCAGATTTAGCCATACATGTGTGTGGTTAGGGTTGTACAATGCAGTTCTCCGGTGTCACCAGACTTTCAGATTGACACAATGAAACTTTCAGGATAAGCAAATACATGTGTCAATGCAATTATCATCTGACCAAATCTTTCCCAAACAATATAAAAAGCAGAGCCAGCCAATGTAAACCAATTATTAGGTCTGAAGCCTCGTACACACGACCAAGGAACTCGATGGGCGAAACACATCGTTTTCCTCGTCGAGTTCCTTGTCAGGCTGTCGAGGAACTCAACAAGGCAAGTTTCTCCATTCCCGTCGAGTAAATAGAGAACTTGCTCTCTTTTTGGCTCGTCGAGTTTCTCGTCGGTTTCCTCGCCGAAAAATTTACACACGACCGGTTTCCTCTGCAAAAAAAAAATCACAACAAGTTTCTTGCTGGTTTTTGCCGAGAAACTTGGTCATGTGTACGAGGCTTGACAGGATTGTTATCTGCAGATGAATGGTGCATGCACAATCACCTTTATGTCTGAAACTTGAAAGTTATTCCAACAAGTTCCATTTGCAAAAAAAAAAACGATTCATAACACCAAGGAACCCCACTGCCAACAGTTTCTATCAGAACCATACCAGCCTTTCCTTCTTTCTTAACCCTTTTACCTTGGAGGAACCCTTAAAATAAATGTCATGCCTCAGGGAACCTCTATTATAAATACTTATACCTACAACTCACAACACGTTAGTGTCATCAGTACGATGTAGAAAGCTTTAAATAAAAAGGAGTACGGAACTTGGTGTACCTTAAGTATTCCACACCCAAGGCAACCACCTGCTGTGAATATCAAAACTATTTTCAGTAATAATCTTGAATTATTTAAATAATAAAACAGAAAAAACACACCGTGAAAACTGTGGTGTGCACAAACTTTTGTGCTCAGTGTAGAACAGACTCATTTGCATTGGTTGTTAGTGGAAAACTGCCCCCTTGTATTGGTGGTCAGAGTAAGTAGAAGATCAATTCATTACTACTCACTACCCAAATTACCCCAAGCAGCCTCAGGAGGAACCCTAGGGGTCTATGGAACCCTGACTGGGAAAGGCTGGTTTGGCTGCCTTGATCCACTTGGACAGCACAGTGGTTGAAGCCTCGTACACACGACTGAGGAACTCGATGGGCGAAACACATCGTTTTCCTCATCGAGTTCCTTGTTAGGCTGTCGAGGAACTCGACAAGCCAAGTTTCTCCATTCCCGTCGAGGAAATAGAGAACTTGCTCTCTTTTTGGCTCGTCGAGTTTCTTGACAGTTTCCTCGACGAAAATGTACACGCGACCGGTTTCCTCGGCAAAAAAATATCTCCCAGCAAGTTTCTTGATGGATTCTGTCGAGGAAACCAGTCGTGTGTACGAGGCCTTAGAGGTTAGCACACCTGCCATGAAAAAATGGGACCATCAGTTCCAACCAGGATACTATCTGCATGGAGTTCTTGTATTGTTTTCCTCCCATAACCCAAAGAGTTAGTTGGCTCCGGTCCAAACTAGCCCATATATATGAGATAGAGACCTTTGGGCGTGAGGTCAGGGACTGATGCTAAACAGTAAATTCCTGGCGCTCTATAAAAACCAGTAATAAATAAAAATCCATCTATAGCTAGTTATAATTTCTGCATTTGTATGGAAAACATCAGTGTGATAACTTCCAACATTTCTAAGTAGCTTCCAAGGACACTTTGCTGCTGGACCTGGTAAAAATAAACTTGCCAACTTGCAATGGTTTTTGATACACAGGGATGCCAGGTCACCCTATACTCAATTTTATGTTGAGTTGGCAAATGCCCTTCTTTCATAAGTGACATGGACCTTACACAGAGGGGTGCCAAGTCACCTATACCGAACTCCACATTGAGTTGGAAATGCCTTTCTTCAGTAGGTGACTTGGACCTTGCAAAAAAGTATGCCAGGCCATCCTATACCCAATTACACTCTGAGTTGGATATGCCCTACTTCAGTAGGTGACATGGACCTTACACAGAGGGGTGCCAAGTGCACATTGAGTTGGAAATGCCTTTCTTCAGTAGGTGACATGGACCCTACAAGAAAGTATACCAGGCTACCCTATACCTAATTATACATTGAGCTGGAAATGCCCTTCTTCAGTAGGTGACATGGACCTTACACAGAGGGGTGCCAAGTCGCCCTATACCGAACTCCACATTGAGTTGGGAATGCCTTATTCCAGTAGGTGACATTGACCTTACAAGAAAGTATGCCAGGCTATCCTATACCCAATTACATATTGAGTTGGAAATGCCCTTCTTCAGTAGAGACACTGACCTTCTACAGAGGGATTGCAGGTCACCCTATAACCCAATTCTACATTGAGTTGGAAATGCCCTTCCTTAGTAGGTGACATGGAACTTGCAAAGAGGGATACCAGGTCACCTTACGCCCAATTCTTCATTGATTTGGAAATGCCCTTCTTCAGTAGATGACATGGACTTTCTATAGAGGGATTCCAGGTCACCCTATAACCCAATTCTACGTTGAGCTGAAAATACCCTTCTTCAGTATATGACATGGATAGATCTTACACAGCGAGATTCCAAATCACCTTGCGCCCAAATCTATATTGAGTTGGAAATGCCCTTCTTCAGTAGGTGACATGGACCATACACAGAGGGATTCCAGGTCACCCTATCCCCAATTCTATGTTGGGTTGGAAATGCCCTTCTTCAGTAGGTGTGATGGACCTTACACAGAGGGATTCCAGGTCACCCTATACCCAATTCTATGTTGGGTTGGAAATGCCCTTCTTCAGTAGGTGAGATGGACCTTACACAGAGGGATTCCAAGTCACCATATACCCAATTCTATGTTGGGTTGGAAATGCCCTTCTTCAGTAGGTGACATGGACCTCTACCTAGAGACAATGAACAGCGCAGTAACTACCCCATCCGGGCCCCTCCACAATTCACCTACCTGAGAGGAATCTTGATGGCCAGGTACCTGTCTATAGCCACAGCCAACAGACTAAAGATGGAGCTTTGGGTCAGAACCAAAACAAAGCAGGCCAAGAACAGGCAGCTGTGGAAATCAGTCTCAAAGCCAATGCTGATGGTGATGGCGAACGGAATGGCGAGCAGTCCCACCGCTATATCAGCCACGGCCAAGGACACCAGGAAATAGTTGGTGGCATTTTTCAGAGTGCTGTTGATGGCCACAGCCCAGCAGACCAAGACATTCCCTGCAATGGACAGGACTGCGATGATCACCTCCAGAGCAATGTAAGGGGCACTTATTGTCATTTCCACTACTGGTTGAGAAGATCACATCAGGAGACAGTTAGAGGCATGTGTGGTGGGTGGGGGAGGGAGGATGGACCCCCTTCTAGGAGGACTCAATGGGATGATCAGAGCCCAGCAGCAGGAATACGGCTCTTTATGTAGAAGGTGCCCAACTGTCACAGTCCACGCAGGAATAATCACAGCGATCCCATGATATGCAGCCAGTCATAGGGGACCCTCCTGGATGTGGCCACTTAGCACCATGTCACCTCTTCTTCACATCTCTCCACAGTCCCAGCGGGAGGGCACTCTGATCCCGGGCAGGTGAGCCACCTGTGCCACCTACTACAAGAGGACATCACCCACACCACAGGGGAGGCGAGCCGCCATCCGGGGACCCGCATCTGGACACAGCCAATCCGATCCGGAGGAGCTCCGTGCAGACCCGGCTCAGCGCTGCGCGCACATGGGACACTTCTACACTATACACAGGACTTTTAGGGAACGCGTCAGTGGATGCTGCCGCCCCGCCCCTCTGTCAAATATGCTTCTCCTATAGGGTTACAGTTCCCACAAGACACGCCCCCACCTCCCACTCACACCCAAATTACACCTTATTGTGCGGAGAGAGGAGACAAGTCACATAGTGATCGGAGCGATCCCAGGGCAACATCGATGGATCCCAGCGCAACATCAGAGCGATCCCAGCGCAACATCAATGCGATCCCAGCGCAACATCAATGGATCCCAGCGCAACATCAATGGATCCCAGCGCAACATCAATGGATCCCAGCGCAACATCAATGCGATCCCAGGGCAACATCAATGGATCCCAGTGATCACTGCCTGCCCGATCCTCCCGGACTCACACATCACCGACCGGGTGATCAATACCGATATGATCCCATTCCCTCTACACTGACCGGGGACTACATCATCACAACACGTTATTAGTATTATTACTATGAGTTTTATTGTAGTGACAATATTATAAATAATATCTACCTATTTACCCACCAATATCTACCTATATACCTACAAATACATACCCATCAATATACCTACGAATATATACCCACCAACATATCTACCTATATACCCACCAATATCTACCAACATACCTACAAATATCTACCTATATTCTCACCAATTAACCTGCAAATATATACCTACCATCATATCTACCAATATCTACCTATATACCCACCAATATACCTATCTATATACCCACCAATAAACCTACCTATATACCCATCAATATACCTACCTATATACCCACCAACATACCTACCTATATACCCACCAACATACCTACCAATATCTACCTATATACCCATCAATAAACCTACCTATATACCCATCAATATACCTACCTATATACCCACCAACATACCTACCTATATACCCACCAACATACCTACCAATATCTACCTATATACCCACCAATATACCTACCAACATACCTACCTATATATCCACCAATATACCTACCTATATACCCACCAACATCTACCTATATACCCACCAATATACCTACCTATATACCCACCAACATCTACCTATATATCCACCAATATACCTACCAACATATCTACCTACTGTATATACCCACCAATATACCTACCTATATACCCACCAATATACCTACCTATATACCCACCAACATCTGCCTATATACCCACCAATATACCTACCTATTTACCTACCAATATACCTACCTATATACCCACCAACATACCTACCAATATCTACCTATATACCCACCAATAAACCTACCTATATACCCATTAATATACCTACCTATATACCCACCAACATATCTACCTATATACCCACCAACATACCTATCTATATCTACCTATATACCCACCAATAAACCTACCTATATACTCATCAATATACCTACCTATATACCCACCAACATATCTACCTATTTACCCACCAACATACCTACCTATATCTACCTATATACCCACCAATAGACCTACCTATATACCAACCAACATGCCTACCAATATCTACCTATATACCCACCAATAGACCTACCTATATACCAACCAACATGCCTACCAATATCTACCTATATACCCACCAATATACCTACCTATATACCCACCAATATACCTACCTATATATCTACCAATATACCTACCAACATATCTACCTACAGTATATACCCACCAACATACCTACCAATATCTACCTATATACCCACCAACATACCTACCAATATCTACCTATATACCCACCAACATACCTACCAATATCTACTTATATACCCACCAATTAACCTACAAATATATACCTACCAATAAGCAGCTCATCCTAACAGGAGGCATATCATCATCATCATAATTATTAATATTTTTTATTATTATTATTATTATTATTATTATTATTATCACCATCTTCATTATTATAAAATTGTTAATGTTATTTTTTATTTTTTTTGTAATTAATATTGTTATGAATAAAAAAAAAAAAAACTTAAAATGTATAAGTCTCAATAACTGGCATATACCCAACAACCTACCAATAAGCTGCTTACCCTGAGATGAGGCATATAATTATACAATAAAACCTTGGATTGCGAGCATAATTAGTTCCAGAAACATTCTTGTAATCCAAAGCACTCTTATATCAAAGCAAATTTCCCCATAAGAAACTATGGAAATTCAGATGATTCGTTCCACAGCCATTTATTCATAAGTCCTTCAATTTATAGTCAACATTATTATTATTATTATTATACAGGATTTATATAGCGCCAACAGTTTACGCAGCGCTTTACAACATCAGGGAAGACATTATAGTTACAATACAATTTAATACAGGAATGATCAGAGGGCCCTGCTTGTTAGAGCTTACAATCTAGAAGGGAGGGTGAAGTGGAACAGAGGGTAGTAGATGTGGGGGGTGATCAGGTGGGCAAAGTTAAAATACAGTTGTTAGATGTGGGTAGGATAGGCTTCTCTGAAGAGGAGGGTTTTCAGGGATCCTCGAAAAGCTAAAAGAGAAGGAGATAGCCGGATAGTTTGGGGTAAGGAGTTCCATAGGCTTGGAGAGGCTCTGGAAAAGTCCTGTAGACGAGCATGGGAGGAGGTGATGAGAGAGCTAGAGAGCAGGAGGTATTGAGAAGAACGAAGAGAGCGACTAGGTTGGTATTTGGAGACTAGGTCAGTGATGTAGCAGGGGGCAGAATTGTGGATGGCTTTGTAGGTCGTAGTTAGTATTTTGAATTTAATTCATTGGGCGAGCGGAAGCCAGTGGAGGGATTGACAGAGAGGAGTAGCAGAGACAGAGCGGTTGGTAAGGTGGATAAGCCTGGCCGCAGCATTCATGATGGATTGAAGGGGGGTTAGAGTATGCAGCGGTAAGCCAATGAGAAGGGAATTGCAGTAATCAAGGCGAGAGATGACCAGGGAATGAATTAAGAGCTTTGTGGCGTCATTGGTTAGAAAGGGGCGTAATATAAAAAAATTATAGCAATGTGAAGTTGTGTAACCATAAAATGTCCATCCACAAATGGAAGCCTCCGCAAGGGGATTAGAAGCAAAACCCAACCCAGCAGGATCTACAGAGTATAAAAGAGAAGAGAGGCGCCTCTAAGTGTAGCAATAAGTTACTAAATGTTGTACCTTCATTAAATGTAACCATATTGCTACACTTAGAGGCTCCTCTCTTCTATTTTATCCTCAGTTGTGACATAATGCTACTCTTATATCAAGACATTGCTTGTATATCAAGGCAAAATTTATTAAAACATTTTGCTTGTCTTGCAAAACCAAGTTACTCTCAAACCAAGGTTTTACTGTAATCATTATCATCGTAATAACAATCCATTGCTATTATTAGTAGTAGTAACAATAATATTAGTCATCATCATGTGCCTGTGGAAGTGCAATTAGTTGCATACCGATGATATTTGTGCGCACGTTTGTAATGTGATTTTTCATGTGTTATGTAAATAAATAAGTATCTGACAAATGTATGGATAGTTTGGCATAATGTGATAATAATAATGTTTCTTTCTCAACTATAATTATATATGTTCTGAATTTCCATGAAGAAGCAGAGATATTACTTTGTGAAACCTGCTGAATTATTATATGAATTGTTATCAAGCATTTGGAACAAATATCAATGTTACATATCATGCTTCAATATGAGATGTGCTTATCTCTCTATGTCATTTTAACAATTTGTATTAATTAAAACGGCTTTTAAATTAACTATTGTGTGCTCACCTCATTGTCATCCTTTAACCACTTCAATACCGGACACTTCCCCCCTTCCTGCCCAAGCCAATTTTCAGCTTTCAGCGCTGTCACTTTTTAAATGACAATTGCACGGTCATGCTACACTGTACCCAAACTAGTTTTTTATAATTTTTGTTCCCATAAATAGAGCTTTCTTTTGGTGGTATTTGATCATCTGAGCAGTTTTTATTTTTTTCTAAACAAATAAAACATTTTTTTTTAAAATAAATAAAATACAATTTTGTTTTTGTTTCTGTTATTTTTTTTGTAAATAAGTATGTTTTATCCTTCACTGCACTGATGAGGCTGCACCGATGAGGTGGCACTGATGATGGGCACTGATAGGCAGCACTATGGGCACTGATAGGTGGCACTGATATCCAGCACTGATGAGCATCGATAGGCAGCACTGATGGGAATTCATAGGCGGCACTGGTGGGCACTGATAGGCGACACTTATGGGAATTGAAAGGCTGCACTGATGGGTACTTATGGGTGGCACTGATGGGCGATGATAGGCATCACTAATGGCACTGACAGGCATTGCTGATGGGCACTGATTGGCATCTGACTGGTGGTCAAGGGTGGCATACCTGGTGGATGTCCTTTGTGGGCATCCCTGGCCGTACAAAGCAGACATCCGCGGGGGGCTCCGCTGATAAACAATCAGCACAGACCCCCCCTGTCAAGAGAGCCGATGATCGGCTCTCCTCTACTCGTGTCTGTCAGACGCGAGTGAGGAAAAGCCATTAAATGGCTCTTCCTGTTTACACTGTAATCAGATGTGATTGGACACGACTGATCACTTGGTAAAGAGCCTCCGTCAGAGGCTCTTCACCGAGATTGGTGGTGTGGTGTGTCAGACTGACACATCGCACCACCGATCGCCACTCTGCGCACTCCCCCAGGCATGTGATCGCGGCTTATCCTGCTGGACGTCACATGACGCCCAGTCAGGATAACTGAACCACTGCCCGGCCGTCATTTTGCTATATGCCAAGCGGGAATTTATTCCCAATTTGCACATATATGGTAATTATTATTATCATCATCATCGTTATTATTATTATTATTATTATTATTATTAATAAAAACAAATATTAGTAGTATTATTACATTAATGTGTTGTTGTTTTTATTATTATTATTGGTATGAATAAAAATATTAGAACTGTGTAAGTCTCTATAACTGACATTTACCTAACAACCTACTAAGCTGCTACTAATAAGCTGCTTTCGCTGAGAGGAGGCATATAATAATAGTAATTATCATCGTAACAGCAATAATGTATTAATGATGTTAGTATTGCTAATAATATTAATCATCACTGTGTTAATAATTATTATTATTATCATCATCCATATTATTATTATTATTATTATTATTATTATTAATAATAAAAAATAGTAGTATTATTACATTTTTCTTGTTGTTTTAATTATTATAGCTATAAATAAAAATAATACAAAAAATGTATACGTCTCTATAACTGATATATACCTTACAACCTACCAATAAGCTGTTTACTCTGAGAGGAGGCATAAAATAATAATTATTATCATCGCAATAACAATAATTTATTAATACTATTAGTATTGCTAATAATATTAATCATCATCATGTTAAATATTATTAATATCTTTATTAATAAAAAAAACATTATTAGTAGTATTTTATTATATTATTGTTGTTTTTATTTTTATTGTTATGAATATAAATAATATTAGAAATGTATACGTTTTTAAAAACTGACATGTACCTAACAACCTATCAATAAGCAGCTCATCCTGAGAAGAGGCATATAATAATAGCAACCATATTATTATAATTTTTTTTTATTATCAATACATTATTATTATTATTATTATTATTATGACGATTATTATTATTCTCTGGTGCAGTGGTTCTACATGTATAGAAGTAATTGTCAAATACCACCAGAGGGTGTGCTGGCTAAATTATATGTACTCCTAAATTGTGGAAACTTATTGACATATAAATAAATTTGGCTACATACAGTACAAAGAATCCTATTGGATTCAGCTAAAATAAAATTGAATATACTATATAACTGTATATATATATATATATATATATATATATATATATATATATATATATATATATATATATATATATATATATATATATATATATACACACACACACACACATATACAGTTGTGCTCATAATTTATGATTTCCTGGCCATTTTTTAGAGTATGAATGATAACACAACTTTTCTTTCACTCATGGTTAGTGTTTAGCTGAAGCCATTTATTATCAATCAACTGTATTTACTCTTTTTAAATCATAATGACAACAGAAACTACCCAAATTACCCTGATCAAAAGTTTACATACCCCAGTTCTTAATACCGTGTATTGCCTCCTTTAATATACAATGACAGCTTGAAGTCTATTGTGATATTTGTGGATGAGGCTCTTTATCTTCTCAGATGGTAAAGCTGCCCATTCCTCTTGGCAAAAAGCCTCCAGTTCCTGTATTCTTGGGCTGTCTTGCATGAACTGCACGTTTGAGATCTCCCCAGAGTGGCTCAATGATATTGAGGTCAGGCGACTGAGATGGCCACTCCAGAACCTTCACTTTATTCTGCTGTAGCCAATGACAGGTCGACTTGGCCTTGTGTTTTGGATCATTGTCATGTTGGAATGTCCAAGTATGTTCCATGCGCAGCTTCCTGGTTAATGAATGCAAATGTTCCTGCAATATTTTTGATAACATACTGCATTCATCTTGCATCAATTTTGACCACATTTCCTGTGCCTTTGTAGCTCACACATCCCCAAAACATCAGCGATCCACCGCCATGTTTCACAGTAGGAATGGTGTACTTTTCATCATAGGCCTTGTTGACTCCTCTCCAAATGTAGTGTTTATGGTTGTGGCCAAAAAGCTAAATTTTGGTCTTATCTCTCCAAATGACCAGAAGGTTTGAGGCTTGTCTCTGTGCTGTTTGGCGTATTGTAAGTCGGATACTTTGTGGCATTTGCATAGTAATCGCTTTCTTCTGGTGACTCGACCATGCAGCCCATCTTTCTTCAAGAGCCTCCTTATTGTGCATCTTGAAACAACCACACCACATGTTTTCAGAGAGTCCTGTATTTCACCTGAACTTATTTGTGGGTTTTTCTTTGCATCCCAAACTATTTTCCTGGCAGTTGTGGGTGAAATTTTACTTGATCTGCCTGACCGTGGTTTGGTTTCCACAGAACCCCTCATTTCCCAATTCTTGATTAGTTTGAACACTGCTGATTGGCATTCTCAATTCCTTGGATATCTTTTTATATCCCTTTCCTGTTTTATACAGTTCAACTACCTTTTCCCGCAGATCCTCAGCACTGGATGAAAGATGCAAGGGTCTGTTAGGAGTCCAGAAACTCATTGACCTTTTATCACATGTGAGGATGGTTAACTTTAACCTCCCTGGCGGTATGATTCTTTCTGGTTTTAGGTGCTGAAAGCGGTACAATTTATTTGGCGTTTTACATTGTAGGCCTGTAATTCTTAGGAATAACTCACTTAAATCTGTCCAAACAAGAGTCTAGTAGACATCTCGGGTATGATAAAGTTTGAAAAACAAAATAATAAATTATAATATAATAAATAACTATAAATAATTATAACAAATAATAATATAATTATAATAAAAATCATTCAATAATGTAATCAAATCAAAAACACTGAACTTTGCTCAGTTGCAGAATTGTCGCTGTCATTTTTATGACGAATTTCCCCACAAATCGCTATCGGTCAATTCTGCAAGTGATTATAATATATTATCGCTGTTTTCTAGCTGCTCTAAAACCACTTTTGACATAAAGGGACAGTTTTTGGTTGCTATGGACAATCTACAGTTTTCAGGCAGAAAGAACAGTTTTTATTATACAAAGGGCCAGATTCTCAGAGCAAGTACGCCGGCGTATCTACTGATACACCGGCGTACTTTCAAATTTGCCGCGTTCGTATCTTAGTTTGAATCCTCAAACCAAGATACGACGGCTTCTGGCTTCGATCCGACAGGCGTACGGCTTCGTACGCCTTCAGGACGTAGGTGCAATACTTCGGCGTCCGCTGGGTGGAGTTTGCGTCGTTTTCCGCATCGGGTATGCTAATTAGCTTTTTCCGGCGATCCACAAAGGTACGCGCGGCCGTCGCATTCTCTTACGTCGTCGCTAGTCGGCTTTTCCCGGCGTATAGTTAAAGCTGCTATTTCGTGGCGTATAGATAGACTTGCCATGTTAAAGTATGGCCGTCGTTCCCGCGTCAAATTTAATTTTATTTTTTTTGCGTAAGTCGTCCGTGAATAGGAAAGGACGTAACTCAAGTCGAAGTTCAAAAAATGATGTCGGTGTGGCGTCATTTCGCGCAAAGCACGGCGGGAAATTTCAAAACGGAGCATGCGCAGTTCAATCGGCGCGGGGACGCGCTTCATTTAAATGAATCACGCCCCCTACCCGCCCAATTTGAAATACGCATCGAGAAATACACTACGCCGCCGTAACTTATGGCGCAAAATCTTCCTGGATTCGACTTAGAGCCAGGTAAGATACGGCAGGATAGCGTATCTCTGATACGCTGCGCCAGGGCAATTCTATGTGAATCTGCCCCAAAATGTCCAAGTATAACTAAGCACTAGTTTCAGTGCTTTTGTTCCTGCTTTGCTAAGTGCATTGCCTGCACCTGAGTTGTCTGCAGCAGAGATTATTCATCTGGGTTCCCACCTGGAGCGGCTACTCCCAAAACACATTTGCAGTCAGAAGATCGGGTAGGATTGTTACATTTATCAGTGAGAAATGTGAACATGTGTGGCTAGTTGTTGCCACTTCCTCTGCAGCACTGGTGCACCTATGCCTTCTAGGTGGTCATTGCTCATACAAAGACCTTATTGTTGTCACCCGAACCTTTTTTAATTCTAAACAAGAATCCATTGCTGTTTCATATATGTATGCACCTTTAAGGGTAAATTAAATAAAAAATTGACATACTTTCTCAGCACGACAGGTGGGATAAGCACAGGTTTACTTGGTCAGCCCACATACTTTAGTGATTAATGTAAAACTCAATACAAATCTATGTTTCTGGATTTGGAAAGATTAGAACCAGGTTTTCATTGCTGTCTGCTAGGTAGATTTAATTTCCCTTGAACTCTAGTAACATGACAGTTTAAGACAATGCAGAAATACATTTTAGTTTTTAAAAGCTTCGGGCTGAAATAAGAAAAGTTCATTTAGCCCTGGTTCACACTGGGTACGATTTGGAACGATTTGAGATGCGATTTGACATGTCAAATCGCATCTCAAATCGGCGGCATTTGCCGGCAATTGTCGGCAATGGCACTTTCCTAATCAGTGCGACGCCGCATCTGCGATTTCAAAAAGTAGTTCCTGTACTACTTTTTGCGATTTACATTAAATTGCGGCCGAAATCGCGGCAAATCGCGGCAAAATCGCGGTAAAATCGCGCATTTTACCGCAATTTTGAATTCGCAGCACTGAGAACCTAGGCTTAATCTGTTTTTACAGTCATTTTACTATAACTAAAACCATTTTTTTAGAATACATACCAAAATAGTTTTTTTTATGTCAGATTCCTGTACCCACGGCAGTTCTCACTGTGTGAAAGAGAGGGTATGCAATATAAGCCAGCCAGAGCATTTTCGCTTTACACTTTTCAGTCTCAGGCTGGGTTCACACTACTACACTACTTTCATCCTACTTTGCTCTGTGTTCAATGTTTCCCTATGAAAGCGTCTTGTAGCGTCCTACACAAGTCGGTCCGACTTTGAAAATGCTCCCTGTACTACTTTTGGTCCTACATTGATCCTACTTCAGGCCCATTGAATATCATTGAAGTCGGACCAAAGTAGTATCCTGTTCATGAAAGTAGGATGTATGTAGGACCAATGTAGGATAAATGTAGGACCAATGTAGCAGACATGGCGACATGGGAAAATACTAATCCTTTCAATTACATACTTTGAAGATGGTCATAAAGTGGTAGTAAAGGGGCAGATCCACAAAGATCTGCCCCGGCACAGCGTATCTGAGATACGCTACGCCGCCGTAACTTACTTTGGTTTGAATCCTGAAAGAATTTGCGCCGTAAGTTACGGCGGCGTAGTGTATCTCTCGCGACGTAAGGGCGCGGAATTCAAATTAGGCAGGTAGGGGGCGTGTTTCATTTAAATGAAGCGTGTCCCCGCGCCGAACGAACTGCGCATGCGCCGTCCCTAAATTTCCCGCCGTGCATTGCGCTAAATGACATCGCAAGGATGTCATTGTTTTGACGTGGACGTAAATTACGTCCATCCCTATTCACGGACGACTTACGCAAACGGAAAAAAAAATTCAAATTATACGTGGGAACGACGGCCATACACCAAATAGCAGGTTTAACTATACGCAGAAAAAAGCCGACTAGAGACGACGTAAAAGAATACGACGGCCGCTCATACGTTCGTGGATCGTCGGAAATAGCTAATTTGCATACTCGATGCGGAAAACGACGTGAACGCCACCCAGCAGACGCCGAAGAATTGCATCTTAGATCCGAAGGCGTACAAAGACGTACGCCTGTCGGATCTAACCCAGATGCCGTCGTATCTTGTTTTGAGGATTCAAAACAAAGATACGACGCGGGAAATTTGAAAGTACACCGGCGTATCAGTAGATACGCCGGCGTACTCGCTTTGTGGATCTGCCCCAAAGTCTGTTCTACCACTTGTACATGCAGGCAAGCCTATAGTAAGACAATATACGATTTATATAGGATACTAACGCCCTGGGTAACCTCTATCACCACTGCGCCAAAAAAAAAAAAAGTGAAATAAACTACAGCTGCTACTTAGTGAATGAAAAATTAAAATGAAAAAACTTAACCTAAATAGGTGTAAGAAAATTGCAGCACTAATTAATATAATAATAAATAAACAATAACATATAAACTGAATAACACAACGTGACAAGTGATATAAAGTCCATAAAAAAATTGATGAACAAATTCGATGAGAAAATTCCTTATTCTGTGAACCTTCCACCTCACCACCGTGCTGTGATAACTCCCCTCTTAAAAACGCACTCACCAGACGGATTTGCCTTTCACTCTCGTGTTAGGCTGAATCACTTGTGTATGATCCCACAAATGGATAAACGAATCTCAGCTGGACCACCGTGATAATCCCTCAGTAATGTATATGAAAACAAAAGAAGTGCTCCAATAGTGTAAAATTGTACCACCAGTTTAATTCAAAATCACAGCAAGACTTCATTCATTAAACCCCCTGGCGATATTCCCGAGTCTGACTCGGGGTGAGATTTTTTGGCTACGATCGGTAACCCCGATTTAGACTCGGGCTCGCCTCGCTGAATCCACAGGCATGGTTTACTTACCTTGTCCCTGGATCCAGCGATGCCACCACGCTGTGTGAGCGAGAGGGACCTCGCTCGATTCACACAGTGCCTCTGTGTGCCGCCGATCTCCGTTCCCTGCGACGTTATGACGCACGGGAGCGGAGAACGGCGCCAAATTCAAAAAGGTAAACAAACACATTACATACAGTATACTGTAATCTTATAGATTACAGTACTGTTTGTAAAAAATACACACACCCCTTGTCCCTAGTGGTCTGCCCAGTGTCCTACATGTACTTTTATAAAATAACTACTGTTCTTTCTGCCTGCAAACTGTAGATTGTCCATAGCAACCAAAAGTGTCCCTTTATGTCAAAAATGGTTTTAGAGCAGCTAGAAAACAGCGATAATAAATTATAATCACTTGCAGAATTGTGCGATAGCGATTTGTAGGGAAATTCGTCATAAAAAGATAAAAGTAATGACAGCGACAATTCTGCAACTGAGCAAATTTCAGTGATTTTGAGTTGATTACATTATTGAATAATTTTTATTATAATTATATTATTATTTGTTATAATTATGTATAATTATTTATTATATTATAATTTATCATTTTGTTTTTAAAAAAATGTCATACCCGGGATGCCTACTAGACTCTTGTTTGGTCAGATTTAAGTGAGTTATTCCTAAGAATTACAGGCCTACCGTATAAAACGCCAAATTTCCTTGCAAATAATGGTACCGCTTTCAGCACCTTTTTTCTGAAATAATCATACCGCCAGGGAGGTTAAACTCACATGTAAAAAATTACAGTCAGCTTCAAACAAATCACAGCAAGCATCAGTGTTTAGTTGGCTCTGCAGTGCTAGGCAGTCACGGCGGACCTGAGGTGTGTGCTCAGTTGGTATAGGCTCACCACACTCCAGATTCCCGGCTCCCAGTAACGGCAAGTTGCCTAAACAGCAGCAGCGTCTATAGTCAGTGAAGCAGGTAAAACTGTAGCCACGTTCCCGACATGTTTCGCAGTAAATGCTTAGTCATGGGATCCCATGGTCCAGCTGAGATTCGTTTATCCATTTGTGGGATCATACACAAGTGATTTAGCCTAACACGAGAGTGAAAGGCAAATCCGTCTGGTAAGTGCGTTTTTCAGAGGGGAGTTATTACAGCACGGTGGTGAGGTGGAAGGTTCACAGAATAAGGAATTTTCTCATCGAATTTGTTCATCAATTTTTTATGGACTTTATATCACTTGTCACGTGGTGTTATTGAGTTTATATGTTACTAGCTGAATACCCGGCGTTGCCCGGTCTTCCTATCTTAACCTTTTGGTGAGGAAAATCATAGTAATATAAATATACCCATCTTTTATATAAGGGTGTAGGTAAGGGTTAATTTAACTGTCATATATTTTTATTTGGCATATAAGTAATATGTGTACCAGGTATTATTGAAATATCTGCAGGCGTACAGAAGTTATGTGGGAACATACATTTCCCATTGATTTGCATGGGACTTTAAACAAAAACCCCGACCCTCATAAATGGGGGTAGTTAAGGGATAAATTAACTATCCTATAGTTTAAGTGGACATATAAGTAACATGTGACCAAGTGTTATCGAAATATGTACAGCCGTTTGGAAGTTATGAAGTAACATGTATTTCCCATAGAGTTGAATGGGACTTTAAAGAAAAACCCCGACCATGGCAAATGGGGGTGGGTAAGGGTTAAACCACCTATCCTATGTTTGTTGCTGACATATAAGTAACATGTGTGCCAAGTTTCATGTTAATATCTTTAGCCGTTTGGACGTGATGCTGGAACATACATACACACACACGTTGAGTTTTATATATATAGATTGTTTATTATTATATACATTAGCGCTGCAAGCCTATAGTAATGCTTACCTGTAGGTACTGTGAATATCTCCTAAACTTGCACAGTTTAGGAGATATTTTGAGTGCATTCAGCCGGTGATGCTACCTTTAGAGCCTGTGTCGTAAACTGAGTGATGTCATCGTGCCCCCAGCCACTCATGTAGCCGAAATGAAGACCGGGTGAAGATGTCAGCCCTTTCAGTGGTGACAGCGTGATGTTGGAGGGCATTGTTCTATGGTATATTAGCACATTATGACACTACCCTGCAGGGGATTTGTTTTTTTCATCAATTGCAGTTTACTACCGCTTTAAGCTGTATGTGATGGAACAATACGACTCTCACAAGCAGCATCAGCAACACCTCATTCTGGCATCCTATACGTATTTTGCAAATATATATATATATATATATATATATATATATATATATATATATATATATTATACTTTTACATTACAATCCTAATCTGATTCATTACAACCTGAAAACATTTTCAGTAGTTATGGATGCAATATCACAGTTTTTATTCAGTGGTTATAGGCCTTTCTTTAAATATTCTATAAATGTTCCACCGTCAAACCATTTTGGACAAAATAATTTCCATTATATTTAATTTTATAGATGTTGACCTAGGCATCAATCCGGCAACTCTCCTCCTTCAACTGTCTCTGATGCAAAAAAATAAAACATTCCTTACTCATCCTTTTGATCAATGCAGCCAGGACTTGCGTCCACCTGTAATGGAAATTGTCCAGTTCTTCCTCCATAGAAATGTAGATAGATAGTAGACTATACTAACTCCTCCAAATTCCCTCTACTTTTCAACAGCCTCACATAAAGTGTAGTGGCTGGAGAATATGTAAGCAGCTTGAATAGGCCACATTGTAGGAAGGAAAAACAAGGCGTTTTTTATTGTGTAAAAATTTGAATGTATGTTTTCGGAGACATTAGCTATACAGTGTATATATAGTACAGTAGCTGGAGAGTGTGTAAGCAGCCTGATTAGGCAGCCATGTAAGAGAGAGAGAGAGAGACACACACCTTTTATCTTAAAATGAAAACAAAAGTGTGTATAACTACAAATATTGTAAATTTACTAGAAAGTATGTAAGGGGGGTAAGTTGGAGAGTCAAAACAAGTTTTATCATGGCATACAAATAAGAAATAATATTTCAGGGACAATAGCCAGAAATATTGTACAGTGACTGCAAAGTATGGAAGCAGCTTGATTAGGCCACAATGTAAAAGGGTGAGATGAGAAAACTTTAATCATGAAATAAAAATTAGAATGCATTATTTCAGAGACATTAACCACAAATATTGTATATTGTATATTCATTGTATATTCATTGGAAAGTGTGTAAGCAGCTTGATTAGGTCACAATGAAATAGAGAGCGGCAAGGCAGGTTTTATTACAAAATTAAAATCAGAGTTTATTATTTCATGCCCATAAATACTGTACATTTACTGTACATTTACTGGGTTTACCATGCAACAAACATTAAACATTTTGCAGCTGAGGCCCAGGTGTAGAAATATTGTGTGTGCACCTTGAGAGTGGCAGCGCATTGGAATATAGCAGGAAAGGTGGCAGGAGTTGGTTATGGTGGCAGACAAGCGGAAGTTGCAGGAGTCGGTAACGGCTGCAGTTCAGGAGAGGTAGAAAAGGCAAGCCAGAATAGCCTGAAGGAGCTAATAATGATAGCAGTAGCTGATAATGATGAAAAGTGGCATGATTTTTTTTTGGGATAGATTACAATGTCAGGATACTGGTGGAATTGTCTATCAGGGGTGGCCGCTCCATTAAGGGCGCAGGGGTGCCGCCACCCTAATCTATGTGCCTGCCACCATAATCTACATGCAGGGCGCTGGACACATAGATTCCAATGGGTTTTTTCTTTTTTGAAGCACATGATTAGAGCCTGATGCTCTAATTGACTTAAAAAAAGAGTGAGCTCTGGGTGCGGAGCACTGTGCCTTGAGCCCTCCCAGTTGTGTGACAATAGCGAATTAATATTCACTATTGTCTTCCTGCTTCTCCTCCTGGACAATCAGGAAGTGGGCCCAGAGGCCGGTACCAGGGGGGGGGGGGAGGATTTCTCAGTGCTCTGCATTGCCACCAACACACACAAGCCAAAAAGGATGTACAGGGAGATCCAGGAGATATGGCTGTCCTCATCCGAGCAATCTCTCAGTGCTCTGCATTGCCGCCAACACACAGAGCCCGGCCACATGAGAAGTAACACCCACTGGCTGGGGGGGTCGGGTGGTTTGTTTGCCACCCCCCGACTGGAGCAACAGCCGCCACTGCTCACTATCACAAAACTGCCTCCTGTGTTGTGGGCGTTTTCAGACAGCCCACTGGCCTCAGGGCAATCCACAAGCTGTAGTACATACTGTGCAAACTCCGTCAAGTAGTACAGCCTGGTTACCCAATAATCCACACAGAGTCCTCGCACTGAAGAATGTTCACATCAGCGACTGCAAGTCGTCTGCAATCACATTTTAGGCACTGCCTAATGGTGTGGAAAGGTAGTAGCGGTTCTAAAAAAAACAGGAAAATCTTTTCACACACTGAGTATGGCTTAAGCCCGCCCCCGCTCTCGCCATTGGCTCACTTGCCGTGATTGACAGCAGCAGGAGTCAATGGCTGCTGCTGTGTGAGCCAACGAAGAGACAGAAACCTGGGAGAGATACTGCTGTCACATCGCTGGATTGAAGGGGGGCTTGGTTAAATATAGGGGGGGGGGTTTACCTAAGGCCCCTTTCATACTGGGGTGTTTTTCGAGCGTTATTCGAGCATTTTTCGAGTGTTATTCGAGCGTTATTCGAGCGAAGCCTCATCTGCAATCACAATGTGCTGGTAAAGCACTGCTAAGACCCTAATGTTTTAGGGAGTTTTTGCAGTGCCTCAGTGTGAAAGGGTAAGGTATTTTTACAGCACTTTCAATTAATTTCAATGGAGAGGGGCGTTTTTGGAGCATTTTTTTCAGCGCCCAAAAGCTGCTCCAAAGATGCTGCTTGCAGGACTTTTCTCAACGCCCCGCCAGTGCAACGCCTCAGTGTGAAAGGGTAAGGCTTTTTACAGCGCTTTCAAATCATTTCAATGGAGAGGGGCGTTTTTGGAGCGTTTTTTTCAGTGCCCAAAAGCTGCTCCAAAGATGCTGCTTACAGGACTCAGTGTGAAAGGGTCCATTGAGATGCATTGAGAGCGTTTTATGAGCGTTTTAATAGCGCTATTTTTAACGCTAAAACGCTGTAAAAACGCTTCAGTGTGAAAGGGGTCTTAATGCATAGAATGCGTAAAGGTAAAAACCTTGAGCCTTTAGAATCATTTAAGGTCTGCTATTTTCTCCTTGTATCAGGGATCCAAAAGGGCGGACAGCCACTAATGGTCCCTCTTGTTCATGATCTGACTCGTGGGGTCTTTGCACAAGCATTTCAACATGACTGTGCAAATTTTCCTCACATTGCCTGCAGCAGTGGACTTTGGGGGTTATTTACGAAAGTCAAATCCACTTTGCACTACAAGTGCAAACTACTAGATAGATTCAGAAAGAGTTAGGCCGGCTTATCAGTAGATAAGCCGACCTAACTCCGAATCTACGCCGCCGTATGTTTAAGCCTATGCTCAAACAGAGATACGCTTAAACATATCTAAGATAGGCCGGCTTGCGCCGCCCTATCTTAGATTGCAATTTTTTGGGTGGCCGCTAGGTGGCGCTTCCATTGCGGCCGGCGTAGATTATGTAAATGAGCTTGTACGCCGATTCACGATCGTACGCCCGGCCGCCGCAGTCGAATTACGTCTGAGGTGGAATAACAATGTTAAAGTATGGCCGCCGTTCCCGCCGCAAGGTTCGAATTTTTTACGTTGTTTGCGTAAGTCGTCCGCGAATCGGGAGTTACGTCGTTTACATCCACGTCAAAATCAATAGGCCCGTACGGTGTACTTAGCCGCAATGCGCACTGGGAAATGTAGTCGCCCGGCGCATGCGCAGTTTAAAAAAACGTCAAAAACGTGAGGTCAAGCCTCATTGCCATTAAACACGCCCCCCTCCAACACATTTGAATTAGGCGCCCTTACGCCCGCCCGCTTTAGGCTACGCCGCCGTATATTAGCAGGTAAGTAGATTGAGAATCACTACTAGCCTAGCTAATTTACAGCGGCGTAGCCTAAACACACTAAGCTACGCCGCCGTAACTTTATTCCACTGTACGTGAATCTACCTATACAAGTGCAAAGTTCACTTGAAATTGCACTGAAAGTGCACTTGGAAGTGCAGTCGCTGTAAATCTGAGGGGTAGATCTGAAATGAAGGGAAGCTCTTCTGATATTATCATTCAATCATGTGCTAAAATGCTGTTTTTTATTTTCCTTGCATGTCCCCCTCGGATCTACAGCGACTGCATTTGCAAGTGCACTTTCAGTGCAATTTCAAGTGTATCTTGCACTTGTAGTGCAAAGTGGATTTGCCTTTCGTAAATAACCCCCTTTGAGTCCTTAGTGTCGCTAATGCCCATAACAATCTCACTCCACTTACATACAACTCCAGGGGTTACGGAGGAGGGAAATATCCTGGTGCTCTCTTCTCTGATATCTGTTTAATTCTTGTGTATCCTCCTCCTGCAGCAAGTTACTGATGGTGGGTTAAACTAATTAAGCCAACTCCTTCGTGCCAGATTTTACCTAACTTTATTTTAAAGAAATTATTAATGTGGTGCTTTTGATGCAGCTAAGAATGTGGAGACCTGAAGCACAAAACTGTACTGTAAATGTATATGATGATGTACTGCAAACAAATGGCAGTGTGGCCTGTGCCAGAAACCAGAAAAAGGCCATAGCAAATGTATAGTAAAATAAAATATACCTCCTACCAAGAAATAAAACTTAAAACACTAAACCCAACCCCAAGCCTAAAACACTAAATCTCAACAATTTTGTTGTGTTTTTTTTTTTTTTAATCCTTTGTTTTTTTTCCAACAGTAGTTAAAATATAGCAAGGACACATTTCTTATATACTTTCATCAGTGGGTGTGACAGAAATGGCAACACAAGCGTGCATTCCAAGGTGTCATATCATGCAAACTCATGTACTGTATAAATGTCTCATTAATTTGGCAGTTTCAAGGTTATTGACCCTGTTTGTTTTTACTTTTATATAACAGTGGAAGGAAAAAGAAGGATGTATGTGGAAGAGAGGGGTGTGGGGGGAGCAAGAGACCGGGCAGGAGTTAAAGAGAGGAAGGGGAAAGGGCCTCATTCTAAGGTAAGTGCAGGTTAAAAAAAACTGTTTGCCGGCGGTTTACTACCACTTTTAGACTGGCCTTTCTTCTGTAAAATGTAATTTGAACATTTGCACAAGAAAGTATAAAAATCACATGTCTCACTGTTTCATGGTGCCTTCATGGACTTCACTCATTTCAAATGACGTTTTGTTTGATCATTATGTGAATGTCTCGATAGTCGTTGTCTGGGAGTGATTTTAACTATTAGCAAATAATTTGTTCCCATCAGATTCCCCCAAATATTTCCAACCTTCTCCTTCAATTTTTGTACTTGCTCTGGTTGAAGCTGATTGTCAGGTCGACCCTTTAATCAAACAAACATTGTGAAAAATACAATTTTATTACAAAATTCTACAAGTAAAGCCTCGTACACACGGTCGGTTTTCCCGGCAGGAAAACTGCCAGGAGAGCATTTGGCCGGGAATCCCGGCCGTGTGTATGCTCCCTAGCAGTTTTCTCGTCAGGAAAATAGCCAAGAATCCCGAAAAACCTGCTCTCTATTTTCTCCTCATGTTTCCCGGCAGAGAGTTTCCTGCATACAGAAAACCGGTCGTCTGTATGCTTACCTGTCCCAGGTAAACCCTCAATAATAGTTGGACGCATGTGCAGTAGCATACATGTTTAATGTGGGGTGTAGCAAGATGGCGACGACGAGCGCCGGCTCGTTGTAGTCAATGACGTCACCACGTTCTTGCAATTCAAAAGAACGCCGGTTCTTTTGAATGGCCGTCTGTATGCAGGGCAAGCTTGCCAGGAATCCCATCAGGAAAACCAACGTTTTTTTCCTGACGGGATGCCATGTGTACAGGGTCTGAAAGGCCAGTTTTATTCATATGTCTGGATCTCAGAGTCATTTGTGTATTACATAGTAATGTACTCAGAAAATATGTAAAACTATAATTAAAGTGGAGTTTCCATCCCAAATTTTTTTTATCATGATTGTGCTCATTAGACCTAAAAAAATTTTTTTTTACTCATCTGGAAATGCCTGTTGCTATGCAGTCCCACGAAATCTGCCTTTGGAATCACCTAGGATCCTGACATCATCTCCCTCTTATGCTCCTGGGAAATGTTTGTCATCATTTCCCAGGATGCAGTGCGCTACCCAATTATCACTCCCCATCCAAGACTTTCAGGAAGTAAGTGCTTGTGGGCTTCACAATGCCCACAAGCAAAATGACAACGGTGTGGACATAGTTTTATAAACTATCTTTTTTGAATAACTATGCGGAGCGGCGGCGGATTGTAAAATAGTAAGTGACCGGATTTATATTATAAAAATACATGATGAAAGGACATACATTTAAAAAATGCTAATTGTGGTTGGAACCCCGCTTTAATAAACTGCTACATGACCAAATGTTCTCTTTTTAGGTGACAGACAGGGCCGGACTGGCCTACCGGGATCCCGGGAAAATTCCCGGTAGGCCGCCTGCATTTCAGTGACCTGGGGCTGAATTGTCTCCAGTAAGCCTAATACAAAACAGCGGCGGGCCGCAGCCGCGGCCGCCATCGCCACAACTGCGGCCACCATCGCACTGTATAAATTATGCAGGGAGGGATTGCCGTGTCATGTCAGTAAAAGAAGCGGCGGGCCGGCGGGTTGCGGTCGCCATGATCGCCGTCACACTTTCCTTCTCAGCGTGATCATGTCAACCTTGAGGGGAGGAGCCGAGCAGGAGAACGTCAGAACGCCGTGGTTCTTCTGCTCTATTTCCCCCTTCCAAGTTCCATCTGCCTGTGTGGCGCCAGCACCGCCCACAATGTCTGTCTGCAGGGAGGTCACAAGTGAGGGCACAGGAGGAGTGAATGGCGTCGGCCGCCCTCGGAGTTGGAGCACAGGAACTCGGGTCAGGTGAACACATAAATTGCAATCCCAGTATAATGCACGGTGCACCCCCCCCCCCCCCTCCGGCCCTCCTCTCTCTGTCAGTGTCACCTACCTTTGCTTGCCCTGCATATTGTAATTTTATAACAATCTCTCTCTCACTAGGCATTGCATGGTGCCCCCTCCCCCTCTCTGCATGGTGCCCCCCCTCTCTGTCGCTTTTGCTACCCCTGCAAATTGTAATCTGTACAATAATCTCGGGGGGGGGGGGGTGCACCATGCAATGGTGAGAGAGAGAGATTATTATACAGATTACAATTTGCAGGGGCAGCAAAGGTGACAGAGAGAGGGGGGGTGCACCATCTCTCTCTCACCATAGCATGGTTCACCCCCCCTCTCTCTGTCAGCTTTGCTACCCCCTCTCTCACCATTGCACCCTCTCTCTCTCACCGTTGCACCCTCCCCCTCACTGTTGCACCCTCTCTCGCCGTTGCACTCTCTCTCTCTCTCTTTCTTTCTCTCTCTCTCTCTCCTTTGCACTCTCTCTCTCTCACCGTTGCACTTTCTCTCTCACCGTTGCGCTCTCTCTCTCTCACCGTTGCACCCTCCCACTCACTGTTGCACCCTCCCACTCACTGTTGCACCCTCCCACTCACCGTTGCACCCTCTCTCTCACCGTTGCACCCTCTCTCTCACCGTTGCACCCTCTCTCTCACCGTTGCACACCCTCTCTCTCACCGTTGCACACACCCTCTCTCTCTCACCGTTGCACACCCTCTCTCTCTCTCTCTCACCGTTGCACACCCTCTCTCTCTCTCACCGTTGCACACCCTCTCTCTCTCTCACCGTTGCACACCCTCTCTCTCTCTCACCGTTGCACACCCTCTCTCTTTCTCTCTCTCAATGTTGCACCCCTCCTCTCTCTCACTGTTACACCCCCCTCTCTCTCACCATGGCACCCCTCTCTCTCACCATTGCACCCCGGCCCCTCTCTTGCTCTCTCATGGATTTATTTTTTTAAAGCAGGTAAAAATAAATGTGCATTTATAGTTGTTTTGGCCTGCAGAGCATTGCATCTCTCTCTCTCATATTGTTGCACCCCCCTCTCTCTCTGACGTTGTGCTGTGGGGTTGGTATAATAATGTTATGGGGCTGGTATGAAATTATTTCCAGGGCTGGTTTTCATTCCCAGTCCGGCCCTGGTGACAGATTCCTTTTAATGTTCTTACCTTTTTTCTTAGTGTGTGTATCAACAACAATGTCAACAACAGGAGAATAAGCTCCCAGGATAATGCAGAATACAAATACTGGAAAATATTACTAGATCCACATACAGAGAGAAGATCGGAGGTCTGGCCTGTGTCAGACAGCAGAAGCAGCTGCCTGAGGCAGTAAGGATTTACAAAATGTTTCTGGGAGAGATCCCTGTATAGAAGTGCATTTCTTTGTGAAATACATACAGTATATAATCACTGAGGTCAAAAGTGGCAGCAATCTTATCTAATAAAAACACCAGAGTGTTTGTCATGTCATATGCTTTCCTGAGTACAGCTGACCATACACGTCAAGATTTCTCTTGTTCAGCCCTGCGATTCCCTTAAAGAGCGTGGATGGACAAATCTGTAGTACTGACTATTGTATTTTCACATAGATGATGCCAACAGGGCCACCCACAGAGCTAACTTTATTCTGTGTTTTGGCAGCTTAACAGTACCAAGTCAACAAACTTCTATTTTTAATGACAATTGATTATTTTCTAAAATTTAAAGTTATTTTCTTTCCCACATTGGCATATTTTCACATACATATTTTACATACAAACTTGTATTTTTTTTTTCTTTATTTTTTTTATCTGTATGCCAGACATTACAATCATCATGATTGTTTTTTTGACTGCTGTCAGGTGCAGTCAAAGGATAATCCATCTAGAGCTGGGATCTCAAACTGGTGGCCCTTCAAGTGTTGCGAAACTACAAGTCCCATGAGGCAATGCAAGGCTTAGGCCTCGTACACACGACCGAGTTTCTCGGCAAAAAACAGCAAGAAACTTGCTGGGAGATATTTTTTGCCGAGGAAACCGTTCGTGTGTACATTTTCGTCGAGGAAACTGTCGAGAAACTCGACGAGCCAAAAAGAGAGCATGTTCTCTATTTCCTTGACGGGAATGGAGAAAATTGGCTTGTCGAGTTCCTCGACAGCCTAACAAGGAACTCGACGAGGAAAACGATGTGTTTTGCCCGTCGAGTTCCTCGGTCGTGTGTACGAGGCTTCACAGTTACAAGTAGACATGTGCGATTCCGTTCGTAACGAATGGATTTTCGTACAAATTTTTTCGTTTTCGTACATTCGGATCAATTCGAGCATCCGAATAGCTGAAAGTACTAAAATACGAAAATTACGAAATTAGGAATAAGCAAAATAACGAACAAGCGAAAATACGAACGTACGATTGGACAAACTTACTAAAATACGAAACACCGAAACAGCAAAAGAACGAAAATGACATCTATATTGAACGATTTGCATTCCGTATTTTAAATCCTTTGTCTGTTAGTAATTTCGTATATTTGTATTTTCATTCGTATGTTCGTATTTTCATTTGTGTGGTTTGTAAATCCGTTTCTTTGTCTGTTCATAAATTTGTGTACTCGAATCATTCTTTCGAATGGGCACTGGGCAGTGTAGTTAGTGAGTGATGTATCTTACTTAATATCTTAGCCAATCAGCTTATCTCTTTTGTGCTGTGTCACATTGGACAGTGTAAAGCCTCGATTTTTTGGAAAACTTGCTCATTTTCAAGCTTGTTGGCAAAAGGTCAGACTGTGTGTACGGGGCTGAAGAGAAAGTCTATCTTAACCACTTGACCACCAGGCACGTAAACCCACTTAATAACCAGACCAATTTTCAGCTTTCGGTGCTCTCACAATTTGAATGACAATTACTTAGTCATACAACATTGTACCCAAATGACATTTTCGTCCTTTTTTTCACACAAATAGAGCTTTCTTTTGGTGGTATATAATCACCGTTGGGTTTTTTATTTTTTTGAGCTATAAGAGAAAAAAGACTGAAAATTCTGTAAAAAAAAAGAATTTTTCATTGTTTCTGATATAAAATTTAGCAAATTTTGTATTTTTTCTTCATTCTTTTGCATAAATGTGAAAGATGAAGTTATGCCGAGTAAATAGATACCCAACATGTCACCCTTCCAAATTGCACACGCTCGTGGAATGGCGCCAAACTTCGCTACTTAAAAATCCCCATAGGCGACGTTGCAGGGTATTGTGGGGTATTGCAGAGTATTGTGGGGTATTGCAGAGTAGTGTGGGGTATTGCAGAGTAGTGTGGGGCATTGCAGAGTAGTGTGGGGTATTGAAGAGTAGTGTGGGGTATTGCAGAGTAGTGTGGGGTATTGCAGAGTATTGTGGGGTATTGAAGAGTATTGTGGGGTATTGCAGAGTATTGCACAGTCTTAGTATGGGGCAGGGGTGGCTGAGCAGGGATGAATGGCTGGATCTGTGACTGCAGTTGTCACAGATCCAGCCCACAGCACTCGTGCTGCATCCGCTCTCTCCCCCCCCCTCCTCTCACATTGTACCATTCGGTACAGAGAGGGGAGGGAGGAACCGGCGTCATTACATGACGCCGGTTTGTTTACAAGTGATCGCTCCGTCATTGGACAGAGCGATCACGTGGTAAACCGCCGCTATCAGCGGTGATTTACCGTGATCCGTGATGCGCCGGCGGTCACGGACATTCCCGTGTGCGCGCCCCAGAGGGCGCGTGATTCTGGGAGGATGTCCATGGACGTCCTCCCAGAGTTAAGCAATCGCCTTGTAGACGTATATCGTCTATAGGGCGGTGAGTAACTGGTTAATATGGATTAGCCAATAGCCGGGTGTTGAAAATGAAACTAAAATACGAGATTGCGAATGACCACGCCGCAATGTATTTACGAAAGTACAAAATTACGAATCCATTAAACGAAAATTATTATGTAACAAAATTACGAATTTCGAATCAAGGAAAATAAATTAAACAGAATTACGAATCATTCAGTATCAACGAAAATAAGACTGTTACGAAAATACGAACAAGTCCGAATAGGAAAACTTGCATCTTACAAAATACGAACGGGTCCGAATAGGAAAACTTGTGTATTACGAAATTACGAATCTTTACAAATCTACAGAATGAGACGAAACGAAACAAAAAAATATATATGTCTAGTTACAAGCATGACTTCCACAGGCATGATGGGGGGAAGTAAATATATTACAAAAAAAGAGAGATTTTACTATAAACTTTAACATTTGTTGATTAGATTATGCACAACCAAACCACTGTCAGGTGTTCATGCTATAATGCACCAGAATGTAAACTGTCCATGGGCCATATGTGTGGGGCTAATGATAGTGATGATTGGAAGTCCAGAGCCCAGTAACACAAGTAGCCGGAAGTCAAATAAAACACAGTTTATTCCAACACTGAAACAGCAATAAAAACAGCAAGAATCCTGAGCTGAATGTATAATAGCATTACCAGAGGTGGATCCAATCCCATCCTGCAGCAGTAGAGGACGACGAGGGGAAATATGTGTATACCGGGAGATCTGGATGAAGGGCAGATCCTGCGTGAGAAAGCTGCCTGCTGTGGCCGAACAGCAGGAAAGCACAGGTCACTGAAAACAGTGTGACTACAACAGGAAGCTGAACAAACAGGAAGTGAAGTCGGTTTCCAGGGCTACATGTTTCTACTACTACTACTTTTTTAAATGCTTCCACCATATCAGAACATAGTAGGTAGTTGCCACATCCCTGGATATAAAGAAAATAGAGATACCCCCTGAGATGGGATTTTACCAGCAACAACTCTACCAAAGTTGTATAAAACTATTTTAATTTATACATATAAAAAAGATCAATCACACATGTGGTGATTTATAAAACAAAGCAAGAGCAAATGCAAACAGACAAAAACTGTACATACTAAATGTAATATTACTCTCCATTGTCCAAAATCGATTTTCTGTACCTAACACGTTTCAGGTTCAAGCCCTTCGTCAGGGGTACTTCTATAGTAGATTCTAGATTTAAACATGTGTCTAATAGGTCAGAAAACAAACAAAAATGTGGTGATATAGACATACAGTAGAAAACATATCGAATAAGGACCAAAGCCATGTCCATAGGACACCTACCAGCATGGATTAAAGGATCACTAAAGGAATTTTTTTTTTTGCTGAAATTACTGTTTACAGGGTTTAGAGACATAAAAGTTAACTGATTCCTTTTAAAAATGATTAAAAGAGATTAAATTCAATCATATAATGTGTCTACAGTTTCACTTTCATTTTTAAACTGGTTTCATGTTTCTGTGAAGTAAAGAGACCCACAGAACAAAAACAAATAAATCCAGGGCAGTGTTTTGTTTTTAAAATGAATCTGATTGGTTTTGTTAAGTTTTAGACACACAGTAATGACAGCTTAGACCATCGTGAAAATCTCCCAGTATGGTGGTTATAAGGAGCCAGACAACCAGGAAGTGTGGAGATCACAGCAGTTTTACAGCAACATCAAAGCAAAAACGAGCAATGAGGACATGAAACCAGGACTGCAGTAAGGTAAAGGAAGCTATTTAGCTAAAAAAATAAATTCCTTTAGTGACCCTTTATGTTGCAATGCTCAAATGTGCAATTGTTCAAGCAGAGATCAAAAACTTAAGGTGGCCATACACGGTTCGAATTTCAAAAGAATTTTCTTTTGAAAATCGTATCAAAGAATTTTCGTACGAATTTCGCACCGTTAGGGGGCTGCAGCAACAGCTGATTTTCGTGCGGCAATCAAAACAAATGATTTTCTGATCAATTATGGTAGAATCGTACGAGAAATTAAATAGAAAAAAATGCGCATGTGCAAAAAAAGAATATTCCCGGAGAGAAAAGAATATTCCCGGCAACATGAAGGTTTGGTCGGCCGAATTTCAAAAATCAATGGTGGCATCATCGGATCACAAAAAAACAAACTTTCTGATTTTGAAAAGAAAATTTGTTCGAAATTCGACCGTGTATGGCCTGCTTTACCTGCAAACTAATTACTAACTCTTGTTTTTCAGCTGTCATCATGACACTATGATGGGGAGACAGTCTTTAAGCGCCCAATCTGCTTTTGTTGTGTTGATTAGATTATCCCTGTGAAACTTGTCCAAGAAATGGAGGCAGTTGTCACTGGGGCAAAAAGCAGAGACATAAAAACATTTTAGAAGTGTAAATACAGGTAATCAGCTGTATTTGGCTGAATTAAATAAAAACTTGGGGTGCTTAGGGGACCCTGCCTTGGATACCAGAATGTCCAGGCACTGTCCAGGTATTGATTATAGAACAAGCAGGTAAAAGGTACTTAGTTGCCACCCCAACAAATATATTAAAGCCCCAGTGCTCAACCTACAGCCCAAGGGTGCATGTGGCCCTATGATGTGCAGCCCTTGAACCTCAGCAGTTTATAATGGGAATATTTATTAGGTTAATAGCATTGATTTCTACAAGCCTCATTTAACATGTTCCCAATTTCATATGCAGCATATCCACAGCCAAAAATGAAGCATGTCCACACGCTTTGCCCCCCTTTTCCTCTCAAGTATTACCGTATTTATCGCGGTATAACGCGCTCCCGCGTATACCGCGCACCCCTAATGTTGCCCCCGAAATTCCTGTAAAAAAAAAAGTTATATGATTTTATTACTTACAGTTTTGGTGTCTTCCCAGCGTCCATCGTCCGGTCCGGCGTCCGTCTGCGGCCTCGATGGTGTCCTCCCGGCTTCTCCAGCGCGCGCCTCACGTCGTGTCCCCGCTTCCCGCGCTCAGTTCGAACGCCTCCGCCGACATATACCGAGTGCAGTACATTCAGGTACATTCGGCAAGGCTCGGCTTAGCTCGCGCTCACGCTCTGTGACGTTTATGCGTGAGCACGAGCGAAGCCGAGCCTGGCCGAATGTACCCGAGTGTACTGCACTCGGTATATGTCGGCGCAGGATTTCAAACTGAGCGCGGGAAGTGGCTATCGGCGTATAAGGGGAAAATAGTGCGTGATATACGCCGATAAATACGGTATATATATTGAACAATATGTGCAGGCTTTTGGTGATGTCAGGGGCTGTTTTGATGCTCCCTTTAGCTCATAAGTTGTCAACCATTGCTCTAAAGGCATTGAACACTTTAAAATGTTTTATTGTTTAAACTAAGTAGTAGTCTTGTTATATTCTCTGTGTCATTTGTTTGTCTTACCTTGTAATGATAGGCTCAAATGTTGTGGTTCCAGTTTGTAGTGTTGCGGTTTATCAACTTCCCTATGTCCATGTACTCATTCAACTTAGCAACCTATATATTTTTCCACCACATCCCTAAGAAGTCAATACCTCAAATTCATTGTTGTGATCCTCAAACCATTCTTGAATTATTTTTGCATTGTGGCAGGGTGTATTATCCTGCTAAAATAGGCCAGTACCATCAATGAATACCATTTTCCTAAAGGAGTGTACTTGGTCAGCAACAATATTTAGGTAGTTGGTACATGTCAAAGTACCGTATTTATCGGCGTATACCGCACACTTTTTTGCCCTGAAATTCAGGGCAAAATCGTGGGTGCGCGATATACGCCGATACCCGCTTTCCCGCGCCGAGTTTGAACTACTGCGCCGGCATATACCGAGAGCAGTACACTTGTGTATAGTCGGGCAGGCTCGGCTCCTCTCGCAGTCACGTCCTGGATGTACAGGACGTGACCGCGAGAGGAGCCGAGCCTGCCCGACTATACACGAGTGTACTGCGCTCGGTATATGCCGGCGCAGTAGTTCAAACTCAGCGCAGGAAGCGGGGATCGAGCGGGGAGGACACCACAGATGGACGCCGGACCCTACGAGGAGGACACCACCGAAGCCGCAGACGGACGCCGGACCCGACGAGGCCACCGATGATACGCCACCATATAGCAGCTTTAACTATACGCCGGAAAAAGCCGAACACAAACGATGGAAAAAAATTCGCCGGCCCGACGTACGTTCGTGTATACCCGTAAATAGCTAATTTGCATACTCAACGCGGATTTCGACGGGAACGCCACCTAGCGGCCGCCGAAAAATTGCAGCTTAGATCCGACAGCGTACTAAGACGTATGCCTGTCGGATCGAGCCCAGATGCCGTCGTATCTTGTTTTGTGGATACAAAACAAAGATACGACGCGGTAAATTTAAAATTACGCCGGCGTATCAGTAGATACGCCGGCGTAATCCTTTTGTGGATCTGCCCCTTAGTAGGTAAGTTAAAGACAGTAAATCTCCCTAACAGACAGTGGTTCTAACGTCTCACCACTTTATCCAAATCCCCAAAAAGTTTTGCCCTCAGTTATTCTTTCATTTTAAACATTCAGCTGACAGGTGCAGCCCATAGGTGCAGCCCATAGTGCTAGGCTATTCTGATCAGGAAAAGCTCCAACGCATCTTGGTAGTGTTGAAGTTTGTCCACTCATTTGCACCTTCAAAGATTCTAATTGGGTTATCACTATGATGGGATGCCTCTTTGGTCAACAGACATGTACGGGATATTGGAGGAGGCAACAAGCTCGGACTCTGGAACGAAATGCCAAAGCTTTGCCCAATCAAATTGGCCCCGCATTAGAGGGTATTGAAAACTAGACACCTTTAGCTGCCTACACTTCATACCTGTCAGCAGCTGTTTCTTCATTTTTTTGTTAAAGTGATAAAGTAGAAATTCATCTCATCAAGCAAACACAAATATGTCAACCTTGTCAATTGGGGACACAGAATGAATAATTTGTTTGTTAACAAAACCTGTATGCATTACTAACACAAGGAAAATGAGCAGCATTCTATTGGTCATATGTTGGAATGCCAACTGCCCTTATTTCTAACATTCTCTTCCTTTTCTTCTGTTTTCCTTCTTCATGATTTATTTTTAATCTAATGTTTTTCTTTTTATTATACATTACCTATATTAACAAATTTCCCATTCAAGCAGCAGGTTGAATAAAAAAAATAATCGATGCCCCCATCCACACATTCAATGTGGATGAGGGAAGCACTCCTGCTGAGCTACTGTACTCTGCCGGTGGGGAAGGCAGAATACAATGATCAGTGTAGCTGGCTATAGCTGGTGGCACTGATCATTCAGGGAAAGCCCGACAGGCTGGTCGTACACAAACTGATAGAAAGATTGACTTGTGTACAACCAGCTAGCCTATACAAAGATCAAAACTTGGCTTGTCCCTGATGAATTGGGAACATTTTGATCCATGTATGGCTGGCTGAACACACTACAGTACTATAAAACTTTGCATTCTTTTTAAGGCTGAGCCATAGGCATGTGCACGGGATGTGTCTGGGCACAACCTATTCACCCCATGCAGCATTATTTCCCCCTGCTACCTGGGCCCCCCATGTTGCACACTCCTGTTCCATGGTTCAGGATGGAGAGCGAAGGAAGGCACTGGTAAATATGTAATTTACCATACCCTTTTCTGAATGAACAGAGTGAGTGATTGGTACTGATCAGTGCTGATCCTGACCTCCCTGGGGCCCTAAGCAAAATGACATGGCACATTAAAAATGAGAAGTGGGGGGCGCTAAAGACAGTGACATGTCACATTAAAGAAAGTTGAGAAGCGGGGGGAGGGGGTGTTCTGCTGTCGGAAATGACATCTTACATTAAATTGAGAAGCAGGGGGTGCTGACTTCTTACCTCTTCTCCCATGCAGCCAGCGAGTTGAGAAGCGGGGTGAGGGGGCGAAAATAACTTCTCGCCTCTAGTAATTTGGGGGGCCCTTCGCAGCTTTGCGGCGCCCTAAGCAGCTTGCATAGTGAGCCTATAGGGCGGATCGGCCCTGGTACTGATCACTCACTCTATTAATTCATAACTAAAGCATAGTGATTCAGTTTGTGAATGAACAGGAAGTCGCTCAGCACAGAGCACTTCTCATTCATTCACTGTCCAGTGCAGCTGAGGCTGCAGAGAAAGGGACTGTCCTCAGTCCTTTTTCTCGATCTCAAAAGTGAGACATCAGGTGTTTGTTTCGACCCCTAATTTTTCATCAAAGCACCCCAACAGGGCTCCTAAAAAAAAAAAAAAACTATTGTAAAAAATTTAAAATACTGAGGACTCGTACACACGACGAGAATCTCGTCGTAAAAGAAACATTGTTTTCCTCGACGAGTTCCTTGTCAGGCTTGTCGAAAATCTTGTCAAGCTTTCTTTGCGTACACACTGTCAAGACAAAATCTTGTCGTTCTCAAACGCGGTGACGTACAACACGTACGACTGCACTATATAGGGGAAGTTCTATTCCATTGGCGTCACCCTTGGGGCTGCTTTTGCTAATCTCACGTTACTGCGTGTTAAGTAAAAGTTTGGTGACAGACGATTCACGCTATTCAGTCTGTTACAGCGTGACGATGTGCTATCTAGATTACAAACGCTACTTTTACTGGAGGCACGCTCCCATCTCATACTTTATTCTGAGCATGCACGGGTTTCTAAGCATACACACGAACGTGTTTCTCGAGCCCGACGAGAAACACGACGAGGAAATTGAGACTCCCGACGAGAAAAAAGAGAACTTGTTTTCTCAACAAAAAACATACACATGACCGTTTTCCTCGGCAAAAAAGCTCTGCCACCAAGTTTCTCGATGGATTTTGTTGAGGAAAACGGTTGTGTGTACGAGGCCTCACACCAATCTCTGCCCTTCTCACACCATCCACTGCTCCACTGACACCGTCCTCTGCCCTACTGACAAAATTCACTGCCCTACTGACACCATCCACTGCCCTACTGACACCATCCACTGCCCTACTGACACCATCCACTGCCCAACTGACACCATCCTCCGCCCTACTGACACCATCCACTGCCCTACTGACACCATCCACTGCCCTACTGACACCCTCCACTGCTCCACTGACACCAACCTCTGCCCTACTGACATGTCCACTGCTCAACTGACTGACACCATCCACTGTCCTACAAACTAGGCTGCGCAGACCTATGGGCTGAGCTGTAAATAATGCAGTCAGTGCTCAGTACAGGATTTATCTATCTACCTATCTATAGAAATCTTGCTTTGCTTCTCCTTCAAACACACGTCCATGCCATTCACAATCCAGGGTAGCCTGCTTTTCATAAACTAGAAATGAAAAAGGATATCTTCACTTAAAAAAGTAACCTCGTATATCTGCCTCTAAATAAAAGCTTAAAGGACGTTCTGTCACCTAGTAATAGCACAGACAGCAATGTCTGGAGCACATAGGTCTGCATGAGTGGCAGGTTGACAACTACTCTTTTTGATTGGGTTTATGCCTTCTATACTTCCAGGCTCCCCTGTGGCCTCTTGATGTACAATAGCATACATTACTATGACAGTCCAGTGTTCTGTGATGAAATGAAATGTGTAGGAAGGGTAATATTCATGTGTAACTCCGGAAAGCAGATCCAGGCAATACTGTAAAGTGGAGAACTGAAAGGATAGCCATGTCTTAGTTATGTTGATAAAAAAAAAAAAATCAAAAATAAGCTTAAAAACAGCACCTAGCATTTTGTTGACCCCAAGAGAGGGTTGGCCGGTGGTCATGCCCAGGACTTAATCAATCCAGCAGCTGTCATGTCATATCTTGGAGTAGTTTACTAGTTAATAATACTGCTGATTCCTGAAGCGCAACATGAAGGTCAAGATTCGGAGCAGACATGAATTATTTTGCTTAGTGAACCGTACCTGACTTAATTACAGTATATGGGACCTCTGAGAAAAGGAAATCTTCTCTATGTCCTAGCCTGCACAGTCTTTTAGTAGCCATGCTGATGCTTGCAGTATGTGGTAGAATGGAGTTCGGACAGTGAAGTTCAGCAGCTTCCAAACAAGCCCACTTTATTTTATGGTTGCACTAAAATGCCAGATATGACCAGTAGGTGTAACTATATGTAAAATCTGTAATTTTAGCACTTCTTTCATTCAGCACAACTGGCTCAACCAGGGAAACCTATAGATACTAAGCCCCATGAATGAAAGAATTTCTCGCTGTGGGCTATTGTACTCTGAGGCCTCGTACACACGACCGAGGAACTCGGCGGCCGAAACACATCGTTTTCCTCGTCGAGTTCCTTGTTAGGCTTGTCGAGGAACTCGACGAACCAATTTTCTCCATTCCCGTCGAGGAAAAAGAGAACATGCTCTCTTTTTGGCTCGTGGAGTTCCTCGACAGTTTCCTCGCTGAAAAATGTACACACCACTGGCTTCCTCGGCAAAAAAAATCTCCCACCAAGTTTCTTGATGGAATCTGCCAAGGAAACCGGTCGTGTGTATGAGGCCTGACAGTCAACACCCGAAACAGTGATTGCATCTGTTCTGCTGACTCCTTTCCAACTGGCTCTTTGATGTTTCAGTTGAAGTTTGTAAAGCCGGATGGTTTCGGCAGAGGCCACCCATGGCTCAAATGTTGGCTGATTCACAGGCATCAACCAAAATTTCAGCCATGTTTGCCCAGCTTAAAGCCTTGTACACACGATCCAACATTATGGCCATAATTGTCTGACAAACGTGTTGTGTCGTATAATCCGACTGTGTGTATGCTCCATCAGACAATTGTTGGCTGAATTAACGTCAACAAATGTTGGCTGTTCATGCTCACCAACTGTCTGGCAATAAATCTGTTACGTTGGATTATCCGATCATGTGTACACAAGTCCGTCCAACTAAAATCCAAAGTACAGACACGCATGCTTGGAACCAATGCTAAAGATCAGACAATAGCAGAAGTTTCCCAAAGGGTGGCGGTAAAGAGCTGAAAAACCACGTGGCTTGGTGAATGTTGGCTGAAAATGTTGTGCCGTGTGTATGTAGAACAAGTTCACGTCCAACGCCCTTCAGACAAAAATCCACGGAAAAGTCAGATGGAAGCCTGATCGTGTGTATGAGGCTTAAGAGTTGAAGAAGACACAGAGGGGGAGATTTACTAAAACTGGTGCACACAAAATCTGGGGCAGCTGTGCATAGTAAGCAATCAGTTTCCAGATTCTGAGTAAACAAGTTTTAGTAAATCTACCCCAAAGGGGCTGCTCTCTGTAATACTCCACATAAGGGTCCCTTTCTATACTACCACACATACAGGTCCCAAAGAGCCAAGCAATTATCAGTGTTGCTGTTAGTGTTAATTAAAACGTTTTTATTAAGGGCCAGTTCACACCAGGATCCTCACAGGAATGCACAGGTGTGCTCCTGTGCAATTCACATGTGGTTCAGTACAGTGTGATTTGAGCCCATTCAATTGGAATGAGCTGAATCCCACTGAAGCGGAATCAAGTGTAGTGCATGTACGGCCTCGTACACACGACCGTTTTCCTCGACAGAATCCATCAAGAAACTTGGTGGGAGAGCTTTTTTGCCGAGGAAAACGGTCGTGTGTATGTTTTTCGTCGAGAAAACTGTCGTGGAACTCGACGAGAAAAAAAGAGAACAAGTTCTCTTTTTCCTCGTCGGGAGTTTCAATTTCCTCGTCGCGTTTCTCGTCGGGCTGGTTTACGACGAGGAACACGTTCGTGTGTATGCTTAGAAACCTGCGCATGCTCAGAATAAAGTATGAGATGGGAGCGTGGCTTCGGTAAAAGTAGGGTTTGTAATGGAGATAGCACATTCGTCAACAGACTGAAAAGCACGAATCGTCTCTCACCAAACTTTTACTTAACACGCAGTAACATGAGATTAGCAAAAGCAGCCCCAAGGGTGGCGCCAGTGGAATCAAACTTCCCCTTTATAGTGCCGTCGTACGTGTTGTACGTCACCGCGTTTAAGAATAAAGAGATTTTGTCTTGACAATGTGTACGCAAAGAAAGCTTGTCAAGATTCTCGACAAGCCTAACAAGGAACTCGTCGAGGAAAACAATGTTTAATTTACAAGGAGTTCCTCGGGCGTGTGTACGAGGCCTACTACTTTAAAAATGCACTGTGCACATGGCCAGCACCATGCTCATATTAAGGGTCTGGTATGGATTTTTAGGGGGACCACACACTTTTTTGGGTGAAGTCCCCCTTAGAATCGGGTCTGGTATAGGGGGGTCCTGTGTAAATTCAACTTACAGATTTTTTTTGAAAAGGTGAACATACCCTTTAACCACTTCCCCACCGCCGCATGTATATGTACGTCCACAGAATTGCACGTACAGGCAGATGGGCGTACATGTACGTCTCCGCCTTTCCGCGGGTCGGGGGTCCGATCGGGACCCCCCCCGCTACATGCGGCGGTCGGATACCCACGGGGAGCGATCCGGGACGATGGCGCGGCTATTCGTTTATAGCCGCTCTGTCGCGATCGCTCCCCGGAGCTGAAGAACGGGGTGAGCCGTATGTAAACACGGCTTCCCCGTGCTTCACTGTGGCGGCTGCATTGATCGAGTCATCCCTTTTATAGGGAGACTCGATCGATGACGTCAGTCCTACAGCCACACCCCCCTACAGTTGTAAACACACACTAGGTGAACACTAACTCCTACAGCGCCACCTGTGGTTAACTCCCAAACTGCAACTGTCATTTTCACAATAAACAATGCAATTTAAATGCATTTTTTGCTGTGAAAATTACAATGGTCCCAAAAATGTGTCAAAATTGTCCGAAGTGTCCGCCATAATGTCGCAGTCACGAAAAAAATCGCTGATCGCCGCCATTAGTAGTAAAAAAAATTTTTTTTATTAAAATGCAATAAAACTATACCCTATTTTGTAAACGCTATAAATTTTGCGCAAACCAATCGATAAACGCTTATTGCGATTTTTTTTTACCAAAAATAGGTAGAAGAATACGTATCGCCATAAACTGAGGACATTTTTTTTTATATATATGTTTTTGGGGGATATTTATTATAGCAAAAAGTAAAAAATATTGAATTTTTTTCAAAATTGTCACTCTATTTTTGTTTATAGCGCAAAAAATAAAAACCGCAGAGGTGATCAAATACCACCAAAAGAAAGCTCTAGTTGTGGGGAAAAAAGGACGCCAATTTTGTTTGGGAGCCACGTCGCACGACCGCGCAATTGTCTGTTAAAGCAACGTAGTACCGAATCGCAAAACCTGGCCTGGGCATTTAGCTGCCTAAAGGTCCGGGGCTTAAGTGGTTAAGTAAAGAGCAAATTCAATGATAAATGTAGATATCTGATTGGCTACTTTAGGGAACACCAATGGCCATTCCTTATGGTTTTTGTAAAGGAGCTCTATTATAATAAATTTAGAAGATCTCCAGGATTACACTTTGTGAACAATATAGATCAAAAGCATATAAACACAAATTTATTCTGACACTGCGTTTGGCATTGGATTAATCTAGAAGTGAAAAATCAAACCATCTGTTGTACAATGAGACAGCTGCTGTTGGACATTTAAGAACAGCTGTGGACATTTACCGTAAAGAAATAGGCTTCAGCTTTAAAACCCCTATTATTAATTTCAAATGCTTGCATATACTTAACATTGTAACAGCTATTACTACATCCCAATTCTAGCATACATAAAAGACCCTTTTGGTGGTTCTCTGCCAATATACCCTGAATTGTTATGGGTCACGATATAGATACAGTATATTTTAACTGTTCTTTTTTCAGTTTCATATGAGATAGCATAGTCTTGGTAAAATGTTGCTAAGTCTAAAGCCTGGTACACACGATCGGATTTTCCGTAGGACTTTCTTCCGAAGGACGTTGGCCATGAACTGGTCTTGCATACAAACGGCAAAGAATTGTCGACCAACAAACACGGAAGTATGTGTTTTTTCAGCTCTTTAGCGCCACCCTTTGGGCAACTTCTGCTAATGTTGTGTTATGGTTAGCATTACTTCTGAGCATGCGTGTTTGTACTTTGGATTTTTGTCCGAAGGACTTCTGTAAACACGATCGGATAATCCGACAGCACACATTTGTTGTCGGAAAATTTTAAATTGTCCGATGGAGCATACAAATGGTTTGATATTCCCGACAACAGCCTGTCATCACACAATTCCCGTCGGACAATCCGATTGTGTGTATGAGGCTTTGGAGCTCTTATTTTGTGGTAATGCACTCCAACCAGGGACAATGAAGTTTGTATATATGTTTTCCAGTCTTAAGCCCCATACACACGATCAGACTTCAAACAAACTTTTCCTTGGATTTTTGTCTGAAGGGAGTTGGCCGGGCACACCCATAGCATACACACGCTCTGACTTTTCTGCACACTTTCCTAAAACTTTCCCAACATCACATGGTTTTTCTGCTCTTTTCTGCTCTTTACTGCCACTCTTTGGTCAACTTCTGCTATTGTTGGTTGATTTTAGCATTGGTTCTGGGCATACGTATTTGCACTTCGGACAAAAGTCTGATGGATTTCTGTACACACGATAGGACTTTGCACCATCGGACTTTTGTTGCTGAAAAGTTTGTCCGTTTGCAGAGCGAACTTTTGTCCGAAAGAAAACCAAAAAACGTTGTCCATTGGAGCGTACACACGGTCGGATTTTTTCGAAAACTTGCTCATTTTGAAGTTTGTTGGCAAAAAGTCCGATCGTGTGTACGAGGCTTTAATTTCCTTTCATATAACATCAGTCCCTGGAATTCATAATAACTGGTACAGACAGATTTTGCAAAAATGTCTCACGTATGTACTAAAAGTAGCGCATCATGCACCAATTTCATGTACCTGTCTAGATCTTGTACTTGAATTTGTTGTGTGCCGCAAAAATGTTAGAATGCATTTGAGACATTTTAATACAATCTGTCTCTGTACACCAAAAGAAAGTTGATCTTAATTAGCTCCACTTAAGATACGAAGTGTTAGTATTTTATTTGGAATCTGGCACAGGTGTTGCACCGCAATGTAGAAGTGGAACAAATCAGAACTCAAATAAATTCAACAAATCTCCAAGCTCAACTTACCAAACAGCCTGCGACCAACCAAATTAACCTGTCTATAGCCTCGTACACACGGTCGGACATCAAACAAACTTTCCCTTGGATTTTTGTCCGAAGGGAGTTGTTCCGGTCACACCCATAGCATACACGCGCTCGGACTTTTCTGCAAACTTTTCTAAAACCTTCCCAACATCACGTGGTTTTTCTGCTCTTTACCACCACCCTTTGGTTAACTTCTGCTATTGTTGGTTGATTTTAACATTGGTTCTGAGCATGCGTATTTGCACTTTGTACAAAAGTCCGATGGCTTGCTGTACACACGGTCGGACTAGGCACCATCGGACTTTTGTTGCCGAAAAGTTTGTCTGTTTGCAGACCAAACTTTTTGTCCGATGAAACCCGAAAAAGTTGGTCCGATGGAGCGTACACAAGGTCGGACTAATTTGAAAACTTGCTGATTTTGAAGTTTGTTGGCCGAAAGTCCGACCGTGTGTACGGGCCTTAACACGTTAAAAACAGGGTTTAGTTGCACGCATTTGCAAATTCATGTGTAAGCTGCAGGCCCCGCCAAGGCATCCTGCAGACCCTGGGCAGCCTGTGTGTTTTTCCCATCCCAAGCCATTTGTGGATTTGACATTTTTTTCTCAAATCAGAAAATTGTACGTATCTGCAAACAAATAACACAGGAATATCAGGTACAATGAGGGGTTCCCCAAGATGTATAAAGGCTGATAAATGATTAAATATACTGGGATCCAGACAAAACATTTTAGTATTCCTAGTGTTTAAAAATAAAATAGATTTAAGGGTAGGTATGGTAGGCCAGAGTTTCTGTAATATATGTGTACAGCTAAAAGGAGATTAAAAGTGCTTTGTATTGCGCCTCTACTGTGGTTCTTTATACTGTAATCCTTCCATATATTATCTAATAGGCTTTATAAATGAAGCACATTTAAATCAGGTTTGCCACTAAATGTTATAGGTAAAATTTATCTCATTTCCATTTCATTTGGCTGATTAGATTGGATCCTAGCTCTGTAATTTTTGCCATTTGTTTTACACGATGTGTTTAATTATGCTTTGCAAATCTGTTCCTGACAGCTCAGAAGAATAGCATTGAGTGCCAAACTGCTTTTGTTGTAACAAGTGAACTAGCCCTGAATGATGAGGCCTTCTTAGAAAAAAAGATTTAACACGCCTTAGAAATTCTCCTGTCCCCAACGTTATTTATGAAGCAAATGCAGCTGAAATGTTGATACACTGGTAATATATGAGCAAGATATAATCATGAAACCAGCTAGTTTATAATTGATGCTGCAATGTAAATGGATCTACAAGCCAGTGACTTATCACAATTACTCAGTTCGTTGTAATGCCAGCTAGATTCTCACATGTGGAAATACTTTTGTACCAGGGCTGTCTTAATGCATGGGCACCCCTGGGCATGGCCCAGGGGCCCAAGGTGCACGGGGGCCCCATGAAAATCTTGCATTACATCATACATGCAAACTATCCCAGATTTGATGAGACAGTCACGCTTTTCATTAAGCTGTCCCGCGATGGCCGTGTTCTGTGCAGCTTTCTGGAACCTTTACTGTGCCCTTCTGATCCCAGTATTGTGCCTTTCTGCCTTCCCCCCTGTACTGTGCCCTTTGTGTTAATTAGTCTTTCACTTATGGCATGTTTAATTTCTAAAATCTATTTTATTGAATGTACTAATAAATATATGTTTAATTCTATCAACTATTTATACTTTTTCTTAGAAGTACAGTGGAACCTTGGTTTAAGAGTAACTTGGTTTGAGAGCGTTTTGATTTGCGAGCAGCATTTTTTTTTTATTCTGACTCGGTTTGCTCTGACTCGGAGTGTTGACTCACAAGACGAGCAGAATTCAAGCTAAATAGGCCTGTAGTACCTCATTTGGCCTGAGGTACGGGGGCGCAGGAAACGAGCCAAAGTGTCCTTTTCGGACGTTTTCAGCTTTCACTGGCGCCCCCCAACTCTGGCCGCATTCGGTATTGCATCCCATTGAAGTCAATGCGGAACAAATTATTTTAGTTTCCATTGATTTCAATGGGAAAACTCGTTTTGATATGCGAGTACTTTGGATTATGAGCATACTCCTGGAACGGATTATGCTTGTAATCCGATGTTCAACTGTAGGTGTGTAAATTGGGGCAGGCTGGTAAGGGCCCCACTGCATTACTTTGCTCAGGGACCCGTGATGCTATTAAGAAGGCCGTGCTTTGTACCCAGGAGTTGGTTATATAACTAATTATGTAAAATGATTAGAATAGCGCTAATCCACACAAATTTTTTTTACAATCTGATAATATATATATATATGTTAAACCAATTCAATATACAATAGCTATAAAGTGCTAGTGCATAATATAAACTTAAATGCAACATACTATAAATTTGCTGAGATAAGGTGCAGAAAAGATCAAAAAATGTGCAATGATGAATATCAATATTAAAAAAAATAAACCAAAAATACAAAATATGCCAAATAGGTGAACAGTCTTTCCTTCTGTGATTATCAAAGAAAAGCGCAAAAAGCAAACTTTCCCACTATGTGAATCCTTCACTGCTCTCTCTCTTGCAATTGGACTCACCAGATGAATAATTGTATATATCAACTGGAGGAGTACACTCTCCACAAATGGTCATCAATCACAGTTTTTCTCTCAACGATTACAGCATATCATGGGCAAGACAAAGAAAAAGGAAGGAGGCTTCCATAGCGTAAAATATATCTCACAGGCTTGTTAAAAACAATTTTCATTACACTCACATTTGAAGAGTGCCTGCCCGACACTTGGGAGTAACAAGCTCAGCTATGTATAGAGTCGTTTACCTCCAGACCTGTCATGGACTGCAAGTGTGAACTGGCAATGGCAATGTCCTCAGCGTCCTGGCCCTGCTCTACGTCCGTTTCGTTGTGCGACATCTTCAATGAGCATGTAAATATTGATCAGTTAGTTTAAACACATATATACACGTTATAATTTGTAGTATTCACCATTTCAGATTGTGAACGTTTTTGGTGTGTGGATTAGAGCTATTCTTATCACTTTACACAGTTTACTAATTGCTTTTTTCACAATTATTGGAGTAGCAGCTGTTCATTTGAGTACACATCTATGGCGCTGTTACTACTTATTACATAACTAATTATTGCTGATTAGTCAGAGCATTGCTAGCATCACAAGCAACCAAGCAACTAATCCAAAGTTATAGAACACAGCTTACCGTTTGAGTTGGCACTAAAATGCTCTTATGTACCGTATATTGAGATTTGATCCCAGAGTGTCAGACTTTCAGGTTATAGACACACCAATAATGAATAACATGACTAAGCAATTTGGACCTGACCTGGTATTCTTGTAATTATAGCTCAATATAGCACACTTATTAGTGTTAAAGCTATTATAAGTCAGTTTTGTTATGTTGCCAAGCTGTCCAGTGTATGGTGTTACAGGTTTAGCACTAGTTGGCCATCTATCTTTTTTTGTCAAAGAATTAAAAAAACTGCCCCCCTAATATATCAGATATACTTGGGGCATTCCGACTATGTAAATACAATGCCAGCTATATCTGATATGTTATTACCATTCCACACAGTATGTTCTTTAGTATTAATGGGTAAGCCCTTTTTTCAACACAGTACCTCGAAGTTAATGAGCATTAGGTTCCTCTTACTGTCAATGCCCCAAACTTTCAAATCCCTAGTCTGAGACTATAGTCATTACTATACGAGTTATAGTATAAAAACAGCTTTTCAAAACGTTTTATTCAAATTTATATAAAATTCCCATTCACATCTTTATGTATGTACCAATTAGTTAACATGATAGAGCTCAACCATCTTCCATGGCTTGGTTTAGGTCTCTTCCAAATGCAAAAAGTCTGTGTTCAGCCATTCTCTAAATGAATCTCACACACTTTCACGGTTTAAGTATAAAAAAAAAGGTCTACCAATAGAAAAAATGAATACATACATAGAAACACTGCATATACAGAACACTATACCCACAGTTGATTTAGAGAAAGGCTAAAAAACGTTACAAAGCATAGTCCAATTTGCTCCAACAGTAGAAAAAAGAATCCTTCCTAATCTCCTGAAGCAAACAGATATTCCTTCTCTCTCTCTCTCTCTCTCTCTCTCTCTCTCTCTCTCTCTCCAACAATGAATCTTGTGGGGCACAACTAATTACCTTAAAGTGGATGTAAACCTAATTCATGAAATCTAAGCACATATATCTGTGATGTTTTCTTATCTCTCTGTAAAGCTCTGAGTCCTGTGTGTTTCTGCTGCTCCATTCTTCTGTTAACAGAATGGTAACTTCTGACAAGTTCTCCTTCAACCTAAATAAAACCTGCCTAAAATTTGTGTTGTGGGATGTTGCTATAAATACACTGAGCAAAATTATAAATGAAACACTTTTGTGTTAGCCCTATTTATCATGAGCTGAACTCAAAGATCTATGACTTTTTCTATGTAAACAAAAGGCCTATTTCTCTCAAATATTGTTCACAAATAAAATCTGTGTTAGTGAGCACTTCTCCTTTGCCGAGATAATCCATCCACCTTGCAGGTGTGGCGTATCAAGATGCTAATTAGACAGCATGACTATTGCACAGGTGTGCCTTAGGCTGGACACAATAAAAGGCCACTCTAAAATGTGCACTTTTATCACACAGCACAATGCCACAGATGTCGCAAGTTTTGAGGGAGCGTGCAATTGGAATGATGACTGCAGGAATATCCACCAGAGCTGTTGCCCTTGAATTGAATGTTCATTTCTCTATCATAAGCCGTCTCCAAGTTTCTTCCTTCCTTTGACTATGTGGAGTGGGGGTGTGTGCCTTTCCTCCAATGAGCTGTCTTGGATGTATGCCAAGAATTTACTTCCAGTCCTGAACAGGAAAAGAAAATCTCTAATACGATGTGCACTTTATAAAGGATATATAAAGCTAAAGACAGCAGATATACATGTAAAACATATGTAGGGAGATTATTTCATCTCTGTGTGTATCATCTGAGGCTGTTCACTTTATTGGGTATATGTGAGGGTTTACATCCGTCTTAAACTATTCAGAGTATGAAATTTCTAAATAAAGTCTTTAAACCATTTTTATAAGCCTGTAGACCCCAACTTATTAGCTGTGTGTGGGGAACTGTGTCAACAGTGTTTTCAAAGTCCAATTATAATATATGTACAGTCACTCCTTTGTCTACATTTTAGTCTACTTCCTCATAAAAAGTAAAAAAAATGTTTGACGATTTAGGCAGCACTGGTGGGCAATGATAAGTGGCACTGATATACACTGGTGGGCACTGATTGGTGGGCACTGATATGCACTGTGGGCACTGGCAGGCAGCACTGGTGGGCACAGATGAGGTGGCTGCGCCTCTTCCTCTACGGGACCAATGTCCCTTACACGGAAGCCAGTCATTGGCTTTTTTTTTCTCGGCGTGAGTAGAAAAAAAACGATTACCGATCTTCTGTTTACATCACATGATCAGCTGTCATTGGCTGACAGCTGATCACGTGGTAAGGGGCCAGGATCGGGCCCTTACTCCTATCTGTGATCATCCGAGTCTCATTGAGTCTCATGCGGGGAGCATGTAGAGGGGAGGACGTCTGTTGACGGCCTTCCGGCAATGTAGGTCCACGCAGACGGGAAAGGGTAAAAGAGTTTTTTGTCATCTTTTTTTTATCTCTTTCACAGCAGTAATGTGCAAATGTATATGAACTTCCCTTATGTTTTATTGTTTTAACTTTCAAACCATGAAATTGCTCCTTTACTTTTATATTTTTAAATGCCCTATTTGTATTATTTATGGCTTTTTTTTTACCACTGTATGTAAGCCACATAGGGTTTACTTTTAGCTTTTTAAACTTCTTATTCATGGAAACATATTTTGCAGTGCATTTGCATACAATTGATTTAAAACATTCTCATTTCTTTCTTGTGTCCATTGATGACAATATTTCCCCCAAGTCTTGGAGAGCATCTGGAAAATCTTCACTCTTAAGCCTGGGTTCACACTACAGTATTGCAATGTCAGGCATTGCATGTGATTCGCACCGCATTGCTGTGCAGATCACATGCGATGTCTGTTCAATGCGAATTCAGCCATACAGTTACCGGCACTGGAATCACAGTGGTTCTCGCATCACATATGTGTGAACCGGGGCGATAATGAAGTGTTGTCATCTTTCCGTTTCCAATATGTGCTCGTTCGTACAACTGAAATGAGATCACTGCAACCCAGGTGTTCTTTTATATGAGCATCTTTAACTACTTGCCGACCAGCCGCCGCAGTTCTACGGCAGCAGGTCGGCTCTCCTGCGCGAGAGCCCATAGCTCTACGTTGCCTCGCGAAGCGGCCACTAGGGGCGCGAGCGACCCCCGCTCGTCCCTGATCCTGACGCATGTGCCCGGCGGGTGCGAGAACCGGGAGCTGTGTGTGTAAACAGTCATTTCCCCTAGTGAGTCCACCCCCCCTACAGTTAGAACACACCCAGGGAACATACTTAACCCCTTCCCCGCCCCTAGTGTTAACCCCTTCCCTGCCAGTGGCATTTTTATAGTAATCAATGCATTTTTATAGCATTAATCGCTATAAAAATGCCAATGGTCCCAAAAATGTGTCAAAAGTGTCCGAAGTGTCCGCCATAATGTCGCAGTACCAAATCGCTGATCGCCATTACTAATAAAAATATAAATATTAATAAAAATGCCATAAAACTACCCCATATTTTGTAGACGCTACAACTTTTACGCAAACCAATCAATAAACGCTTATTGCGATTTGTTTTAATGAAAAATATGTAGAAGAATACGTATCGGCCTAAACTGGGGAAAAATAATTTTTTTTATACATTTTTGGGGGATATTTATTATGATAAAAAGTAAAAAATATTCATTTTTTTCAAAATTGTCGCTCTATTTTTGTTTATAGCGCAAAAACTAAAAACCACAGAGGTGATCAAATACTACCAAAAGAAATCTCTATTTGTGGGAAAAAAAGGACGCCAATTTTGTTTGGGAGCCACGTTGCACGACCGCGCAATTGTCAGTTAAAGCGACGCAGTGCCGAATCGCAAAAAGTGCTCTGGTCTTTGACCAGCAATATGGTCCGGGGCTTAAGTGGTTAATAAGCTCTGAATGATTTGAGATTAATGGGTCCCTCGAAATATTATTTCTAGTTGGGGCTTCTTTAAACTGTTGCATTAAATTGTCTTGTACTAAGTTCATACATTTCTGTCCTTTTACTGTTCCAGCAGTGCCATTATACAAGTCAATTTCAGGGTAGCTAAAATGACCTATCATTGTCGCTGTCCCAGCCCTTGCAGTCCTTTCTATCTGTGTAAAGAGCTGAGTTTCTCCCTCATTATTAACAATGGGGGGGGGGGGGGGGGGGGGGGCGTAGCAAACTGCAGTAATTAACTTTGCAATATGCACACCTTTATGTAACTCCACCCGTAATGCCTCAGCACCACCAAACTCTCAATCAACGAAGTCCTCTTTTATGCTTACTTTTAGATCACATGTCACATACAGGCAGACAGGTAGATGGGCTTGTAGTAGCATAATTGGCTTCCGCATAAATTAACCATAGCAGTTTCAATGGTTTTGTTACTCTGTATAGCACTGCGTAATAGGTTGGCACACCAAACACTCAAAGATTTTCTTTGAACATGCCCATTCAATACCTAACTATCCTTATTGATGATTCTTTCAGCAATTTAATTAGTAAAAACTGCAGGATATATTGCAGAATTTTTCTACATGCAACTACTTTGATTTAAAACATTCTCATTTCTTTCTTGTGTTCATTGATGACATTTTTTCCCCTAAGTCTTGGAGAGCACTCAAAGAGTTTCTTTAAACATGGCCCATTCAGTACCTAACTATCCTTATTGACGCTTCTTTCAGCAATTTAATTCGTGAAAACTGCAGGATACATTGCAGATTTTTTTTCTACATGCAACTACTTTGAAGTTCACCTCGCCATTCGGAGCCATTCGGAAAGACTCGGAAATAGTCCGTTCCTGAGCCTTTCCGAGGTTTGCCAAGGTCAGCCGAGCTGTCCTCGGACCTTTGCATGCATTTCCGAGGCTCTCTGGTGCCCCCCAGTTCTGGCCACATGCGGTATTGCATGCCATTGAAGTCAATGCAAAACAAATTATTTTAGTTTCCATTGACTTCAATGGGGAAACTCGCTTTGATATGTGAGTACTTTCAGATTACGAGCATTCTCCTGGAACGGATTATGCTCGTAATCCGAGGTTCCACTGTATTTAGTATGAAAGCTCTTCTGTAGGATATATACCGTAAGCCCTTAAAATAAGTTACATAGCTGCTAGGAGTAGACCAATAGAGGAAGTCCTAATTATTCCTTGTCAGTTCAATCAGCAGGAATGTAGGGAATGATGCTGGCCATACGTCAGTAGAGATTTTCATTTTTGGAATGTTTGATTTGCTTATAGTTGGTGGGGTCAAATCAAAATTTATTTTCAATCATGGTGAGGAAAAAATTGGAAGAAGGAGCATAGAATAATTTTCTTGAATGCACAAAATTCTTAGGTTGGGTACACATGGGCCGAATATCAGCTGGTATCTGCCAGTTTAACAGGAAGTGGACATTGGGTCAGTGTGTACAACTGTCTTTCTGAAAGGACTGGCTTTTGTCAAAGGGACAAGCCAGCATTCTGTTGGTGGGGGGGGGGGGGTTAGACAGTCCCACTTTCAGAAAACAAAGGCACAGCGGGAGAGACTGCCGCACTAACATCCCATGTGCTAGTACAGCAATCTCTCTAGGCTGATTACCCCCTCTTGTTGCCTCCCCCCGCCCTGCAGTGCCAAAGGCTGCCCCCTTCTCCTCTTCCCCCGGCTGCTACGGGGGATGTTTCAGGATGGAGAGCGGGGGTAAGGGGCTATGAAATATGTACATGCTCACTGTGTCCATTCATAATTGAAGCATAGTAAACAGTGTTTGGGTACAACGTCACGGGATGGAGGCAGCTATCCCTTTGATTCCCGCCTCATTTAAAGTACCACGAATGCTCTTTTCCCTTATATAATGTACCCAAACAAAATTGACGTCCTTTTTTTTCACACAAATAGAGCTTTCTTTTGGTGATATTTAATAACCTCTGTGGTTTTAATTTTTTGCGCTATAAACAAAAAGAGCGACAATTTTGAAAAAAAAAATGCAACATTTTTTACTTTTTTTGCTATAATAAATATCCCCAAAAAATATCTAAAAAAAAAAATGTCTTTCTCAGTTTAGGCTGATATGTATTCTTTTACATATATTTTTGGTAAAAAAAAAAAAAGGTCGCAATAAGCGTAAATTGATTGGTTTGCTCAAAAGTTATAGCATCTACAAAATAGGGGATCGCTTTATGGCACTTTTATTATAAAAAATGTTTTATTAGTGTAGCGCCCCCCTACTTTCAGTATGGGCACTACACTAAAGTTAGTGGAGAATGGGATAGTTACCTTGCTCCCATTCACTAATTGTTTACATTTTTGGGACTTCTGTCATTCCAGAAATGTCCGCTGTGTCAGTCTGTGGTCCAGGGATGCAATATCATCCCTGGCCAGCAGTTGGCGCCAGGGCGATTCTGGCAGAGCAAGTTTTTCCCAGCAGCCAATTAGAGAAGTTTCTTCCTCGCAAGGCATGCTGGGGAAGAGTATATCTGTGACAGGTGTCATGTGTTCTAAAATCTTTGCGGGGTCCCCTTTCCAGGTGCGGCATCCACCTTCAGGGTGCGCGCATCCATGGACCCCGCCGGCGTGGCCCACCTGGTCAGAGTTGCAGTCTACGAAAACCCTCATCCGGAGGTACAAGGGGACCCCAGTGACTTGCTGGGTTCCTGGTTCCACTGAAAGGATCCCAGGCTGGGTGCCGTACAATTGGGGAGTCGGTTTGAGGAGGACCCGGAGGCAGGTCGTCCAACAGAGCCTGAATAAACCAATTGGGGATCCGATGACCAGAGTACTGACAGGTATGTTGGTGTCATCTGGTGACCAACACAGAAATCTACTGGGAGGATTGCTTCATTTATCTACCTAGCTCAGTTATTGTACTTGGCCCGTGAGACATGTCCACATCCTCCCAGAAATCCTAAGTGATACCTTGGCTGCCAGACTTATGCAAAAGGAGTCTGTCCGGGGGCACTTTACCCACTCAGATGGAGTGGCGACGTGTTACAAATTGGTACTATGCGGAGCAGTACTGACTGCTCCATTTAATATCCAGGCCTGATACTGCAAAGTTCTCTCCTATCTTTCTCTTCATCAACCTTGACCTTCCCAACTAATGTTGATGTTGGCCGTGTTTGGCCTGGAAAATAAAGCATTGAGAAAACCTTTATTTACTGTCTGGACCTTCGCTCACTGCTTTTGTTCTCACTACTACACCCCTAGACAACGCCAGGGTAACAAAACAAACCAGCGGCTCCTTCGGGGGTGAGCGCTACATTAGTAATGGCGGCGATCAACAATTTTTATTGTGACTGCGACATTATGGCGGACACATAGGACACTTTTTTTTTTTTTTCAATTCTTTATTTTTCATTTTTCCTTATTTCACAATTCCACAAAAACAGGGACATTACCATGCCATATTAGAGAATAAAAGTCAACAATCAAGCAACTATACATTGTCCTTGTTCCTGACCTATCTCTAACCCTGCTTACCGTTAAATAGTTAGACTACTATATAGCTCCCGCGTTAATTTACCGCTTTTCTGAGTTCCTATTCCCCTAAACCATTTGTCATGTCCTCTCCCCTTTTTGAGGTAGTGAAAAATCCCCATCACCCCCCTCCCACCCCAAAATCCGGGCCCCTGTCCAAGACCTTCCTAAGCCCAAAAAAAAAAAGAAGAAAAAAAAAAAAAAAAAAAAAAACAATCATTCCTCCAAAATTGTTCTTCCTCCTCCACCCCTCCCCTCCCCCACTCCTCCCCCCTCCCACCTACTCCCTTCGTTCCCTATAACTATCATAGGGGGCCCATACCTCCCTGAACCTCTCCTCCTGTTCCCTCAGAGCCATCGTGAGACTCTCCATACATTGGATTTCCCTAATTTTTTCATGCCATTGTGGTCTACTTGGTGAGCACGTATTCTTCCATAACGCTGGAATACATGCTCTGGCTGCTATTAACAGATGTCTTACCAAGGATTTTTTGTAATTTACTACTGATATCGGAATATCTAACAGTAGATAGGCCGCTGGATTTTCTCCAAGAGACATTTCAGTTATCCCTTCTATTTCGTCTGAAACCATCTTCCAAAAATCTTTCACTCCTTCACAATTCCAAAAAATATGTAGCAGAGTTCCCTCTTCTTTTAGGCATCGCCAACACATATTTGACGTTTGTGGAAAAATTTGATTTAAAACTTCTGGGGTCCTATACCACCTGCTCAGAATCTTATATCCTCCTTCCTGGTACTTAGATGCTAGGGAGGCTTTATGATTAAATTCAAAAAAAATTTTCCTCTGAGTCTCAGTGAAAGTTACCCCTAAGTCTCTCTCCCAGGTTTGTATAAAACCTATTTCTTGTGGAGCTTTCAGTTCGTTGATCAGGGAATAGAACAGTGATAGTGAATGTCTAACCGCTTCTCCCTTTAGACACAATTTTTCGAATTCCGATAATCTTACCCTCACCGTAGTCTGACTCTGTATTGATCGCAGAAAGCCCCTTAACTGTCTTCTCCTATATGGCTCCAAGTCCTCTGCTAACTCGCTTTCTATTTCCTCCCATGTCATTACCCGGTTTTCCTTCTGGAAGTGAATCAATCTAATTTTGCCATGTCTTTTTAAGTTCCCAAACCCTGGGTCGTTCAAACCCGGCATAAATGCCGGGTTTCCCAGGACTGGTGTCATCGGATTTGCTTCTATTTCATCATTTGATTTTCTAAATACTTTTTTCACCACCCTAATTGTCGTCCCAATCGTTGGATGCTTTTTAACTGCTTGTGGTAAAATGGTTCTAGAAAGCCAAATTAGTCCTTCCAATGGTAATTCTATCATTGCCTGTTCTAAAAGAATCCATGGTTTAACTTTCGGGGTGACGCACCAATCCAACACTCTTGACAGATGCACAGCCTCGTAGTATGTGAGTGGGTCTGGAAAACCTATGCCTCCTTTTTCCTTTGGTAAAGTTAAAATGTCTCTCCTAACTCTGGCTGGTTTCCCTGCCCAAATGAATCCCGCAAACTTCGCTCTGATCTCTTTCAAAAATCCCTGAGGTATGCTAATAGGGAGTGTCTGTAATAGATATAATAACCTCGGCATTGCATTCATCTTTACGATATTGACCCTACCGAACCAAGTAAATACCTCCTTATCCCATTTTTGTAGGTCACGTTTTATTTGTCTTACCAGCGGTGCTAAATTTAGTTCTAAAATTCGATTTAATTTCTTCGGGATTTTGGTCCCCAGATATCCAATATGTGAATTTGTCCATTTGAATGGGAAAAAAGAGGCCAATTGTCGTTGTTGTGCCATGTTCATCTCTACCCCCATTGCCTCCGATTTGTCATAGTTTACTTTAAAATTTGAGAGCTCGCCATATCTAGCAATCTCGGCCAGCAATGGAGGGAGAGATAAAATAGGTTCCGTAAGAGAAAACAACAAATCATCGGCAAAAGCCGCCAGTTTGTAAACTCCTCCCTTTACACAAATACCTCTGATATCGGTGTTCTGCCTTATTGTCCTCAAAAAGGGTTCAAGTGTCAAAATAAAAATAATTGGTGACAGAGGGCAGCCTTGTCGCGTCCCATTCCGTATCTCAAAAGGTTCCGACATAATCTCGTTTATTTTTATTCTAGCTTTCGGCTGCGAATATAGACTCATGACCCATCTTTGCATCCCCTCCCCTAAACCAATATATTTTATGATTGTTTTTAAAAACTTCCAGTCTACCCTATCGAACGCTTTTTCAGCGTCAGTTGATACGAGAACTAGAGCTTTCCTAAATACCTGGGAGAAATGGATCGTATTAATCACCCGCTGCGTATTCTCCCTGCCTTCCCTTCCTGGGGTAAATCCCACCTGATCTTGGTGTATCAGGTCAGGGATATATGGTAATATTCTATTTGCTAGAATTTTGGTAAAGATCTTCAAGTCAACGTTTAGAAGCGATATAGGACGATAATTTGAGCATAGTGTTAAATCTTTTCCCTCCTTAGGTATAACCGCTATATGTGCCAAAAGAGCTTCCTCCGGAATCCCCTGTCCTTCTCTTATCGCGTTATATGCCTTTAAAAATCTTGGCATAAGTTTTTCTGCATAGGTTTTATAGTAGAAAAGAGTGAACCCATCAGGACCGGGAGCTTTACCTGGTTTTAACAATTTGAGGGTGTTTGTAAATTCCTCAGCTGTAATCGGCCCTTCCATACTTCTCCCAATTTCCTCTGCTAATTTCGGCATTCCTGACTTCTCAATGTATTCCTTTATCCTTTCCTCCTGCCCACTAGTCTTTCCTGTATCCAGCTCTTCTTTTAGTTGGTATAACTTCGTATAATAGTTTTTAAATACTTTTGCAATTTCTTGTGATGATTTCACTATCCTATCCCCTGTTTTGATACCTTCTATGCGGTTTTGGGTCCTCGTTTCTCTTAATGCCCTCGCTAGCATCCTACTAGGCTTATTACCGTATTCATAGAAGGCACGTTTACATCTTCTTAATGAGGTTTTTGCATTGTCTGTTAGTAGCAAATTCAATTCATCTCGCGCCTGCCTCAACTTCTCCTCAATCTGGATTGCCAGTGACTTTTTATGTACCCTTTCCAATTTTCGAATTTCTCTCAGTAATGTTTCCATCCTTATTCCTATCCTACGTTTCCGTCGTGTTCCCATTGAGATTAAAATCCCTCTCATGAAACATTTATGTGTTTCCCAAATGCAGCTTGGGGAAACCTCTCCCACCTCATTGTCCGAAAAGAACCCCTCCATTTCCTGGACTATCTTTCCCTCATACTCTGGGTCTTTAAGGAGAGATTCGTTTATTTTCCAGTGCCACTCGCGTGCTACAGGTTCTCCCCATTCTAGTGTGCAGTTTGTCGGTGAATGATCAGAGATTGTGAATGACCCAATGGAAGCCTCGACTATATTCTGTAAAAAATTTTGTGATACGAATATATAGTCTATTCGCGAGTATGTTTTATGTTTAGCTGAGAAGAAAGTGTAGTCCCTCTCCTGAGTGTGCCTGGTCCTCCAACTGTCTACTACCTGTATCTCCTGTATCAGGCTCTTTGCTTTACTTAATTTGCTATATGAAATATGCGATGTTCCTTTCGATGTATCTAGGATAGGATCCAGGGCCATATTCAAATCCCCTGCAAAAATAATCATACCCTCTGCATTCAGCTGTATTAAATTAATATATTTCTCCAACGCTACAATCTGTCCTTCATTAGGCATATAAACATTAACCAAAGTTACTTTCTGATCGTTTAGATAGCCTTTTACTATAAGTAGGCGTCCTTCCTCGTCCTGGATAACCTTTATTTCTTTCCATGAAGTCGTCTTTGCTAACATGATTGCAACCCCCTTTGTCTTTGTTGTCGATGAGGAACTCTGGTATATAGTTGGAAATCTATAATTACCCAATTTTGGACTTTTATTTTTCTTGAAATGGGTCTCTTGGAGAAAAACAATATGTGTCTTTAGTCTCCATAATTCTGCTAGCAATTTAGATCTTTTCTCAGGGTTATTTAGCCCTTTCACATTATAAGACATCAGATTAATCCTTGCCATTTTGGGGTCTCAGTCACGTGACTCTTTGGGACACCAGTAGAGGTATCAAAGGGGCCCAATAAGTAGATAAAAGGGCGGTGGGCAAGAGAATCCCCCCCGGAGAGGAAGGGAAAAAATAGGGAGGCGAGGAGGAGGAAGAGAGGGAGAGAAAAAAAAAAAAAAAAGTCTCCTTAGTCCTCCAATCCGGTTGATCCCCTAGGATCCCAGAGAGGACAAATCAAAAAAAAAAAAAATATATATATATGAGCGTCTCCGACTTCCCTCCACACGGAGGAGAGACGCTTTAGTGGGCTAAGGTGTGTGAGCACCGAGGAGAATCAAGCCTTACTATAGGTCCGGGTGCGCCTCCCTGAATTCACCCATAAGATCCCTTTCCCCTCCCCCCCCATTTCTTGTCTACTATAAACTCTGCACACAAGATGGGGTACCCCCCCTCTCCCTATAGACCTTAAAACATTAAACATAATCCAACATAAAAATATATAGACATACATAAACCTATTTAGACATAAAAATCTCTGTCTCACGGTCTAACCAGTTAGAGGTCTATTCTCTTCTTTCCCCTTTCCACCCCCCCAAAAAAAAAAAAAAAAAAACCTACAGGCCTCCTTCTGAGCTCCCCCCTCCCTCCCAGCTCTCTCTCTTCCACTTCTTTAATCTGTTAGCATGTTAGCATGTTACTCCTTATATTTTACTCCCCCCTCCCGCCATCATTTCCATCTTTTCCTGTCCCAACTCTTCTTTGTTCTCTCTTCCAATTTTCCCATTAGATCCTCTTATTAGGCCCCCGTTACCTCCAGACCCCGCTCTCCCTACCTCCCCTTACCTCTCCCTATACCTCCCCCAATACCCTCTACCCTTACCCCTCTCCCCTGTGTCATACTTCTAAATAGGTGTCATGGCCTGTTTGACCTTTAGTGTCCATGTGTCAATATATCAATATTTTATCGTGACCCCACTTGCCCCCCCCCCCACCCTCTTAACTGTATCCCCAAAAATATTACAAATATTACTGAAAATTCCATCAGATATTTACCAAAAAAAAAAAAAAGACCCCCCCCCAAAAAAAAAAAAAAAAAAGAGAGAACCCCCCCATTCCCTTCCCTTCCCTTCCCTTCCCCAGATTCTCAACTTCCACACACCCCTATTTACCCTTAATAGTACTCCCTGTATACCTTTGTGTAGCTTATCTCATATCTTCTCTGATCCTTAATCCATCGGATCTAGAGGTAGTGACATAGTGACGTTAGTGAATTAATGAATTAGTGAGACCCCACCCCCCCACCCCCCACCCCTATCCCTCCTACCCCATGAGCAGGTCTAGGAGTGCTAGCCTACCAACCCTCCTATATTTTTAGATCCTCCTATTTCATTTAACTGTACCCCTAATAGGGCCATAGGGCCATAATAAACCAGTCCCAGGGAGAAGGAAGCATCCATAAATCCATACACATTTGAGAGGTGGGGTCCAGCCCAGCCCACCAGAGAATTGCTCTCTTAAATTATATCCTTCACCAGGAGAAATATTATCATCATCCCTAGTCCAAGTCTGGGTAGTCCCCAAAAAAAAAAAAAAAAAAAAGACCTCCAAAAAAAAAAAAGGGGGAGGGAGAGAAAAAAAAAGTAATCATTCTTCCATCGGTTTCTCCTTCTCCTCTTTCTCTCTCTCTCTCTACAAAAAAGGGGGGAGGGTTCCCCCATATCTTCTATGGTCCGCTGCGATCTTACCCCTTCTGTCCTTCCCTCCCACCCCTTCATCTAATGTCTCTTTCAGCTGCCGCCGGCAGATCTAGCCAGTTAGAGACTACAATTGGTGCTGACCCCAGAAATTCGAATAGCGCTGGGAGCTGGGAAGGTTCTCTTAAATTAAAGTTCCTTCCTTCCTTCTTCACGTTGACAGCCAGTGGAAACCCCCATCTATATATGGCTCCTTGACCACGTATGTGCTCAAGTAGGGGTCTTAACATCCGCCGACGGGCTTTGGTTTGCCAGCACAAATCCGGGAATATCTGTATATTCGTCCCCTCCCACATCACCGTTCCTTCTTTCCACGCTTCCCTAAGAATTTCTTCTTTTTCTCTAAAAAAGTGAATCCTGCATAACACATCGCGAGGGTTGGTCTGGTCTGGGTTCCATGTTGTAGGGACCTTATGGACCCTGTCTAATTCAAGGGGGGAGTCTGGGCTTTTTTTTTTAATTTTATTGAAAATGGCCAAAGCCGCTTCCCTTAACGCCCCCCCCTCAAAGCTTTCTGGTATTCCTTTTATTCGCAGATTATTCCTCCTGCTTCTGTTGTCTGCCTCCTCTGCGTTTAATTGCAATCTTACCAACTGCTGCTGCTGTTTCTCACACTTCTCCTCTAGCACACCCAGTCTATAGTCCACGACCACTTGTTGCTCCTCCAGTATGCCCACTTTTTGCTCCCCCACCCCCACTTTCACCCGGATCTCTTCCAACTCTTCTTTCAGGGTACTCGTCATTGACATTAACATTTTCTGGATGTCGTCTTTGGATGGGAGAGCCTGGATAAGCCTGCTTAACTGTCGCATGTCTGGTATCAGCTCTGGTTCAGATGCATTCCCTGTGTCCCACATACTTTGTGTGCTCTGTGTGCTAGGCTGCTTAAGCTCATCTGATAGATGTTCACTCCCCTTAGTACTTAGTATAGCACCACTTAGTACACTCTTCTCTCTCTGGGTTAAAGATGAAGGGAGGGCAGGGGGTATGAAGGGTGCAGACATTCCAGCCAGTGTAAATAGTGTCCTTGTTTGCTCACTGGATCCCACAGTCACATCCCCCGCTACTTTGTCATCAATTCCCGGCCCCACTGACCTTGTCGCAGCAGAAAATGGTGAAGTACCTCTATTCCAAGCCGTTGAATCTATTTCCACCTCCGTCTGCTCCTCCGCTGGTGGTCTTTCAATCTCCCCCGCACGGTCCCGGTCTCCTATGACGTTCAGAGCTTTGTCTACTGCAGCGGCCGGGATAAGGACAGGTCCTGAGGGGACAACACACCCCCCACCAGCGATCAGCTGTTGTCCTTCTACCGCCGCGGAGACAGGTATAGATGTGCTCAAAGTTACTGCTGCAGCTTTAAGGGACCTCTCGGTCAGTGATTCCCTCCTCAGAGCGCTGCTTCCCCCGGCGTCCTCCTGTTGTTCAGCCCCCCTTCTCACTGTCATATAACGAGTGATGTACGAGTGGCTGGGGGCTTGGACACCTCCTGCACGTCCTCCTTGGCTCTTTCCTCGCCGCCGCGACATCAGCTGTCAGGGACCTCTGTTAAGTGCCGCTCTCTTCCCCTACTCACAGCGGCTCTCCGTGGGGGGAGAGGGGTCTCGGATCTCTGATCTGCCGCTCTCCTGCTTCAGTGCACCCTGGACTTCAGGCTCTCCTCGCTAACGCGTGTTCACTCCTCCATGCTCACACCACCGTCCCGGAAACGGAAGTCCATCTTACCCACATAGGACACTTTTGACACTATTTTGGGATCATTGTCATTTATACAGCGATCAATGCTATAAAAATGCACGGATTACTGTGTAAATGACACTGGCAGGGAAGTGGTTAAACACTAGGGGCGAGGAAGGGGCTAAGTGTGTCCTAGGAAGTGATTCTAACTGTGAGGGGGCTGGGTTAACAGGGAGCAGTAGATCACTGTCCTGTCACTAGGCAGAACAGGGAAATGCCTTGTTTACATAGGCATCTCCCCATTCTGCAGCTCCATGACACAATCGCGGGACACCAGCAGACATCGAGTCCATGGGTCCTGTGGACACAGTCACGGAGCACGTGGCAGGGGCACGTGCGCCCACACGGCGGCACATTCAAAGCAACGTACAGGTACGTTGCTTTGAGCAGCCGTGCTATTCTGCGGACATATACGTACAGTCAGCGGTCGGCAAGCAGTTAATATAATATGGGCACCTATTTGTTTTATTAGTATATCCCTTTCATGCCTAAGCCTATTTCTATAATTTGTTGGCAACAGGTTAAAATCCATATTTTTTTCTAGAAAACTACTTAGAACCCTCAAACCTTATATATATTTTTTAGCAGAGAATCTAGAGAATAAAATGGCGATTGTTGCAATATTTTATATCACACTGTATTTGCGCAGCGGTCTTTCAAACACATTGGGTAAAAAAATACATCATGAATAAAAAAAAAACGAAACAGTAAAGTTAGGCCAATTTTTTGTATAATGTGAAATATGATGTTACGCCGAGTAAATAGCTACCTAAGGTGTTATGCTTTGAAATTGCTCACACTCGTGGAATGGCGACAAACTACGGTACCTAAAAATCTCCATAGGCGACGCTTACATTTAATTTTTTTTTTACTGTTATCAGGTTAGGCCTCGTACACACGACCGAACATGTCTGCTGAAACTGGTCCGCGGACCAGTTTCAGCAGACATGTTCGGTCGTGTGTACGGCCGATCGGACAATTTTCCGGCGGATCGGACAGGTTTCCAGCGGACGAATGTTTCTTAGCATGCTAAGAAACATGTTCGCTGGAAGCCTGTCCGTCGGACATGTTCGGTTGTCTGTACGACTTACCGGACATGTCCGCTCGGCTGAAAGCCCTCGCATGCGTCGAAGTGATTAGACGCATGCGGGGAAGCATTGACCTTCCAGGGTCGCGCACGTCGCGGCCACGTCACCGCGCATCCTGTCTGCGCGGATTTTGTTTTGATGGTGTGTACAACCATCCGACCGAAATCTCCGAGCACACATGTCCGATGAAAACGGTCCGCGGACCGTTTTTATCGGACATGTCCCCTTGTGTGTACGAGGCCTTAGAGTTACAGAGGAGATCTAGTGCTAGAATTATTGCTCTCGTTCTGATGATCTTGCCGATACCTCACATGTGTGATTTGACTTACGTGTGCATTTTCTTTGCTTGCCGGGGGCCCGCTTTACATTTTTTTTCTTATTTCTCATTTTTATTTTTATTTTTTTACATTGTCTCTTCAAAAAAAAAAGATCACTTTTATTGCGGTCACAAGGAATGTAAACATCCCTTGTGACAGTAATAGGTGGTGACAGGTACAGATCGTCAAAAACTGCAATTCTGAATACTGTATTTTTTTTTAAATCGCCGCCATTGGCAGTCAAGTAAACCGGTAGTGACGTTGTGACGTCGCTTTCGTGTTTACACATAGGAGATTGGAAGGGAGCCATTTTCGACATCCTTCTAGTCTCACTCTAACTGGCGGAAGTGCCGCATCATTGATCGGGTTTCTCGGTGGGACGGGGGGACGTCCCTTCTCGCTACTAAGGCCTCGTACACACGACCGAACATGTCTGCTGAAACTGGTCCGCGGACCAGTTTCAGCAGACATGTTCGGTCGTGTGTACGGCCGACCGGACAATTTTCCGGTGGATCGGACAGGTTTCCAGCGGACGAATGTTTCTTAGCATGCTAAGAAACATGTCCGCTGGAAGCCTGTCCGTCGGACATGTTCGGTCGTCTGTACGACTTACCGGACATGTCCGCTCAGCCGAAAGCCCTCGCATGCGTCGAAGTGATTCGACGCATGCGTGGAAGCATTGACCTTCCAGGGTCGCGCACATCGCCGCGTCATCGTCGCGGCGACGGCGCGGCCACGTCACCGCGTATCCTGTCCGCGCGGATTTCGGTTTGATTGTGTGTACAACCATCAGACCGAAATCTCCGAGCGAACATGTCCGATGAAAACGGTCCGCGGACCGTTTTCATCGGAAATGTCCCCTCGTGTGTACGAGGCCCTAGGGATAACAGTTGAGCGTCTTTTAACCGCATCGGTTGTTATCCCTGAGGAGCTGACCGCCCGCTCTAAAAAATGGTACCGGGGTGATCATCTCGGTATAACACCTTAAAGCCAAGGCCACATACATGCGTACGGTTGGCGCCAAGGGGATAGCTTTCTTGTCTGACTGTGTTGTTGGATGTCCATTTACATAACAGCACCATACCAGTGATTTATAGGGCAAGGTCACTGGTACTCAATAATTCATTCTGCATATACAGAGATTAGCCTGCTGCTTGTTGTTTGACAGGATTTTTACAACATTTATCTAACCTCACTTGCTGATAAGTCAGTTTGTTACTGTAGATAAATATTCCTGTCTTCAGTGGCTTTCTTTTGTTTCTTGTTTGCTGGAAAAATTACAGTGTGATGACAATAGAGTCATGGATCAGAGAATGTCATGTTTCATAGGAAGAGGTAATGATAACAATATCACATAGGAAGTTCAAATAGATTATGTATCAATCATGTTCAGACATCATATCTTTTAATTAATGTAACCATGAAGGTGCATGTGCTATATTGTGTCTAGGCAGCACTAGGTCACACTTCAGTATTGCTGCTCAAATGTTTTCCTTTTTTTTTTTTTATCCATTGAGTTATCCTTTAGGCATCAGAATCCAAGGTCTTCTCCCCCACACACTTCCGCTAACAACGACAGTCATAAGTAGTTAGGCATGTGCATTTTGTTTCGTTCCGAATCGAAATTCGGACAAATTTTTCATTATTAGGACGTTCGGATGCATACGAATTCCCGAATTGTAATATTAACGAATTTAACTGAATCCGAACAAACGTTTTTGAATCGAAAACCCGCGGACAAAATTTGATCGAATTCGAAAACAAATTCTATTTGAATCGAATTCGAAAACAATTCGATTCGAAAACAAATTCGAATGAAAATTGAAAGCAAATTTGAATCAAAATCTAAAAAATATAAATCGATTTCTAAAAAACAATACAATAAAATAGAATATAAAATAATAAAGCAATAGAATGAAAATCAAAGAATAGTAAAGAACAGAATGGAATTTAATAGAATGTAATCAAATACAATAGAATATGACCTGGCTTCTTCTATCTATCTTCTATCTATCTTCCATTTTCTGAAATTCGAAATTCATATAGAATGAACTCAAATTCGAATAGAAAAATATTAGAAGAGTAGAATAATAAATATAAAAAAAATATATATATATATATATATATATATATATATATATATATATATATATATATATATATATATATATATATATATATATATATAAATATATTTTATTCTGCTCTATTCTAATATTTTTCTATTCGAATTTGAGTTCATTCTATATGAATTTCGAATTTCAGAAAATGGAAGATAGATAGAAGATAGATAGAAGAAGCCAGGTCATATTCTATTGTATTTGATTACATTCTATTAAATTCCATTCTGTTCTTTACTATTCTTTGATTTTCATTCTATTGTTTTATTATTTTATATTCTATTTTATTGTATTCTTTTTTAGAAATCGATTTATATTTTTTAGATTTTGATTCAAATTTGCTTTCAATTTTCATTCAAATTTGTTTTCGAATCGAATTGTTTTCGAATTAGATTCGAATAGAATTTGTTTTCGAATCCGATTGAAATATTATCGAATCCGGTCGAAATATTTTCGAATTCGACCGGTTTTTTCGAATTCGGTCGGAAACGAACGAATTCCGAAAACGAATTTAACACATGTAACGAATCTAACTTAACGAAATTGATTAAATAACGAATTAAAACGAAACAAAACAAATTTTTCCCTTTTGCACATGCCTATAAGTAGTCGTCTGATGAATGGAGGTTACCGCACACAAGCCCAGAGTTGGGCTTGTGTGCGGTAACCTCTGCAAGGCGTAACCAACTGCAAGGCATAATTTAAAGGTTTCCCAGAGTTGGGAAACCTTTAAATTATGCCTTGCAGTTGGTCTACCCCTGCACTGCAAGCGTTAACTGCTCATGTTGTCTAGGGGAGAGGAAAAGCACTCTTGCTTATCTGATCCTCTGCTCCCCCATGCTTATGCGATGGACCATCCCATGACGTCATCACGTACTATGAAGGACCCTGCATTGGCTTTGATGATATCAGGATCTTAGCCCGCTGGAGCATTGAGGAGAAGGTGTTCTAAATGTAGGCAGGTGCAGTCTATTTTCTCCACTGCAGGCAGCACTCAACTGCAGCGGCAGTGCAGAGGGAGAGGAAGTCGGGAGAAACTTGGTTCCTGTATGTTTTTCGGAGTCACTGGTGCAGCGTTCTGATTGGATGCTGGCCACCCATGTCACTATCAAGGAAGAATAAGAAACCCCTGCAAGTCGCACATCCACATTGTCCTACAGAGAAGAATAGAGCAGCAACCTCAGCCTGGACTCCGACCACGCCACCAATGCGTTTCACTCCACCCCCCCTGGAGCTTAGTCATGGGGATAGGGAACTCATGCGTATGGGAAGTATTTAACTACTTGCTGACCAGCCCCCGGTTGGCTCCCCTGTACGAATCGCGTAGCTGTATGGAGGCCAGAACGGGGAGGGAAGAGGAATGACCGCTCCAGATGAATTCACTTGGCAATCAGTCTCCTCTCAGGAACCAAGGGTGCTGGCAATGCATAGAGCAAAAAAATTTAAGGAAATGTTTGGACAGCCGCACTCCAAATAACTTTCGGTTGTCTTTATTGTAAAATAAGGATAAAAGCACTACAAATCACAGCAAACATTCGGACACATAGCCGACGCGTTTCGCACTAATGCTTAGTGCCTAGTCAGAACGGGGATCTGTCAATGTAAACAGACAGATCCCAATGTAAACAGACAAATCCCTGTTCTGACAGGGACGTAGAGAGAGATCTGCTGTTCCTAGTGATCAGGAACAGCGATTTGTCTACTCCCAGTCAGTACACTGCCCCCACAGTTAAAAACACCTCCCTAGGACATACGTAACCCCTTGATCACCCCCTAGTGTTAACCCCTTCCCTGCCATTGACATTTATACAGTAATCAGTGGGTATTTTTAGCTTTGATCGCTGTATAAATGTCAATGGTCCCAAAAAAAGTGTCCGATCTGTCCGCCGCAATGATTCTGCAAATTGCTGAACACCGCCATTACTAGTAAAAAAAAAACAAAAAAAGAACGCAGAGGTGATCAAATACCACCAAAATAAAGCTCTATTTGTGGAAAAAAATGATGTAACTTTTGTTTGGGTACAGTGTTGCATAACCGCGCAATTGGCAGTTAAAGCGACACAGTGCCGTATAGAAAAAAATGGCCTGATCATTAAGGTGGAAAATCTCCCGGTTCTTAAGTGGTTAAGCATCATTGGTAGTCATTTATTAAGTGTGAAGAGGTAGCAGGTGTATATGATTTATCGTGAGAGGTGTTTGTGTGAAGAAATAAATCAGTCAGTGCAATTTCACCTATAGTGCTATTCTCTATAGAATGCATAGTATTGTAAGTGCAGAAAAAATTATATTTGAACACTTATACTCCCAATTAGACTAATAAGCAAAAAGAACAAAAAAACATTATTAATGTATAAATAAGCAGTTCTTATATTCATGCATACCTCACAACCGAGGATTACAGCCGCTTAAACATTATATGGACCTGTATACGGAATATTCATCAGAATTAAAATGGTTCATCCTAGAAGTCTTTTCATACCTTCTTCATCACAACTATTTTCTTTTCAACTCTAAATGGTACATACACAGAAAAGGAGCTTCTATGGGAGCCAGATTCTCACTAACCTATGCAAATCTATACATGGGCTGGTGGGAGGAGCTTCACATGTATGATGCAGATAATCCCCACAGAGAAACAATCTGATCTTTATCACTTAACAAGAGTTGCCAACAACTGAATTCTTGAACTATATCTCAGCACAAATGATTTGAACTTAAAGTTCACTATAGAGGAACATCAGACTGAAACCAACTTCTTATGCCCTGTACACACGATTGGAGTTTCCGCCGGAATAAACTCTGACGGGTTTTTCAGACGAAATTCCGTTCAAGCTCTCTTGCATACACACGGACACAGCAAATTTCCAACCGTCAAAAATGCGGTGACGTACAACACTACGACGAGCCAAGAAAAATTAAGTTCAATGCTTCCGAGTATGCGTCAAATTGTTTTTTTTCTCCGTCGGAGTTACATACAGACGAACTGAATTTCTGTCGGAAAAAAAGAGAACATGTTCTCTTTCTAACTCAGTCAGAATTTCAGACGGAAAAATTCTGATGAGGCATACACACGGTCGGAATAAAAACTTTTTCCATCGGAAATTTACGATCATGTCTACGAGGCATTAGAACTAATGCCTCATAGACACGATCGGAATTTTCGATGAAAAAAGTCAGATGGAATTTGACGGTCGGAATTTGGTGTGTCTGTGTATATGCAAGACGGCTAAAAAACTGAGTCTGAGTTTTTTCCCGACGGAAACACCGATCGTGTGTACAGGGCATTACTTTATCTGGCTCCATCCAGGACAAGAATGTCAAAAGTACATTCATTCAGGAAAACCACTTCCAAGAACTCTCTCCTGCAAGCTACCAGCTGTCATGCTCCCCATACCATCAAAGCAATACCTCACAGTCAATTAATCCGATTAGGATGAAATTGTTCCAATTTAACAATGACGAAGAAGTACGTCTACTCGAACAGAGACTCTGTGGACAAGGATACTGCAAATCAATGGTCAAAAAAGTTTCTCGCCAAATCAGGAGCCTCGACAGGACTTATCTTTTGACACAGTTCCACCCAAGACACTAGATCTTCTAATCAACCAGTGTTTTCAACTAACTACACCTCGACAATTCTCAGAAATAAAAAAATTACTACAACACATCTCTCCATCTTACTCAGTGATAACAGTTACAAAACCATCTCAAGGGGTGGTATCAGTTATGTAGAAAGAAAAAATACAAACAATAGGCACTATGGGGCAAATCCACAGAAGAGATACTCCGGCGTAAGCCGTCGTATCTCTGGTTCTAACTTTGGAACTGATCCTCAGAAGCAGTTTTCCTAAGTTAGGCAGAAGATCCGACATCTGTAAGGGACTTACACTGCCGGATCTTCGGATGCAGTACCGCATCCGCCACTGGGGGCATTTCGAGTCGAAATGCCTCTGTTAGTATGCAAATTAGCACTTAGGGCGATCCTCAAAGCTTTTGTGCCTAGTTTTTTCGCCGTAAGTGTTAGTTTGCCTGGTGTAAAACTAGGGCTGCTTTTACAAAGTGTAAAGTTAGTCACACCTTGTAAAGGCCCATTCAAGCGACGGCATTTGGTATGCATTCCCGAGGGAGAACTCCACGGCAATTTGTAAATTCCAAACCGGCATGGGTTCCCCCCCCAGGAGCATACCAGGCCCTTAGGTCTGTTATGGGTTGTAAGGAGACCCCCCTACGCCGAAAAATTGACGTAGGGGGTCCCCCTACAATCCATACCAGACCCGTATCCAAAGCACGCTACCCGGCCGGCCAGGAAGGGAGTGGGGACGAGCGAGCGCCCCCCCCCCTCCTGAGCCGTGCCAGGCCACATGCCCTCAACATGGGGGGGTTGGGTGCTCTGGGGCAGGGGGGCGCACTGCGGGCCCCCCCACCCCAGAGCACCCTGTCCCCATGTTGATGAGGACAGGACCTCTTCCCGACAACCCTTGCCATTGGTTGTCGGGGTCTGCGGGCGGAGGCTTATCGGAATCTGGGAGTCCCCTTTAATAAGGGGGCCCCCAGATACCGGCCCCCCACCCTAAGTGAATGGATATGGGGTACATCGTACCCCTATCCATTCACCTGTAGGCAAAAAGTAAAAGTTAATAAACACACAACACAAGGCTTTTTAAAATATTTTATTATTCTGCTCCGGACGCCCCCCCTGTCTTCGTTATTAGCTCTTTTACCAGGGGGGGCTTCTTCTTCCACTCTCCGGGGGTCTTCTCCGCTCTCCGGGGGGGGTTTCTGCTTCCGCTCTCCGGGGGGGGCTTCTCCGGACTCCGGGGGGCTTCTTCCATCTTCTCCCCTCTTCCGCTCTTGACTCGGCGAACCCCGGTTCTTCTGCAGCTCTCCGGTGCCTTCTTCTTCAGCGCTGGCTGCCTGCTATGTTTGTGTGTTAGCTCGATTTCTAACAGGCAGCCGGCGCGGTCTTCTGTGACGTCAGGGTCTTCTTCTCCCTTCTTCCGATGTTGCCTCGTCGCCTGTTGTCGCTGTAATGATGGAAGCGCGCCTTGCATCACATTTATATAGGCATCACCGTCCCATCATGCTCCGGTTGGTACCCACGTGGTGGGTGCACGTGGGTAGGCACCCACCACGTGGGTACCAACCGGAGCATGATGGGACGGTGATGCCTATATAAATGTGATGCAAGGCGCGCTTCCATCATTACAGCGACAACAGGCGACGAGGCAACATCGGAAGAGGGGAGAAGACCAGAAGACCCTGACGCCACAGAAGACCGCGCCGGCTGCCTGTTAGAAATCGAGCTAACACACAAACATAGCAGGCAGCCAGCGCTGAAGAAGAAGGCACCGGAGAGCTGCAGAAGAACCGGGGTTCGCCGAGTCAAGAGCGGAAGAGGGGAGAAGATGGAAGAAGCCCCCCGGAGTCCGGAGAAGCCCCCCCCGGAGAGCGGAAGCAGAAACCCCCCCCGGAGAGCGGAGAAGACCCCCGGAGAGTGGAAGAAGAAGCCCCCCCTGGTAAAAGAGCTAATAACGAAGACAGGGGGGGCGTCCGGAGCAGAATAATAAAATATTTTAAAAAGCCTTGTGTTGTGTGTTTATTAACTTTTACTTTTTGCCTACAGGTGAATGGATAGGGGTACGATGTACCCCATATCCATTCACTTAGGGTGGGGGGCCGGTATCTGGGGGCCCCCTTATTAAAGGGGACTCCCAGATTCCGATAAGCCTCCGCCCGCAGACCCCGACAACCAATGGCAAGGGTTGTCGGGAAGAGGTCCTGTCCTCATCAACATGGGGACAGGGTGCTCTGGGGTGGGGGGGCCCGCAGTGCGCCCCCCTGCCCCAGAGCACCCAAACCCCCCATGTTGAGGGCATGCGGCCTGGCACGGCTCAGGAGGGGGGGGGGCGCTCGCTCGTCCCCACTCCCTTCCTGGCCGGCCGGGTAGCGTGCTTTGGATACGGGTCTGGTATGGATTGTAGGGGGACCCCCTACGTCAATTTTTCGGCGGAGGGGGGTCTCCTTACAACCCATAACAGACCTAAGGGCCTGGTATGCTCCTGGGGTGGGAACCCATGCCGTTTTTTTCATTGAAAATTGGCATGGAGTTCTCCCTCAGGAATGCATGCCGAGCGACGCTGTCATTTTTTTTAATAATTATTTGTTTTCCCGTCGCAACTTTAGTGTCCCGTCGCAATCCACAAAGCCGCCCGGCGTCAATTACGTTCGCGCGATGCACGTCGGGAAAATGACGTCACACGCATGCGCAGTACGGCCGGCGCGGGAGCGCGCCTCATTTAAATTGTAAACGCCCCCCGGAGAGGAGGAACGCCTTACGACGGCGGCACTTAACTTACACGGCTTGAAATTTTTACGTAAGTGCTTTGAGGATCAGGCACTTAGGTAAAAACTTTAAGTCAGTGTAACTTAACTGCTGAAAGTTAAGTTACGCCGCCTGGCTGAGGATTTGGCCCTATGATCTTCCCCAGCATGTACACCTCCAACACAACAACACATACCCGGTTGAACACCACCGGATTGTTCAGATGTAATGCCACTGGTTGTTCTACCTGTAACCTTCTAGGTGATTCCCATACTACAACTTCACGCTCTAATGTCTTTTCTTAAACCATTAAACAATAGACATGTGTGTTCCCCTTCGTAACAAATGGATTTTCGTACAAATTTGTTAGTATTCGTACATTCGTATCAATTCGAACATCCGAAAAGCTGAAAGAACCAAAATACGAAAATTACGGAATTACGAATAAGCAAAATTACGAACGTATGATTGGACGATCTTACTAAAATACAAAACACCTAAAAAGCAAAAGAACGAAAATGACATCTATAACGAACGATTTGCATTCCGTATTTTAAATCCTTTGTCTGTTCGTATTTTTATTCGTATGTTCGTATTTTCATTTGTGTATTTTGTAAATCCGTTTCTTTGTCTGTTCGTAAATTTGGGTACTTGTATCGTTCTTTCGAATGGGCACTGGGCAGTGTAGTTAGTTAGTGTTTACTTAATATCTTAGCCAATCAGCTTATCTCTGTTGTGCTGAGTCACATTGTACAGTGTAAAGCCTCGTACACACGATCAGACTTCAAACAAACTTTTCCGTGGATTTTTGTCTGAAGGGAGTTGGCCAGACTTTTGAAACCAAAAAAGTTTGTCCGATAGAGCGTACACATGGTCGGATTTTTTGGAAAACGCTAATTTTGACGTTTGTTGGCATAAAGTCCGACCGTGTGTATGGGGCTTAACAGAAAGTATATCTTTTTTTTTTTTTTTATAATTATTTTTTTTTTTCATTTTCTGTATATTGCTTAACATCACTTACATATAAAACCAACTTCCATCAAAGACAGAAAGTATATCTTAATATGGATTAGCCGTGTGTTGCTATGTATTTACGAAAGTACAAAATTACGAATCCATTAAATCCATTAAAATTATTATCTAACAAAATTACGAATTTCGAATCAACGAAAATAAATTAGACAGAATTAGGAATCATTCAGTATAAACGAAAATAAAACTGTTACGAAAATACGAACGGGTCCGAATAGGAAAACTTGCGTCTTACGAAATACGAACGGGTACGAATAGGAAAACTTGAGTCTTACGAGAATTGAGAATCTTTATGAATATACGGAACGAGACGAAACGGAACAAAAAAATACGATTTTTTTTGTTGTGGACATGTCTATTAAACAATTAGTTCATTGTCAAATAAATATGTAGGGGCAGATCCACGTAGAACGGCGCATTAATCCGCCGGGCGTAGCGTATCTAAGATACACTACGCCGCCGTAAGTTATTTTTTTTCGAATCCTCAAAGAATTTGCGCCGTAAGTTACGGCGGCGTAGTGTATCTTTGGCGGCGTAAGGGCGCGGAATTCAAATGGATGCGATGGGGGCGTGTTTTATGTAAATACGTCGTGACCCGACGTAATCAACGTTTTTCTTGAATGGCGCATGCGCCGTCCGTGGGGGTATCCCAGTGCGCATGCTCGAAAATAAACCGGAACAAGCCAATGCTTCCGACGGTGCCGTCATTCTACGCAAATCCCTATTCGGCCGGACGTACGTTCGGGGATCGCCGTAACTAGCTAATTTGCATACTCGCCGCGGAATTCGACGGAAACGACACCTAGCGGCCGGCGGAAAAAATGCATCTTCACTCCGACGGCATACTAAGACGTACGCCTGTCGGATCGATCCGCGATGCAGTCGTATCTTGTTTTGTAGATACAAAACAAAGATACGACGCGGGAAATTTAAAATTACGCGGCGTATCAATAGATTCGCCGGCGTAATTCTTTTGTGGATCTGCCCCGTAATCAATATTACTTGCACTACATGTAAAATCCTATATGTAGGCAGAACCACCAGAATTACAGACCACCTCTCAGATATCAGAACCAACAAAAAATACGAACATAGCAAAACATTTTAAACGATTCCACCAACGATGTCCTCAATCTTTTTTCTCTGTCTCAAAAGTGAAACATCAGGGGCCTTTTTTTTACTCCTGATATTTCACCAAAGCCCCCATTTTTTTTAAAATATATAAAACATAACATATTTTTGCGACTGGGCCCTGGCGTTCCGCTACCAGGCTCGGAGGGAAGGGTCCTGTCCCGGGGTCAGGGAGGCCCTTTATGATTTCTTGAAGTGGGGCTCTGAAGGTTCTAGTTACGCCACTGCAAGAGCGTGTGCAATTTTAAAACGTTATGTTTTGTGTTTTTGCAATAAAATTCAAAAAGTGATTTTTTTCCCCAAAAAATTGCATTTGAAATATGCCACATGAAATAAAAATTGCAAAACCCACCAAGTTATTCTCTAGGGCTTCTGCTTTAATAAAAAATATATCATTTTTGGGGGTTCTAAGAAACTTTCTAGCAAGAAATGCTGAGTGTTAAACAAAAAAGTGCCAGAAAATGGGGGTCAAGTGGTTATAGGAGTCATCTTTAGATTTTAGGTCCAGTGTCTCTTTTGGACTATTTCTCTAGAAAATAAAAATCGTTATAAAAAAAAAATATGCAAAGCATAATAGATAACAGATGTCACACTTTCATTACAACTCTAAAAATGAAGGGAATTGTTTCTGTTTAAGTATAGTGGGTGATGGCATAAATATCTTTTCTTTTTGCCCCTAGAGATTTATGTTTCATTTTGGAATAGTGGTGAAATCTTGCGCATAATTCTTGGCCAAACTGGTGTCAGAAGAGTCAAGCATTTATTTATTTATTTTATTTTCTGATTTTCTGTGGTGTAGAAGAAATTATTTAGTGTAAAGCAGATCCTCACCCACGCCAGGTTTTCTGCATTGTGTAGCCTGAAGCCGGGTTTCATACCCTGCTGAGTTTTCCAAGTTATTCTTGACCCCTGCAGTGTGTGAAACTACAAAACATCTGATTTAATTAAATAGCAGAGTACGGTATAGTTTTACAAGTTGCTCTTGTAATTTCTAAACTAAACCACTTGACAATTTTACCTGCAATAGAAGAGTATTCTGAAGTCCAGCACTTATAAGAGCATAGTCACACCATGGGGTTGAAAATGCATATGGGTTTTAGTTGTGCATACTAATGTATGTTTTTAATGCTTTGTGGTAAAATTTAATGCAACACAATTTGCGTTTTATACACATTTTACAAGCATTTTCCTCCCACTTTATTCCACGCAGAAATGTGAAACCATGGATAGTTTTAAAATTTGCAGTTGTAGCAACATTTGGGACTGGAACAAGTACAGTAAAGGATACTAATATTTATAGGTAAAGTTGATCCAGGGAATATTCGATTGCCTGCTGGAGTAAATTGGATCATGCTTTCACACCTAAGCCCTGTACACACGGCCGGGAATCCCGTTAGGAAAAAAAAACGTTGGTTTTCTTGATGGGATTCCTGTCAAGCTTGCCTTGCATACAGACAGCCATTCAAAAGAACCGCCGTTTTTTTGAATGGCAAGAACGCGGCGACGTCATCGACTACGTCGAGCATCACATTCGATGCCGTCACCGCCGTCTTGCTACACCCTACACTACCCTTGTATGCTACCGCGCATGCGTCGAAGTCTCATCGAGCATGCGTGGGTTTACCTGGGGACAGGTAAGCATACTGACGAACGTTTTTCTCAGCAGGAAACACTCTGCTGAGAATCCCGATGAGAAAATAGAGAGAAGGTTCTCTATTTTTCTCGTCGGGATTCCCGGGCAGTTTTCTCGATGAGAAAACATACACGCGCACTGTTTTCACAGCAAAAAGCTCTCGCCGCAGCTTTCTTGCCGAGAAAACCAATCGTATGTATGAGGCTTGAGGCAGTGCGCTGGAAGGGTGGTGAAAAAACACGCCTCTCCATTGAAATGAATGGAACGTTTTTTAAAAGCGCCTAAAAAGCTCTTCAAAAGCGCTTACGCCGATTTCACCCTGAGGCGTCGGTGGCAGAGCGGCACTATTTTTAGCGTGCATTACCGTTGTTTTTGGCCGATAGCAGGGCGCATTTAACCCTCGCTAGCGGTTGAAAAATGGTTAAAACCGCCCACAAAGCGCTGCTGCAATGACGCTTTGCCAGTGGTTCGGTGGCGCTGCCCATTGATTTCAATGGGCAGTGGTGCTTTAGGAGCGGTGTATAAACCGCTCCTACAGCGCCTCAAAGATGTGGATAGCAGGACTTTTTTTTACCGTCCTGCCAGTGCACTGGGTTTTCACATTGAAGTGAAAGGAGAGGCTCTTTCAAGGCGCTTTGCAGGTGCTATTTTTAGCGCTATAGCGCCTCAGTGTGAAAGCAGCCTTATTCCTCGTACACACGACCGGTTTTCCCGGCAGAAAAACTGCCATGAGAGCTTTTGGCTGGGAATCCCAACAGGAAAACTGCGGAGAAAAACATGTTTTCTTTTTTCCCGCCAGAATTCCCGGCAGACTTTTTCCTGTCGGGAAAACCGGTCGTGTGTATGCTTTTCCGAGGGGAAAAAACACGCATGCTCAGAATCGAGTATGAGTAGGGAGCGCTCGTTCGGAATGGAGATAGCACATTCGTCACGCTGTAAAGGACTGAAAAGCACAAATTGTCTCTCACCAAACTTTTACTAACACAAGGATCAGCAAAAGCAACCTAAAGGGTGGCGCCGTTTGAATGGAACTTCCCCTTTATAGTGCCGTCGTACGTGGTGTACGTCACCATGCTTTGGACGGGCGGTATTTGGCCTAAACGCGTGTATGCACGTGTGTATGCAAAAGGTCAAGTGTACGAGGCATAAGTGTTTTACTAGCAGTTTAGAAGCGCCTCAGTGTGAAAGGGGCCTTTTTTTTTTTTTTTTACATTTTAGTGTTGCAGAGGCAATGCACAAGACTGGTGTGCCCTCTGTCCTTGTTTTCTTTTGGAGTTACTCCTGGGTTCCCCCTGACCTGTTGAGCGATGCAGTGGCGTGGTTTGTGAAGATTTCCCTCTTCAGTTTACTCTATGGCAATCTTTCGAGCGCAGGAGCATTTGTTTTTTTCTAAAGTCCTGCAAGCGCACGGCTCCGGTGTGAAAGCACTCAGGCTCTCACACTGGGGCTGCAGATGAGGCTTTTTCAGGTGCTTTACAAGCGCTATTTTTAGCCCTTTAGCACCTGAAAAACACCTCCAGTGTTAAAGGGGTCTAAAGCAGAACTTTATAAAACCAGCAGCTGTTGAAAACCTGAGTACTTTGTTTAGGGTTAGGTGACAAACAAATTAATGTATGGAGTGCAGGGGTCAAGAGTAAACAACAAACAAAGCAGCCATCTGCATCCGAGTCCACCCTTACATCAAAGTCCTCAGATTCCCGCTTTATCAAAGTCCAAGGAGTTCTCCCTTACACCAGAGTCCACAGAATCTTTTCTTACATCAGAGCCCCCCTACATCAGACACCCCAGAGTCTCCCTTGCATTAGACTCATCCCTTACATTAGAGTCCCCCTTTACCAGGTAGTTCAAGCGAGCAACAACCTACTTCAATGACAGTGTCCGGCAATGACAGTTGGAACTGTAACCTGGGCTGGAGACTACAGGGGGTAGCCAGGTGGCACATTTTCATATACTTTTGTGGATAAGAGAAATCAGGATTTTTTTTATAAGCAACTCTTATAAATAGATGGTTGGCAACCCTGCTTACCATAATAGGGTAATATGGTTGTACCATGGCAATTCCTACCAAAAGGTGGCATTTGAATATTGTCTTGGGGTAGCATGGGACAAGTGTCTCACCTTGCCTCATGGTCCTAAAGCCTGGGTTCACACTGCTGTGATCTCAGAGGTGGCTTGTGATTCTGAACCGCACTGCAGGTGCCGATCATATGCGATCTCTGAGCAGTGCGAGTTCAGCCATCCAGCTGTATGGGTGAACTTGCATTAGATTTGCACAGAAAATAGCGCAGGGACTTGTTTTCCCCGCACTAGAATCGGATCGCATGGGTGTTCTCGCAGTGGTTCGCACAAGGCAGTGCGGGAAAATAGCGATGCGCGTACCGGCGCTGTAATCGCACTTGTTCCTGCATCGCATTAGTGTGAACCCAGGGTTATACTGTATGTCTCGGACTGCTGTATATACTAAGCCATCAGCAAAAGGAAATACATTTGTTTCACTCTGTTTACAATATCATGATGGTCCAGGATCACAAATAAGCAGGTTGTCATTTTAGGGGTAATGCTAAGTGGGAGGAGTTTGGGTAGCTTTTTAGTGCAGACTCAAGAAGAACAGTGAAGAGGAACAGTCTTGCGTTATATTGTCCTATTAAGTGAATTTTTTTTTTATTGCTTTAAAGCGGGGGTTCACCCCAAAAAATATTTTTTAACGTTAAATCTAGCAGAGCCAGCATAGTAAGGGCATTTACTTTCGGTAGGTAATTTTTTTTTTTCTCCATACATACCTTTATATTCTGTTTTCGTCCAGGGCTTCCGGGTTCCGATGACTGCGGGACTGGGCGTTCCTATCCTTCGGTTCGATGATTGACGGCTTGTGACACAGGTGACCTGTCGCACAACGCACGTCACCAGATGTCGGGAAATAGCCGAGCTGCGGGTCGGCACTATACAGCGCCTGCACAGTCAGCTCTACACGGCGGGCGCAGGCGCTGTATAGTGCCAACTCGCAGCTCGGCTATTTCCGGAAATCTGGTGACGCGCGTTGTGCGACAGGTCACCTGTTTCAAAAGCCGTCAATCATCGAACCAAAGGATAGGAACGCCCAGTCCCGCAGTCATCGGAACCCTGAGGCAGGGATAGGAACGCCCAGTCCCGGAGTCATCAGAACGCAGAAGCCCTGGACCAAATCAGAATATAAAGGTTTGTACGGAGAAAAAAAAAAGACCTGCTGAAAGTAAATGCCCTTACTATGCTTAGTCTAATGTTAAAAATTAGTTTTTAGGGTGAACCTCCACTTTAAGTCTTATTCTAGCAAGCTTCAGACCCGGTTTTTCACTCTAGACTGGGCCTAAGAATTAAAGTGCTTAACAGGGTCACAAGGATAAACTTAAAGCATTTGTTACACAATCACGACATATTCCTGATATATGTACTTGTATAAGAAAGTTTCCTGTTCTCTTTGCATTGCTTCCTTTGTGTGAAATCCCTGTTGTTCTTGCTACTCCCCTTGATTTTCTATTAAAAACTGACCACACTAAGCAGAAGAGCACAGTGTGGTCAGTTTTCTAGATATGCTGGGAACTCTGTATGCTCTCCTCCAATAATCAGACTTGTCCTGACACACACCCACAGCCATTCACTGGGAAGCTCAGTGCACTGCTGCTTCTCAACTCCAAGCTCTTATACAGATGAGAACAGAGGGAATGTGATCACTTATAAAAAAAGGAAAAAAAGGTATTTATACAATTTTTTTTTATATCTATACAAAAATGTTTTCCATTTAATTTCTATTTTAAAATGAATGGATTGTTTTACAAACAATTTAAGACACAAGTACATGGTGACTGTACTACGGTACTGTTGTTACTTTAGGTACAACTTAGACCAGCACAGGCTCACTTTAAAGCAGTTGGCTATTTGCCTGGCATATATCTATGCCTCACTCTTTCACATTCCATAGTGGCACACTCTACACATTCTACATCTATCATAGTTTAATTTTCATCACAAGTGTAAACATGACCAATTAAAAAGCATTTAAATTGTATTCAAGCCAGTGTCTGAAATAACATTTAAATAGCAGCATAGGAAAGGCGTAATGGGAGATGTTGGAACAGTGAGCATCATTTAACTCACTTTAATTCACTTGAATGGTTTCCTGTAGAGACAGCCAAAATGTAGAGGTGCTTATAATTAGCAGAGGCGGCTGCCTAATAGATTAACTCCTGGAAGAATGTGCATATCCGCCGGATTCTTAGCAATTCTACATAGGCGTGTGCACTGAGGACAGTATTGTCCTGCTACTGATTTACACAACGCCTGCCAGATAGTTTCCATATCTCCAGATATCATCACCGATAACAAATAATGCTTAAAGCGGATGTCCGCTGAAAAAAAAATATTAAAAGCCAGCAGCTACAAATACTGCAGCTGCTGACTTTTAATATTAGGACACTTACCTGTCCTGGAGTCCAGCGCCATCCGCAGCAGAGGAGGAGCGATCGCTCGTCACTTTGCTGCCCCCGCCATCCTCGGTGAGGGAACCAGGAAGTGAAGCGCTCCGGCTTCACTGCCTGGTTCCCTACGGCGCATGCTCGAGTCGCGATACGCCTGCCGATTGGCTCCCGCTGTGTACTGGGAGCCGAGTGTTCCCAGAACACAACGGGGGGGGGGGAGACGGGAGGTGACGTCATGCCCGCAGTCTGCCCGAGACCGTGTGGTCGGAAGTGGGTGCAAATACCTGTCTTTAGACAGGTATCTGCACCCCCCCCCCCTGAAAGGTGTCAAATGTGACACCGGAGGGGGGGAGGGTTCCGATCAGCGGGAGTTCCACTTTAGGGTGGAGCTCCGCTTTAAAAAATGCAATCCCTAAGTATTACGCTTGTTCTCCCTGCCGACCTTGTACGATACCATTCGCCTTATGCCTGTTATCCCTCAACTGTATAATACCTGATCACTATTATACTTCTCTATATAATTCATGTTGTAAGCTAATGCCTTGTTTCCACTGCACGGATCGGTTCGGGTCAGAAAGAATGGAGCGGTTAGAATGGGACCGGTCTATTCTGCAGAGCATTTCCACTGCAAATCGGACCATCCGGGACCATGCAAGGTTTAGAAAAAAAGCCTAGCACGTCCACCAATCAGTGAGATGTATTTGTAGGTCCGCCCTAACGGAACCGTTCCATTCTCTATGGCCCCACATCTCAAGCAGGACCCAGAATGGTCCGGTACGGTTCGCTTTTATGGCACGCTTTCATAATGGAAACACCCAAAAAAGCGTACCGAACCGATCCGCTCAGTGGAAACGAGGCATAAGTAACTCTGTCTTGTTATTGTCTTCCAAATAAAGCTTTTGTAAACAACAAAAAAAAAATGCAATCCCAGTTACTGACTACTGACGCTAGTTTAGACAACATTTTTCACTGACCTTAACCTCCCTGGCAGTATGATTCTTTCTGGTTTTAGGTGCTGAAAGCGCTACCATTATTTTGCAAGGAAATTTGGCGTTTTACATTGTAGGCCTGTAATTCTTAGGAATAACTCACTTAAATCTGTCCAAACAAGAGTCTAGTAGACATCTCGGGTATGATAAAGTTTGAAAAACAAAATCATAAATTATAATATAATAAATAACTATAAATATTTATAACAAATAATAATATAATTATAATAAAAATTATTCAATAATGTAATCAAATCAAAAACACTGAAATTTGCTCAGTTGCAGAATTGTCGCTGTCATTACTTTTATTTTTTTATGACGAATTTCCCCCCAAATCGCTATCGCTCAATTCTGCAAGTGATTATAATTTATTATCGCTGTTTTTTTAGCTGATCTAAAACCACTTTTGACATAAAAGGACACTTTTGGTTGCTATGGACAATCTACAGTTAGCAGGCAGAAAGAACAGTTTTTATTATATAAAAGAACATGTAGGGCACTGGGCAGACCACTAGGGACAAGGGGGGGTGTATTTTTTACATACAGTACTGTAATCTATAAGATTACAGTATACTGTATGTAATGTGTTTATTTACTTTTTTGAATTTGGTGCCGTTCTCCGCCCCCGTGCGTCGTAACGTCGCATAGAATGGAGATCGGCGGCACACAGGCACTGTGTGAATCAAGCGAGGACGCCGCTCGCTCACACAGCGGGGATGCATCGCAGGATCCAGGGACAAGGTAAGTAAACCATGCCTGTGGACACTGCGAGGCGATCCCGAGTCTGGCTGGGGGATAACGCTTTTGGTACTGAAGTCTTACCCCGAGCCAGACTCGGGAATACCGCCAGGGGGTTAAAGGGTTTGTAAAGGTTTGTGTTCTTTCACCTTAATGCATCTTATGCATTGAGGTGAAAAAACACCTGGCAATCACGGGCCCCAGCCCCCCCCCGTTTAATTTTCAGAGCCCGTTCACCTGCTCTGTGCGTCCCCCAGGGTCTTCTTCTTCACAGAGTCTCGGCGTTGATTGGATAGATTAATAGCAGCGCAGCCATTGGCTCCCGCTGTTGTCAATCAAATCCAATGGCGCGACCACTGGGGGGGTGGGGCCAAGTCATACAGTCGGTGTCTATGGACGCCGACTGTATGACACGGGAGCGCGTCCGCAAGGGAACCCCCTCGGGAGAGAGCTTCCCAGAGGGGGTTAGCTATTGCAGGGAGGAGCCGCAACAGCCGCCGAGGGACCCCAGAACAGGAGGATTAGGGCCACTCTGTGCAAAACGGACTGCACAGTGGAGGTAAGTATGACATATTTGTTATTTATCAAAGTTTGGAAATATTTTCGTATTTGTTTGATATACATCGCCCTTCCAGGGCTCCTTGCTGCATAGACCAGTTATAGGTGGGGGCAGTGGGAACTTGTTTGTACACATTAATGCAACTCTATAGTCATCAATGCGTCATTTAATGCACTGTATTTTTTTCTAAATCCAATCAGTGCCTCTTGCAGGCTATTGTACAGTCCATACAGCAGAGTTCAGAAATGAGAAAGGAGAAGCAACACAGGGAGCAAATCAGGTGGACTGCAGTGCAAGGAGCGTGCTGACAGGAGCAGAGAGCAAAATAGCACAGAGATGAGCCCATCATGTGCTCCCTTTCCTTCCATTGTCCAGTTGCAGGGTAGAGGTGGGGAGGAGATCTGCAGATAAATGGATGGAGAAAAGATTTATACTAAGAGATGAGGCATCAGTACAAGGGACATTTCCTACTGACTGTAAGTTATGTCCCTTGTGCTGATTTTTCTGTTTTTCATCTTGGGCTGCACTTTAGATTTTAATGTAAACCTGTCACAAGCTTGAGTGAGCTATAAGTAAAAGTTGCCTTCGGTAAAAACAACATGTCAAAATGTAGACCCCAAGGCACCAAGAACACAGCTAATCTGTTCCTGTAATAGCATATGCTTTATTAATTACAAAACAACATTACTGAAGCATAGCAAGGAAAAAGAAAAAAACTATTTCCTAATCCCTCTCCTTTCACCATAAAACTCACCTTATCTGTAAGCCTTAACTGGTGTTATAGCTGAACCCAGGTTTCCATAAGTTTATTATCTTTTGATGTGTTTGTACCTCTGCAGTGTAGCCATATGTTTTCTTTATTTGAGTCAGCATAACAATTTGTTTAAATCTGTGTTAAATCGATGCAGATACTGTATAATACAAGAAAGAAGAGAAAGCATGTAAAAATATGATTCACAAAAAAAATAACTATTTAAATAGATACTGTCAGGTGAGCTCTGACACCATCAGACAATAGAGCTTATCAAGATTGACCTCCTGAAAAAAGGAAATATGGATTGGGGAGTATATGTTATTGGGGTGTGGGCTATCAGGAGTCGTTGTCACTTTGACTTGAATGGTCTAACTCAGTGGCCACAAAACAGTGGACCACTAATGGTCCATGAGAAAACTCTGGTAGTCCCCAGGGGCAGGGCCGTCTTAATAGCATCATGGGCCCCTGGGCAAAGTAATGCTCTGGGGCCCCTACAATGGAGACAGCGCAGGTAAACATATATCAAGTAGGTAGGAGGCAGACAAGCGGAGCTTCCCCTTTTGGGTGGAGCCACGCATTTACTACATGAACAATCATTCTGTACAGCAAAGGAGCAGTGGGAAGATACTACATGCATAAAGTAACAAAGCTGTCCTGTGCATAAAATATATCTGCTACATTGATGCCTCCCCAGCACTATGGCCCCTCTGCACCGCTGCCAGCCTGCCTCTCCTGTGTATCCATCGCTCTTAGTGTCACCATGGGGCCCCCAATTTCAGGGGAAGCGTGGGCTCAAGGATCAGCTGCTTTGGGGAAAGTGCAGGGGCCCCAATGCAGTTGGGGCCCCTGGGCTGTGCCCAGGTGTGCCCTCTCATTAAGACAGCCCTGCCCAGGGGTTCTGCCGCAGTATATGTATACCACCCAATGTTGTTTCCCGTGTTGTTCTCAATGTGCGCTTACAGTCAATACTGTCAGAGCATGATGATACCCAACGCCTCCTCTGTAGTTCCAGCGAACTCAGAGGGAGGCAACGGGAGCTGTGCAGAAAGCGGAAGGTGAGGAAGTAGGGGACTTTCAATGGCAGGGCTGATCATAGACTGCAGGAGGGAGCATGGAGCTTGAGCACATGGCTGGATGAGGAAGTGAGATCCAATGATGAATCTGTGTGAGGTAGCAATGTGATGTAGAATGCATGGGGGGCAGAGAGCAGGACCAATGTGTGTATAAGGCATGGGTCTCCAAACTATAGCCCTTCAGTTGTTCAGGAACTACAATTCCCATCATGCCTAGTCATGTCTGTGAATGTCAGAATTTTGCAATGCCTCATGGGTGTAGTTTCGCCACAACTGGATGGCCATAGTTTGAAGATCCCTGGTATAAGGCATGTAAAATTCATTTTAGTCGTTCGCAGGGTTCAAAATTGTGAGTTTAGTGGTCCATGAGGTTTGAAAGGTTGGCGACCACTGGTCTAACTGACCATGTATCTTCCTGGTAAACACTTTGCAACATACTTTCTCTTTAATTCATTTAGAAAATCCTTGGCAGATGTTGGAATATAATCTGGCCATCGATATTGTGGAGGGACTTGTTTTTCTAGTGAGAAACAAGGATGTCATTATTGCCTTCCAGTTTCCACTACACCAGTTTTATGAGCGTAAAATAATAAAACTTACAAGCAAAATATCATCATGACTTTTATGACCACTTGAAAGTCAATTAAAGGCCTGTGGTTACAAAAGGCAAGTAGGTTTGCGCTAAAAGATAAGTCGCACTTTAAAAAAGCCAACCTGTGGTGCACGCCTTGAAAGTGTTTTCACACAAGAATACAGCCATAACCACAGCGGAGAAATGCCTGATAAACACAGCTCTAATGTAATGGAGATGACAGTCAAGTCATTAAATGTTGGATAAGTATCTCAATGTGCCCATATCAACTGAAAAGGAAGGAACTGGTGTCCCTTGGGACATTTTATCTTCTTAAAATTTCTACTCTAGAATCCACAGAGAGTGCAGTTTACTAAAAGCTTCATCCCACTGGGACAATTTCATAGCTTCTCTTCCTTTCACTCAGTTTTATGAGTTGCAGATTTTATTCTTTTTATGGTCTTTATTTTCTATTGCAATGTCTCATTTCTTTATAACTCACACAAAATTATTTATACTGTCCTACTGAACCCAGGTTGCTTGATCAACACCTACAATTTTCTTACAAAAACTACCCCACCCCTGAGTAAGTAGCAGCTCCTTTTCAATGGACAGGTGATTGACAGGTAACAAGTAACTCAATAGATTAAGACAAAAAACGAATGAAGTGTTCATTATGGCAGAGTAAGGCTTCACACCGACAGCCGTTAAAGTGGAACACTATCCAGAATTCCATATATGCTACATATATGCGGTTTTGTTTTTCAAAGTGAAGAGAGAAATCAACTAATAATGAATTGATTTAAACCACGCTTGTTTCTAAGTGAAACTATTTCAAGTGTAACCAATCACACGTAATAATTTGTTGGAAAAATAAAACATGTGTATAACATATATGAAGTCCAATAAAAATTGTGACAAAAAATAATAAAAAATAAAATGAGAATGTCCAATGAAGTTATGAATATTATCTGAAACTCAAACTATAAAACGAGTATGGAAAATCAAGTTATAAAATGTATGGATCTTCCAATTCCTGAAGAGCACGAATGGAGTGACTGTAGATCTTCCTCCACCATCACCTTCCAAACATCCTACTCACCAGAGTTGAATGACCCACATTACAGGTAATCCATAAGTGCTATATGGAAATTGCCAATAAGGTCTCAATACCGATCCGACCGACTATCCAATCGATTTTCCAGAGCACCCCTTACCAGGAGATCCCAAACTCTAGTGGATCTTGCCAATTGGGGAAATTAGCACCACCCCAATAAAGTTCTAATCAAATATCCAGTGTTCAGAGGAAAAAGGCAGAAAAGAGGACTTCCATGGTGAAGTATATCAAAAATGTATTCCAAAAAATAATTTAAAACAGATCACCATTGCAGCTCAAGTTCCATGTATTAAGGAATGTCATTAGTGTTCCAGCTGCGTTACAAACGGCTAAAGTGACGTGTCACGTCCAAATTTCTTACATGTTTCATCAGCACACAACTGACGTCACTGCAGGTCCACCCTTTAACATATTGATCCCACCTGTAGATCTGCTATTTTCCCACTTCCTGTAACAGGGTGACAGGGTGGACAGAGCATTCTGAAGCCCTGTACACACGCTCGGTTTTCTCGGCGGGAAAAAGTCCACCGGGAAAGCCAAGAACCCAGCAGGAAACTGCCATGAAGTTTTGGCCAGTAGGGATGAGCCGAACACCCCCCCATTCGGTTTGCACCAGAACCTTCGAACGGACTGAACGTTCGCGCAAACTGTAGAACCCCATTGAAGTCTATGGGACTCGAACGTTTGAATTCAAAAGTGCTAATTTTAAAGGCTAATATGCAAGTTGTTGTCCTAAAACGGGTTTGGGGACCCGGGTTTTGCCCCAGGGAGCATGTATCAATGCAAAAAAAAGTTTTAAAAACTGTTTTTTTTTCTCGGGCAGTGATTTTAATGATGCTTAAAGTGAAAAAAATGTTTTGAAAAATTCCTTTAAAATATAGTACCTGCTGGGTGTCTATAGCAGTGTTTCTCAACTCCAGTCCCCAAGGCGCACCAACAGGTCTTGTTTTCAGGCTTTCCATTATTTTGCACAGGTGATTTTATCAGTTTCACTGCCTTAGTAATTACCACAGCAGTTTCATCTGAGGGAAATCCTGAAAACATGACCTGTTGGTGCGCCCTGAGGACTGGAGTTGAGAAACACTGGTCTATAGTATGCCTGTGAAGTGGCACATGTTTAGAACTGTCCCTGCACAAAATGAAATGTTGTTGTTAAGTAGAATCTGTTTCTATTTTTGAACTGGTTCTTTTTTAAAGTGTAGCTCCAGCCAAAAAATCTATTTTTAGGCTTTTCGGAAAACATAGAGAAGGGTTATCACCCCTGTAACATTTGTTTTTCTGTCTGTGCGCATCTGTTCAGAAGATTGCACCTCACTTTCTGTCCCAATGACAAATGATTTTTTGAAAATGTGGGTTTTTTAGTGAAACAAGGATTGGTGATAAAGCATCAGTGGACAGGAGACACCTCTTACAGAAGAGAATTTCCCTTCCTAGGGGTAGATTTCCTCTCACTTCCTGTTGTCTCCTTCCGTTTGCAAGTAGGAGTCGTTTGTAAGTTTGATGTTTGAAAGTAGGGGCCTGCCATATATACTCTGCAGAAATTTGGGCCCTAGGTGTTGGTGTTGCCACAACACTGTAAGCCCTCACAGTTAGTCTTGGTGGGCGCTGGAACGCCCTGCTGTGTGAACTATTATATCAAGAATTGTAATTACATGCCATTGTTGAACAGTGGTAGAAAAATTGGGCCTTTGGTGCTGGCGCTGGTGCCACAACACTGTAAGTCCTCACAGTTACTCTTGGTGGGCGCAGGAATGGTCCCTGCTGTGAAATATTAGATCAAGAATTATAATTACATGCCCCTGTTGAACAGAGGCAGAAAAATTGGGCCTTTGTTGGTGGTGGTGGTGCTGGTGCCACAACAGTGTAAGCCCTCACAGTTACTCTTGGTGGGCGCAGGAATGGGCCCTGCTGTGAAATATTAGATCAAGAATTGTAATTACATGCCCCTGTTGAACAGGGGCAGAAAAATTGGGCCTTAGACACTGGTGCTGGTGCCACAACACTGCAACCCCTCACAGATACTTGTAAAATGATCCCCTGCCTGTGGTATTAATATGAGCAGATCCCTGCCTCTAATATGAGAAACACCAGCTTTACGTAGCTTTAGGTGCACACTGTTGGAGCGCAGAAATGAGCCGTTGCAAAGTATTGTATCAAAAATTGTAATTGCACGCCCCTGTTAAACAGGGGCAGACAAATTAGGCCTTGGGCACTGGTGTTGGTGCTACAACACTGCAACCCCTCACAGGTACTTGTAGAATGATCCCCTGCCTGTGGTATTAATATGAGCAGATCCCTGCCTCTAATATGAGAAACACCAGCTTTACGTAGCTTTAGGTGCACACTGTGCAGAGGACACAGACAGTACACACACCACGTAGCTTTAGGTGCACACTGTACAGAGGACACAGACAGTACAACACGTGAAAGTACTTGCAGAATGATCCCCTGCCTGTGGTATTAATATGAGCAGATCCCTGTATCTAGCAATAAATATGAGAAACACCAGCTTTACGTAGCTTTAGGTGCACACTGTGCAGAGGACACAGACAAAAAACACGCCACGTAGCTTTAGGTACACACTGTGCAGAGGACACAGACAGTACACCACGTGAAAGTACTGCAGCTAGCACAATCACCTGTCTGCCTGTCAGTATATTAGGAAGAGCGGATCTAGCTAAACTCAATACAGTTTATAAATATATATACAACACCTGGGATGCATATATATCCTCTACACACTGTAACTCTAACTGACTAGCCTGCCTGCCTGCCCTATCTAACTCCAAAAAATGACACTCTCTCTCTCTCTCTCTGTAAACCACCGCAACACACTACACAAGGCCGACTTCCAGGCTGCCTTATATAGTGTTGGGTGTGTACTAAACCCCCTGAGCCATAATTGGCCAAAGCCACCCTGGCTTTGGCCAATTATGACTCTCCGTTTTTTGCAAGCTGTGATTGGCCAAGCATGCGGGTTATAGTGCATGCTTGGCCAATCATCAGCCAGCAATGCACTGCGATGCCGCAGTGAATTATGGGCCGTGACACGCCACTCGAATTTGGCGCAAACGGCCCATATCGTTCGTTAATCGTCAAACGGTCGAACATACGATGTTCGAGTCGAACATGGGTTCGACTCGAACACGAAGCTCATCCCTATTGGCCAGGAATCCCGGCCGTGTGTATGCTCCATCGGCACTGCCTCGCAGTGTTCCCCATAGGTAAGTAGTAGATCTGGCGGGAAAAAAAATGCCGGGAATCCCGACAGGAAAATAGAGAGCAGGTTCTCTATTTTCTCGCCGGGATTCCCGACTGTTTTCCTGACGGGAAAACTGCGAGGAAGCATACACACGTCCGGCTCTCCTGACAGTTTTCCTGCTGGGAAAAAAAGGTTATGTATACGAGGCTTTAGATGGACATGTAGTTTTAAATGGACTTTGGGTAAGTAAGTAGTAATGAGTTACCTGGTTTACCTGGGTTCAGTACGAAGTGTGTTCGGCAAACATTACTACACGTCGGGTGCCAAAACCTAACCATATTAAAGCCAATGGGAGCCAAATGTTAAAAAATATCAATGACCATTTCCTAGGCAAATTGGAAAAGAACTGTTAAGCAAATAACGTGGGGGGCTGAGCAGTGTTCCTGGAACAGTGTGGCCCTATTCAGTTGAAGTAGGGATACATTTTGACATTATGTGATGCAAAGAAAAATGTCTGTGACATATGTACCCCCGTCCAGGGGCTGACTGACAATTGACCTATCTAGGGGGCCCCATTAGGGTTGCCAGGCTCAGTAAAACCAGGGACAGTATGTAAAAATCTATGTTTTTTTTTAGATCTGTCCCTGATATGTTCGAAACCGACATGCTTTTGATGTGAAAATCCCAGAGATTTTAGCTGCCCCGCCTCTGCACTGCCTCCTGGGGTGGTGGCCATCTGTAAGCCCGGGGGCCCCATAATCTTCTATTGCCCGGGAGCCCCATGAGTTGTCAGTCTGCCCCTGCCCCCGTCCACTGCATTTGCAGCTTACGGGAGGGGGGCAGTTAAGGGATGGTGCACCTACCCAACAACAAGTGTAAATGAGACCTTAAAATGTATGTCAGAGCAAAATAAACAAAATGCAATATGTCTCTGTGATACAGTTATTGCTGCGTTTTGCCTCTTTATGCTATGAGCACAGAAATATACCTGTTGATCTTGCAGGAAATGCACTCTAATGCCGCGTACACACGATCGGAAATTCCAAAAAGAAAACCGTGTTTTTTTTCCGACGGAATGTTGGCTCAACCTTGTGTTGCATACACACGGTCACACAAATCTTGTTAGAAATTCTGACCGTCAAAAACGCGGTGACATACAAGACGTACAACAAGCCGAGATCAATGAAGTTCAATAGGCAGTTCAACTCTTCTGCTTGATTCTGAGTATGCGTGTTTTTTTGTGCGTCGGAATTGCAAACAGACGAGTGGATTTTCCGCTAGGAACTTTTTCCGTCGGAAAAATAGAGAACCTGCTCTCAATTATTTGTTGGTGCAAATTCCGACAGCAAAAGTCCAATGGAGAATACACACGGATGGAATTTCCTACCAAAAGCTCACATCAGACTTTTCTTGTCGGAATTTCCGATCGTGTGCATTACTTCTTGCTGGACTGAAAACACAATGCCTCTGCTTCATTGAAATCTAAAGGTGTGTTGTTAGCCCTGCCCAGTTTTCCCCAGCTGGACTGCAAAGCACTTTCCATCATCATATCATGGGGAGGGGGTGTTCTGTAGTCCAGCAGGGAGAGCTCAAATAAGACTGACAACATCTTTACACAGCAGAGGCAGCGTTCTTGACCCAATAAAGGTATATTGGAATTTACTGGGTTTCTGCAGGATCAGCAAGCATATTTATGTACTTGCAGCATGTCCAAAAACAAAACATAAGGAAATACATTATATACTATACATTATAGGATAGATGTTCTAAATATGTATATATATTTTTTTGATTTTGCCCAGAAATACATTTTAATTGTTGGCATGCGTTTTGCGATAGGAAGGCTGTCTGAAAGCCCTTTAGCTCAGTGATGCTGTAAATGGCCTCCAGGTTACTGCCTGCAGCTATTCTATGGTACAGTAATGCAATCAATTGTGCTTAGCACTTTGGTCCTTGCGCTACTTATTGAATAAGCCTGTATGCCTTTTATTTGACAAGTACAATCTTCTTTCAGGTCGTATTATTGCTATCGGGCCTTGCTGTCCTTTCCCAGCATCCAGTGTCAAATTAGGTCTATCAGGAAAAAGAAGAAGTGACAGGCAGATTAAAGAAAGGACGCATGAATCTAGATAACTTGGGGACAATAGCAACATAGTTAACGCTGTACATAATTTATTATATCATGCATTTTCTTAATTAATACTCAGTGTCGTTTTCCACCACCATCAATTCTGATTTATTGTAACCTGAATATTACGGTGATGGAAACAATGCCTACGAGCATGCACAAAATGTTCTTTCAATGAGGCAATCTAAACTCCTGTATATTTCATACAGAGCATTTTGTCACTTTAGTTGCTTATTATCTGTGGGGTGGATTCAGGTAGGGGCGCGCAAAACTGCGGCGGCGTAACGTATGACATTTACGTTCGCGGCCGCAAGTTTTACGGGCAAGTGCTTGATTCACAAAGCACTTGCCTGTAAAGTTGCGGCGGCGTATCGTAAAAGGGGCCGGCGGAAGCGTGCGTAATTCAAATGATCCTGTAGGGAGTGTGGATCATTTAAATTAGGCGCGTTCCCGCGCCGAACATACTACGCATGTGCCATTCACGGACAACTTACGCAAACAACGTAAAATTTTCAAATCGCGACGCGGGAACAACGTCCATACTTAACATTGGCTGCGCCTCCTAATAGCAAGAACAGCCTTACGCCGAAAACGACGTACGCAAACGACATAAAAAACGACCGCCGGCCGCACGTACGTTTGTGAATCGGCATAAGTATGCAATTTGCATACTCTACGCTGACAACTATGGGAACGCCACCTAGCGGCCAGCGTCAGAATGCACCCTAAGATACGACGGCGTAAGAGACTTATGCCAGTCGTATCTTAGGCTACAGTCGGCGTATCTAGCTTTCTGAATACAGAAAGTAGATACGCCGGCGCAACTTAGCAATTACGCGGCGTATCTATGGATACGCCAGCGTAATTGCTCTCTGAATCTACCCCAGTGTGTTTGTGCTTTGCATTCACTTCTCCAATGTGCTTCATAGGGAAATGTCTTTACATTGTTACAATGGAAGATAAGTGACATTGCAGAGTGCTGATCCAAAAATCATTGCCCTGATCAATCATTGTCCAACTGAAAGACATCTTTGCCAAAGATCTGTTTTTCTGTTTTCATGTCAAAGAAACCTATCATGAGTGGAATATGAAGGCTGTCATTAATAACCTCTTTGAAATGCAAGTTTCCTGGCTATCTTTGCCATTAGTGCTTTCCAAGTTCCCAACCTGGAACAAGCATGGAGCAAATGAAGTCATAATTTCTGTCCTGTCTACATAAGTATAAAATACATTGAATTGCCATGACTTTCAATTAACAAGCATTTCTAACATTTAAAGCTGAACTCCAGATAGATATTGGCAGATCGGGTCCTAGGGTCACAGACCCCTGGGTGCAGAAATATTTCTGCTGCCCAGGGTCGTTTAAAGGAATTTCGGGGCCCCAAGCAAAATGAACGCACGCACACAAAGCCTACAGGAACCACAGCATAGCGATACAGTTTAAGTTCACCCACACCATCCCTGTGTCCTTCTTACTCCCCTTCCTGTGTCCTTCTTACTCCCCTCCCCCTCCCTGTGTCCTCCTTATTTCCTTCCCTGTGTCTTTCTTACTACCCTCCCTGTGTCCTTCTTACTAGCCTCCCACCCCCCCTGTGTCCTTCTTAGTCCTGTCCCCCCTCCCTGTGTCCTTCTTACTAGCCTCCCACCCTCCCTGTGTCCTTCTTAGTCCTGTCCCCCCTCCCTGTGTCCTTCTTACTCCCCCCCCCTCCCTGTGTCCTCCTTATTTCCTTCCCTGTGTCTTTTTTACTACCCTCACTGTGTCCTTCTTACTAGCCTCCCACCCTCCCTGTGTCTTTCTTAGTCCTGTCCCCCCTCCCTGTGTCCTTCTTACTACCTTCCCACCCTCCCTGTGTCCTTCTTAGTCCTGTCCCCCCTCCCTGTGTCCTTCTTACTAGCCTCCCACCCTCCCTGTGTCCTTCTTAGTCCTGTCCCCCTGTCCATGTGTCCTTCTTACTCCCCCCCTGTGTCCTTCTTACTCCCCTCCCCCCCCTCCTTGTGTCCTTCTTACTCCCCTCCCCCTCCCCCTCCCTGTGTCCTTCTTACTCCCCCCCGCGGTGTCCTTCTTACTCCCCTCCCCCTCCCTGTGTACTTCTTACTCCCCTCCCCCCCTCCCTGTGTCCTTCTTACTCCCCTCCCCAGTCCCTGTGTCCTTCTTACTCCCCCCCTCCCTGTGTCCTTACTCCCCTCCCCCCTCCCTGTGTCCTTCTTACTCCCCTCCGCCCCTCCCTGTGTCCTTCTTACTCCCCTCTGCCCCTTCCTGTGTCCTTTTTAATCCCCTCCCCCTCCCTGTGTCCTTCTTACTCCCCCTCCCCTCCCTGTGTCCTTCTCACTCCCCTCCGCCCCTCCCTGTGTCCTTCTTACTCCCCTCCCCCTCCCTGTGTCCTTCTTACTCCCCCCTCCCTTTGTTCTTTTTAACCCCCCCTCTCTCCCCATGTTTTTTTTACTCCCCCCTTCCTCCCTCCCTGTGTCCTTCTTACTCCCCTCTCCCCCTCCCTGTGTCCTTCTTATTCCCCTCCCCCTCCCTATGTTCTTTTTACTCCCCCCTCCCTATGTTTTTTTACTCCCCCCCAATTTTTTTTGCCCCCCCCTCTACCGTGCGCCAGGAGATTCAGTTTCCTGTTCCCGGCCTGACTGAAAGGAAGTGAGCACTCATTGTGTGCACTTCCTGTTAGTCTGGCCGGGATCAGGAAACTGAATCTTCTGTACCGCGCAGTACCCGGCTGGATTGACAGGAGGAAGGAAGAGGAGCTCAGCTACGCTACAGGGAAGGGGAAGAGGTGACGAGAGAGGCAGCAGTGCTGCAGCTGCATAAGGCTCTCTATAGAGCACTCAGACGGCTGCAGCATTTATAGGAAGCGTGGCAAGGGCCCTGCTTGGGGCCCCAGGCCAGCTCGAGAGCCCCAAGCAATTGCTTGGTTTGTTTGCCTTGTCGCGACGGGCCTGCTGGCGCCCCTTCATGGGTGTGGTCATCATACTGACACCTCCCCTTTACAAATGTTTCTATGGCAACGACTCAAACACAGAGATGCTCCCCTAAGGAGTCTTCGTTACCCTGGGATCCTCAAATGATCTCTTAACAATAAACAAAATACAGAAAGAGAGTACTCAAACGAGACAGAGACTGCAGACATGAGACACGAGATGGTCAAAGACTGCAGACATGATACAAAAGATAGTCAAAGACTGCAGACATGATACAAGAGATAGTCAGAGACTGCAGACATGTTACAAGAAATAGTCAGAGACTGCAAATATGATACAAGAGATGGTCAGAGACTGCATACATGTTACAAGAAATGGTCAGAGACTGCAGACATGATACAAGAGATGGTCAGAGACTGCAGACATGTTTCAAGAAATAGTTAGAGACTGCAGACATGATACAAGAGATGGTCAGAGATTGCAGACATGATGCAAGAGATGGTCAGAGATTGCAGACATGATACAAGAGATAGAGACTGCGGAAATGATACAAGAGATAAATGCATCAAATGCAGCCTACCAGTGCCCACTAAATGCAGCTTATCAGTGGCAGTGCCCACCAATTGCAGCCTGGAAATGCCCACCAATTGCAGCCTACCAGTGCCCACCAAATGCAGCTTATAAGTGTCCACCAATTGCAGCCTGCCAGTGTCCACCAATTGCAGCCTACCAGTGCCCATCAATTGCAGCTTATTCCTGTGCTGCCGGACACATTGTGATCCTGTGGCTTCCAGCTCACTAACTCAAGAATAGCACACCCCCCCCTCTGTAGAACTTGGTCTGATCGATACCATCCACCCTTGGGCATCACACACAGCCGTATCACATCAGCTTTGGAGGGGGGGGAATGGCTGGGGATTTGTTTGCCAATGTAGGCTCTGCCCCTTCTGTTTGGGCAGAGTCCTGAAAGGAATGTGCAGAGTTCTGAAGGGAATGTGCAGTCGGAAGAGGGACACATGACCAGTGTGGGGTGGCCCTCTGCTGAAATCTATTGAGGAGAACACAGATCTCAGGAAATGAGGGGTAAGAAATTGTAACAGTTAAAAAATATATAAAGTCGCGCTACCTAAAAGCATACATAAATCACAAATGCTCTAATCAACCCCAAATTAGTGAAACATAAGAATGTTGAGAGAAAGAAAAAACTGCGCCAACAATATCCAACCAGCTATTGAGCCGGAACTGAGTAAATAAATTGATCTGAGTGAAACAATCGTGAAAAATGTCCCAACAGTGAAGTGAAAATAAATGGTAATCAGCTGGAATGAACAGCACCGCAGTGAGGGATTAAACCATCCGTGAAATCGCCACCACATAGACAGCCTCTTACCAGATCGATAAGAAGAGTCAGCCTTAAGCAGGTAAATTCTCAATGAATGAATGAATTCTCAATGAATGGATTCACACACACACAGTGGTAACACTGGGTCCAGGTGCCCCTTCACTCAGATGGTCCGTGGATCACAAGAACAAAAAACGGGCCATAGCGTCATACCGTTTAAGGGATTTTATTAAAGTATAAAAGATTGTACTTACAGATAAGCAGAATCATAAAAGCATTTAAAATAGTGCCGGCCGGGAATGGAGGAGCCCTTCCTCATTCACAATAAGCGCGGTGGCGTCACTGAGCGCACGTCCCAGACGCGTTTCGTCATAGGTTGACGTTTTTCAATGGCGATGTGAAAGATAGCCAAATAAATAAAAAATTACTAAATGTAAATACTGAAAATCCATGGTGAAAAAGAATAAAATTATAATGTCCAAGTGAAACAAACATTTTAAAATATAGTCTATTCATATGCATAGACAAAATTGAAAGATGTCCACCCGTGCAAAGCTTCTTAACACCAATTTAGTGAATACAGGCTCATCAAACTCTGGTGACCAAAGCCAATGTGAAGTCCACCACTAATGGAGAGAATCACTGCTTACCAGAAAAATGTGAACCCCCACAACAGAGGATCAGCAAAGGCATGTAATTGGCACAGCCTGTGTTCCAAGCGCTTTAAAGCTGCTTCCCTGCTGATCAGCTCACTCTCATGGACATTTCAGATTCAAAGGCACATGGCGTAGCATGTAAAAGATATAGAGGCTCCGATAGTGTAAAACCTTTGGTTTATTTTAAAAGATAATAGTAAAAACACACTTACAAACAACTGGATAATGGAAGCCTTATGTCCGATGTGCCGGCCGGTGCACTGGAATGGAGTACTTAACTGGCCGGTGAGGTGGGGGTGGCTTCTCCTTACTTTGTATTGTGAGACCTAGAACTCGTGGGTGAGGGGAAGGGTGTGTGCAGACAGAAATGGGGTAAGAATTTATACCCCACCAATCTACAGCATATGCTTTTAATAGACACCAGCAACACCCAAAAAATGGATCAACTGATCTAAGGCTCTGTTCACATTTGAAGTTTTGGGATCTCGGGCAGAATCACAGTGTTTCTGCCCACAATCGCAAAGTGCACCGCAATTGCAAAACACATGCACAGGTGGCGTTCAATTTCAATGGCACATAAAACACAGTGCAGTTTTGCCTTGATTATTGCACGTCGATCTGCAACACGCAAAGGTGTAGGGAGCAGGGGCAGTATGATCATGGCATACCATGTATGGTCTGCGCATACCCTTATACGATCTGTGCATACTCTTGTATGATATGGATGAAATATGATAGGTTATAAGGACGTGTTTAGGGGTGCAATTAGGGGCGGGGCAGGGTAGGGGTTGGGTGGGGCAACTGGTAACTCTCAAGACCTGGATAGTAGTTCAAGACTTGAAATTTTGAACCCTGCATAATATGTGTATATATATATATATATATATATATATATATATATATATGTATATATATATTTTTTTTAAATGGATGTGCAGACTAATAACCTTCTGCTTGGGCTGATATCTCTGGATCTCTGATCCCCTCTGATCTCTGATCCCCTCAGAGACCAGTCAAAGTTCAATCAGTGTGTTGGCTTCTCCGCTTTGACTTCTGTCAAAGAGACATATTGAAAAATCAGCTGCAGCCACTGATCAGTGTATTCTAAATATAAAGCCCTGGTGGGTGAAATTTCTCCATCTAACTACTGTGCGTGGATGGAGGAATCTGTTTGTATTTTTTCAGGCTGGATGAAAAAAAAAACTAACCATATATCACCAGGTTAACTCTCCAAATTGGAGAAAGGTGGCATTTTCAAGAATTCCAACAGCGAGATCAGACTTTTGGAATCTCCAAAGAAATATAAAGAATCCAAAAAAAAAGGAAGGTTTTAAAATAAGTTTTGAGAGAAGACTGAAAGCATTTTTTAAATTACAACAATCCCTTAAAATCAGCAATCATAGAGAGTTTTTATGATTTACACAATGCATGATTGACTGGTTCACTAACACTTCTCTACTACGTGGTCACAGCATGCTCCATCCAAATTTTGCTGTTGGTGATCTGTTACATTCCTAACAAAATTCAGATATTGTTGGCCAGTTATATAGTGCACTTATCTTGATGACACAGCAGAAAAACAATTCCGATAAATGTAGGGCTATTCGTACAGCTTTTGTAGCTTGTGGTGGAACCTGCAGGTCTCATGAAAGAATAATGATAATTGCAAAGATGCTGAAAACATCAAAATAGTGACTGCATGTCGGATGACAAGTTGTCCTAGAAAAATGGTCTGTCAGAACATCCTCTACCTTTCTATTATTCAGGGACATGTAGATGGCTGTTCTGATGTCAAGATAAGTGCAGACAAGGTAGTTTGCTTTGAAATATTTGTCCCAGTTTAGTACGATTCTAAAAGTAAAAGATAATCTATTATTTGCACGGCAAGGGTCATTTCAGTTAAGGCTAGCTTCACATTTGTGCCTTGCAGAAGCGCATGCAAAATCGCATGATTTCCAGCTACAGTGAGGGAAAAAAGTTTGTTTACTGAAAAAGAAATGACCAGTCTATAATTGTAATGGTAGGTTTATTTTAACAGTAAGAGGAAGAATAACAACAAAAATATACAGAAAAATGCATTTAAAAAAAGTTATAAATTGATTTGCATTTTAATTAGTTAAATAAGTATTTGATTCCATTTAATCTGCAAGATTTCTGGCTCCCAGGTGGCTTCTATATAGGCAACAAGCTGAGATTAGGAGCACTCTCTTAAAGTGTTTCTAATCTCAGTTTGTTGCCTATATAAAAGACACCAGTCCACAGAAGCAATCAATCAGATTCCAATCTCTCCACCATGGCCAAGACCAAAGAGCTGTCCAAGGAAGTCAGGGACAAGATTGTTAGACCTACAAGGCTTGAATTGGCTACAAAACCATTGTCAAGCAGCTTGGTGAGAGGGGGACAGTTGGTGTGATTATACGTAAATGGAAGAAACACAAAATAGCTGTCATTCTCCCTCGGTCTGGGTCTCCATGCAAGAACTAGGAATCAGCCCAGAACTAAACAAGAGAATATTGTCAATGATCTCAAGGCAGCTGGGACCATAGGGCCAGATTCACAGAAGAGATATACGACGGCGTATCTCCTGATACGCCGTCGTATCTCAGTGATCCGCCCGTCCTAACTATGCGACTGATTCATAGAATCAGTTACGCATAGATAGCCATAAGATCCGACAGGTGTAATTGACTTACACCGTCGGATCTTAGGTTGCAATTCTAGGCCGGCTGCTAGGTGGCGATTCCATAGCGGTCGGCGTAGAATATGCAAATGACTAGTTACGGCGATCCACGAAGATCCGTGCGTTCATCGCAATCCCGTACGTCGTCGCTAGTCGTTTTTACCCGTCACAAAGTTACACCTGCTTTAACATGGCTTATCTTTAGATCAGCCATGTTAAAGTATGGCCGTCGTTCCCGCGTCCAATTTCGATTTTTTTTTTGGCGTAAGACGTCCGGGAATACGAAACGCCGTAACGCACGGCGCATTTCAAAAAAACTTTGGGGTGCCGTAATTTCGCGCAATGCACGTCGGGAAATTTCCTAACGGAGCATGCGCAGAACATTTGGCGCGGGAACGTGCCTAATTTAAATGGTGCCCGCCCCATTTGAATTAGGCGGGCTTGCGCCGAACGCATTTACGTTACACCGCCGCAAGTTTACAGGTAAGAGCTTTGTGAATCAGGCACTTACGCTGTAAACCTGCGGCGGTGTAACGTAAATGGGATACGTTACGCCGCCGCGGAGTAACGTAAGTGTCTGTGAATCTGGCCCATAGTCACCAAGAAAACAATTGGTAACACACTACGCCATGAAGGACTGAAATCTTGCAGCGTCTGCAAGGTCCCCTTGCTCAAGAAAGCACATGTACAGGCCTGTCTGAAGTTTGCTAGTGAACAACTGAATGATTCAGAGAACTGGGTGAAAGTGTTGTGTTCAGATGAGAATTTTTTTTAGCTCTTTGGCATCAACTCAACTCACCGTGTTTGGAGGAGCAGGAGGAATTCTGCCTATGATCCCAAGAACACATCCCCACCATCAAACATGGATGTGGAAACATTATGCTTTGGGGGTGTTTTCTGCTAAGGGCACAGAACAACCAGACTTCATTAAAGAGATGATGGACAGGGCCATGCACTGTCAAATCTTGGTGAGAACCTCCTTCCCTCAGCCAGGGCATTGAAAATGGGTCGTGGATAGGTATTCCAGCATGACAATGACCAAAAACACATGGCAACAAAGGTCTGGCTCAAGAAGAAGCACATTAAGGTCATTGAGTGGCCTAGCCAGTCTCCAGACCTTAATACCATAGAAAATATGTGAAGGGATCTAAGGGTTCGAGTTACCAAACATCAGCCTCTCTGAAACCTTAAAGACTTGGGGCCGGATTCAGAAAGAGATACGATGGCGTATCTCCTGATACGCCCTCGTATCTCTGAGTTCCGACGGTCGTATCTATGCGACTGATTCAGAGAATCAGCTACGCATAGATATCCCTAAGATCTGCCAGGTGTAAGTGTTTTACACCTGTCGGATCTTAGGCTGCAATTCCAGGCTGGCCGCTAGGTGGCGCTTCCGTATTTTTCCGTGAGGAATATGCAAATGAGGATTCACGCCGATTCAGAAACGAACGACCGCCCAGCGCTTTTTTTTTACGTCGTTTGCGTTCGGCTTTTTCCAGCGTATAGTTACCCCTGAGGGGTAGCTAATGTTAAGTATGGCCGTTGTTCCCGCGCCGAGTTTTGAAATTTTACGTTGTTTGCGTAAGTCGTTTGCGAATACGGCTGGACGTAATTTACGTTCACGTCGAAACCAATGACGTCCTTGCGACGTCATTTACAGCAATGCACACTGGGATATTTTACAGATGGCGCATGCGCCATTCAAACAAAACGTAAAAAACGCGGGGTCAACAAAAATTTAAATAAAACACGCCCCCTACATCCCCATTTGAATTACGCGGCCTTACGCCGCAACACATACGCTACGCCGCTCTAACTAAGGGCGCAAGTTCTTTCTGAATAAAGAACTTGTGCCCAAAGTTAGAGCGGCGTAACGTATCTCAGATAGGTTAGGCCGGGCGGACAGATACGCCAATGTATCTGAATCCAGCCCTGTGAGAGAATCTGCAAAGAGGAATGGGACAAAATCCCTCCTAAAATGTATGCAACCCCGGTGGCCAACTACAGGAAATGTCTGACCTCAGTGATTGCCAACAAGGGTTATGCCACCAAGTATTAAGTCATGTTTTGCGAAGGGGGGCGGGTAAAATACTTATTCCACTCATTAAAATGCAAATCAATTTATACCATTTTTGAAATTAGTTTTTCTGGATTTTTGTTGTTGTTGTTGTTCTGTCTCTCACTCACTGTTAAAATAAAGCTACCACTAAAATTATAGACTGATCATTTCTTTGTCAGTGGGCAAACTTTTTTCCCTCACTATATGCACATAAAACGTGCATCTTATTTGCAAGTGCATAATAGTGCCATTAATTCTTACTCGTTCCCCAATTGTACACAAATTAACATAAAACTGATGGTAGAAAAGTACCATGCGCTTATTTGGTGCAATTTTTGGTGCAATTTTTGGTGCAATTTTTGTGCCTAAGGCACAAATTAATGGGCAGACCTAAACCCAACATGTGCACACACCATTATATCGATATATTTGTGAACAGAGCCAATCACCTGGTTCCTTTCACTTACCAATAAACCACTTGTCATGTGTAATAGACAATTTGAGAGACCAGTCCCCAACTGGTCATCAAAACAAATAAAAGGAAATATGGACTATTGCGGTACAGGTATAATTTATATGGATTCATATTAGGTAAGAACATTGTAGAATTGTATTAATATAAAATCAGGCAAGACATACATTTATAGGTACATAAAATGCATGATGAACAAACAATAAATATCACCAGTATAATGGTCTCCAGGAGGGGAAGATCACATTGGGATGATTGTTCATAGCTGCTGGCTTTTAATAAACATACACTTACCTGCTCCACCGTCCAGCGTTGTGGCGCCCGGAGCTCCGCTCCTTTCCCCCCTCTCCATTGACGCCTCCATTCTAACTGTGGGCACCCGGCCGTGACAGCTTTTGGCGGGCACTCACTGCACATGCGTGAGCGGTGCTCTGTGAGTGTTCAGACGATCGCATGGGACCTGTCAAGTGTCCCAGGTGATCGCCTACAGGGAGGGGCCGCCGTAGGCGATATGATGTATCGCCTAAGCGGTCCCTGGGCGGAAGGAGGAAGTGGGACAGGAAGTCCCACTCCTACTGAAGCCCCCACTCCCCCCCAAAAAAATTACATGCCAAATGTGACATATAAGGGGGCGAGAAGTGGTTTAAGCGGAAGTTCCAATTTTGGGTGGAACTCCGCTTTAAGTGACATAATTTCTTTAAAAACTCTAAAATATCAAATACAAATTGGTCTATATATACAGTGCATCAGGAAAGTATTCACAATGCTTCACTTTTTCAACATTTTGTTATACTACAGCTTTATTCCAAAATTGATTAAATTCATTATTGTCCTCAAAATGAAGTAAACAATACCCCATAATGACAAGGTGAAAAGTTTTATTTATTTTTAAATCTTTGCAAATGTATTAAAAATAAAAATAAAAAAAATCACATGTACATAAGTATTCGCAGCCTTTGCCATGACACTCAAAATTTAGCTCAGGTGCATCCTGTTTCCACTGATCATCCTTGAGATCTTTTTACAACTTGATTGGAGTCCACCTGTGGCAAATTTAGTTGATTGGACGTGATTTGGAAAGGCTCACACCTGTCCATATAAAGTCCCACAGTTAACAGTGCATGTCAGAGCACAAAACAAGCCATGAAGTCCAAGGAATAGTCTGTAGACCTTCGAGACAGGATTGTATCAAGACACAGATCTGGGGAAGGGTACAGAAAAATTTCTGCAGCATTAAAAAGAGGGGGGTTGGGGAAATTGGGACTTTAAATGAAGCCATGACTGGGTAAAGTCATGTGCCTCTATCCCTGTCATTTAACGATTTTTAATTTTAGCCCTTGTTATTGTTTTTTAATTCTCTAGTCACCACCTCTCACCATCCCTTACAGTTACACTAGGGGGGCTCGGAGCAGGGGCGGACTGACCATTGAGTCACTCGGGCACTGCCCGAGGGCCCCATGCCACTAGGGGGCCCCATCAGGGTTGCCAGGCTCAGTAAAACCAGGGACAGTATGTAAAAATCTATGTTTTTTTTAGATCTGTCACTGATATGTCCGAAACCGACATGCTTTTGATGTGAAAATCCAGATATTTTAGCTGCCCCGCCTCTGCACTGCCTCCTGGCGTGGTGGCCATCTGTAAGCCCAGGGGCCCCATAATCTTCTATTGCCCGGGGGCCCCATGAGTTGTCAGTCCGCCCCGTTGTCAGTCCGCCCCTGGCTCGGAGCCACCTGGACGGCCTTCTGTGATGGTTGCCGCCTTGTACATGCCCTCTCGGTTCCCGACACTGATGCTCTTTGGTGGCCCACGGTCCTTGACGCCATGCCTTCTAATGCACACATATCGTAAGTTATCTTGTCTCATACGGCTTTTGGGGGATTCTACCCATCCTCCCCTACTCTGACATAGTTAACTGACATAGCGAATTTATTCTCCTATTGCAGATACCTAACATGTCTTCTCCTGAAGAGCGGTTTCAAGCCACGAAATGCGTCGAGCTACTAGATATGGTGTACATGTTACACATCCATCTGAATATGTGTCTATAATACTAACTTGATAGGGATCTCAAGAATATTGACTGTGCAGATGCTGTTATTTTACCATATTTATCCAACCATGAATATGGTGGCCCCCTTTGATTTACTGTAAATATTAAATGCTTGTAAACATGTTATTATCAATGATTGCCAGATTAGAAATTGGCACCTGGTCATGAGTGCATTTCTTTGTACATGGACTTCAATGTATGTAAACATGTTTTTATGTATCATTAAATTGTATATTTCCACCATTCTATTATTTTTGTCATCCTGAGCTCCATATAAAGTCCCATTTCCTTGTTTACATCACTGCTGCTCCTTGCCGCAAATGGTGCTTTTATCTGCAGCATTAGGTCCCAATGAGCACAGTGACCTCCATCATCCGTAAATGGAAGAAGTTTGGAACTACCAGGACTCTTCCTAGCGTGGGCCGCCCCCTACCAAACTGAGCGATCGGGGGAGAAGAGCCTCAGTCAGGAAGGTGACCAAGAACACGATGGTCACTCTGAGGCCTCGTACACACGACAGAGTTTCTCGGCAGAATTCGTCGAGAATCTCGGTGAAGAGCCGGATTCTGTCGAGAAACTCTGTCGTGTGTACATTTTCGGCCCGATGGAGCCGCCGAGGAACTCGTCGAGCAAATAGAGAGCAGGTTCTCTATTTTCTCGATGGCAGTGGATTTTGGCTCGACGAGTTCTTCATCGGGCTGTTTTTTAAACGAGAAACTCGGTCGTGTGTATGCTAAGAAACCTGTCAAAAACTTAGACACTGGAGACCAACATAGGTAAAACTAGCGTTTGGAATGGAGATAGCACATTTGTGTCGCTTCCAACATTATTTAATCGTTTATTTGCAGCGCTTTACACAATTTTTTGTAAGGGCACAAAACAGCAATATAATTTTTTTTTTTTAAGATATTCACACAGAGTTCCTTAAAATTAGGTGGAACCTTTTTCTTACTGGTCTCAATATTTGTTATTTTTTTTATTGTCACCTTATTTTGGTCGTGTGTTTTAAATCCTGCTTTTAATATTCACCTTAATTTTAAATTTCAAAAAAATGCAAATCCTTTTTTTTTTTGTAATGTCAAGTTCCCCCCATAGAAACCTTATTGCTTTGTCTTATCTCATGTGTCCCTTTCAAATTACACCTTATATCCAATTTTTAAAAAATAATAACCTGCCTTCTCACTTGCAAAATTGAAATGTAAACAAATACAAGGACAAGTATGAACTGTAAAAAAAAATGTACCATTTATTTTGGTTATAAAAATAAATTAACTATGCAAAAGTCAGCACTGGAGAGCTTGCTGCCATTTGTGCACAGCCAGGTGTGGCCTGATGTGACTGGTGAGCAGTTGGAGGCCAAAATGGGGACTTGAGAGGTTCATTCAGGAAGTCACGCATCAAGGTCTTGGACTCCCCGAGGTCAGAAACTGGAGCAGGGCAGGCAGATGTCACCAGGTTGTGGTACTATAGCAGCCTGAACTCTGGTACACCACATGGAAGTAAGGGAGTCACTTTCTGGATTTCTTCAAGGCCTTCCTTGGTGGCTTCCCTGCAGCCTGCTCTTTCACCTTCTCTGCAGCCTTCTCAGCAGCCTTCCTCTTCTGCCTGGCTGGAGGTGGTGCCACAGGGGTAGTACTCATGCCAGGAGGAGGAGTAGACGAAGGTGGTGGAGGATGAGTAGCCGACGGTGGTGGAGGAGGAGGTGGAGGAGGAGGAGCAGTAGAAGGAGGAGGAGTAGTAGAAGGAGGAGGAGTAGAAGGAGGAGGAGTAGAAGGAGGAGGAGCAGTAGAAGGAGCACTAGAAGGAGGAGGAGCAGTAGAAGGAGGAGGAGTAGAAGGAGGAGGAGTAGAAGGAGGAGGAGCAGTAGAAGGAGCACTAGAAGGAGGAGGAGCAGTAGAAGGAGGAGGAGTAGAAGGAGGAGGAGTAGAAGGAGGAGGAGCAGTAGAAGGAGGAGGAGTAGAAGGAGGAGGAGTAGTAGAAGAAGAAGAGGAAGAAGAATGTTCAGAAGGAGCAGGAGAAGAAGAGGAAGAAGAATGTTGAGAAGGAGCAGGAGAAGAAGAGGAAGAAGAATGTTCAGAAGGAGCAGGAGAAGAAGAGGAAGAAGAATGTTCAGATGGAGCATGAGAAGAAGAAGAAGGTGGGGGAGCTTGAGAAGGAGCATGAGAAGAAGAAGAAGAAGAAGGTGGGGGAGCTTGAGAAGGAGCATGAGAAGAAGAAGAAGAAGGTGGGGGAGCTTGAGAAGGAGCATGAGAAGAAGAAGAAGAAGGTGGGGGAGCTTGAGAAGGAGCATGAGAAGAAGAAGAAGAAGGTGGGGGAGCTTGAGAAGGAGCATGAGAAGAAGAAGAAGAAGGTGGGGGAGCTTGAGAAGGAGCATGAGAAGAAGAAGAAGGTGGGGGAGCTTGGGAGTTATGTGGTGTGTGAGGATGGGGATGGCGGCAAATCACAGTGTCCTCCGTGAGAAGACCCCTCACCCCCTGATTTGCGAGGGTGATGAGGAGTCCCTCAAAGAGGAGGCGTTGGTCTAATGTCATTTCTGACATTTTGGCCAAAACCACTGTTACAAATCCCTCCTGAGCAGTGGGAGGCTGTTGAAGGGTTGCATGGGCGTCCCGAATGAGGGCTAGTGAGGCGTCACGCACCCTTGTATCCCTCACCTGCCTTCTCGGACGCAGGCGAAGAGGAGACACCTGACATCTTGTGCTTGGCCCAGCAACCTCGTGCAACCCACTTGGGCCTGCCACCTCATCCGCTCCACTTGGGCCTGCCACCACGTTACAGATACTTGGGCCTGCAGCCTCCTCCAAGCCACTCACCCTGTCCTCCTCCTGCCTGGCATTTTCCTGATCCTCCTGCTGCCTGGTCTCGTCCTGTGTATGGAAAAAAAGTACAGTTTTACTATTTCAAAAAAAAAATTTTTTATTTATTTAAGCTCCTGACTGTTGCATTTTTTTTAGTCACGACTTAGCTAAGCCAATCATTCTGACCCATGTTTTATGGTCAATCACACCACAAAAATTCATGGCCAATACTGACAAATTTTCGGTATAACACTTTTAGATCTAATTTTTTTTTACCTTTAACATCTTAATTTACATCTCTTTAACAACATTTAAACACCACACATTTGCACATTGAAAGTACTATATACCTGGCTCCAGCTGGGCAAATCCGGATCTTCATCCAGGATGGAAGGCTGCTGAGAGGGTTCATCTGCAGAGGGAGCAGCAGGTTGGCTGGAGGGAAGGCTGGACCTTCTGTGCCTTCTGGGGGGAAGGCTAGAAAGTGACTCCCTTACCTCCAGGTGTTCATCCAGGAAGCTCAGTTTGCTGTAGTACCACAACTTGGGTTTAAATACCCGCCCTGCTCCAGCTCCAGACCTCATCGAAGCCAAGACCTTGTTGCGTGCCTTCCTGTAGGTGCCTCTCAAGGTCCCAATTTTGACCTCCAACTGGTCAGTTGTCACATCAAACCCCACCTGTCTCCGCACAAGTGGGAGCAGGCTCTCCAGTGCAGTTTTGCGCAACTCTCTATTTCTAGATATGGGGTCTTTGGTGGCCCACAGAACAGGAAGTTCTTGCCACCGATCAATGAAGATCTCCAAGAATTCTGGTCTGTTAAAGAGATTCATCTTTTCCTGTCCAAAACCAAGGATAAAAAAATAATGTTAATACACAGTCTATAAAGTCAATTACTCTTTCTCACAAGCTAGCCCTTAAAGGGTCACTAATGGATAACTATATTTTTGGAGGAAATGACTGTTTACAGTGTCTAGAGACATACAAGTGCATACATATAATGTGCCTCTAGTTTCACTTTTGGTTTTAAATTTATTTAATGTTTCTGTGAAGTAAAGAGACACACAGAACCAAAAAACAAAAAACCAGGGCATATTTTTTGTTCTAAAATTATTAGCATTGTTTTGGTGGATTTTTAGACACACAGCTTAGACCACAGTGACAAGCTCCCCTGATAAATTTGAGAGGGAGCCAGAGAACCAGGAAGTGATGATTTATGCAAAGGATTACAGCTGCTTAAAAGCAAAAAGGGACAATGAGGACATGAAATCAAGACTGATATAATGTAAAGTTAGTTATTTCTGCCCCAAACAATTTTGGCTTATTGCTCCTTTAAATGTCTGTCTTTCCTGAATATGCCACTGCTGTCCCAAGTTCGAAGCATACCTACACGCTTGTCGTTCAAACGTCTTTCTTACGCAACCCGGTCGTATGGACGCTACATGTGTTCGAGCCTTATATACACTCCGCACACGACATCCGCCCATGCTTACAAAAAATTGATGTTTCCCCCCCGCCCCTTATCTTCCGTCGCAAAAACGACAAGGAGGAATTGGCAGCAGATCATGTTGGGTCAGTTCCTAGGAAACAGATGACCAGTTGTGTCGAATTAATAAGCCAGATCTCATCCTCATTTGTGTATGAAACGTTAGTTAGAGAAAAGCACTCCGATATAGTTTGGTCAAGACATAAAAGCGACCATTTGCATCATGTTTAAACCGACTTGTTTTTAGAAGACATCCTGATGAGAACCGAGATTGCCCACACAACAGTAGTTGGATCAAAATGCATAATCAAAGCGTTGTTTACGTACGACGGCACTATAGCGGACCATTACCTTAAAATTTCAAACTAGCTATGTTTTAATTTATGAACCTAAGATGTAGGCCACAAAATCATTCAATCAAGAATAACATGTAAAATGTAGTTACATACCGGTCTTTGACCCGATCGTTATCTCCGCCGTCTTCCACAAACTGTGAACGCCCCTTTTACTCACGTGGTAGCCCTTTATACACGCGCATGTGGGACTTTACGCACGTCTCCCCGCCCCTGACGTTCATGGTGTCGTATTTTCCCCGCCGCTTTTCCATCTTTTTTTTGTTGGAAGCACATGGAGAATATGGCAGCACGGCGAATCCGTTTTAAGGCCTCCAACATGACCTTTGAGGAAATGGTGGAGATGGTCCTCATCCTCAAAGCAGAGGACTACGATGGGAGGCATGGGCCATATAAGTACCCTAATAAGGTCAAGGCCCAAATAATGGAGAAGGTGAGGAGGAGTCTCCATCAGAAATTTGGGGTGAAAAGGTCCAAGGAACAGATCCGGAAAAGGTGGTGTGACCTTAAAAAACGTGAGCCGAAACAAATGAAGAGGATCAGGAGAGTGATTAGAAGAAGTAAGTTTGTTATATATTTTGTAAAATTTGTTCCGCGCCATGTGTTTTTTATTTCAGGTTGTACTGTATTATTTTTTTATGCACAAGAATTTATCGTCAAACTGGACGTCCATTCGGAACGACAAAATATTGTGTTTAAAATCCTACAAATTATGACATTTTTCAAAAATTGTGGTGAGATCAATCGTGAAAATTATGTAGATGTGCTATTAAAACCACAAAACTTTTTAAAAAAATTAAATATACAGTAAAAGGAGAGTCTGCTCAGCAGTCGGTGACACATGTGGACTCATTTGCATAATTGTTGTCCCCTTTAATAACCCATTTTGGGGTTCACACAGAGGTGAGGTGATCCAGTGTATACTTGGTTGGCTTACATGTTTAAAAGTAGACCAAAGCTCAAAGATTTGTCATGATCTTTGTGAATGCCTTCAATCCTGTGTTTTGCCCTGAGGGGTTTTTCAAAACATCAATAGTCCCAGAAATTGTATAAAGTGAATCATATTCCTCTTTCAGGCCTATAAGCTATAAAAATCCTGTTTCCATTTTCTTCATTCTCGTAGGGCGTCATGAAGCTTCAACACGGGAGCAAGAAGTACAGCAAGCCACACCCCCGAGGGATGGTGATGATGCGCAGCCTGCCACCACATCAGGTAAAGTAACATATAACTAACCCAGCTTCAGGTAATGTAGATGTAGGCCTGCCTAATTTTTAAAAATTGTTTTGTCCCACATTTCAGGATCAGGTGGTGGCTTGGACAGGCATACTATACAGATGGTGATCTCAGAAATATGGGCCTGCAGAGAAGAGGTGGAGGAGATACATCTGGCCAACAGAAAAATTAACGAAAGAACAAGGAGGGTGGAAAATAAATTAAAAAATTTACTAGATGTTTTGGGGAGAGTCTGAATCAGAAAAAAAAAAAAAAAATTTAAAATACCAGATTTTGCTGTTTATTTAATTAAAAAAAAAACAAAAAAATAATATAACCAGATTTGACAGTTTCTTTAATAAAAAAAAATAAATAATAATAATATAACCAGATTTGACAGTTTATTTAATAAAAAAAAAAAAAAAATAATAATATAACCAGATTTTAGACTTTATTTAAAAAAAAAAAAATAATAATATAACCAGATTTTAGACTTTATTTAATTAAAAAAAAAAATAATAATATAACCAGATTTGACAGTTTCTTTAATAAAAAAAAATACAAAAAAATAAAATAACCAGATTTTAATGTTTATTAAGATAAAAAAGACCAAAAAAATTACAAAAATGATTGTATATTGTATGAGAAAAATGACCAAAAAAAATACAAAAATGATTGTATATTGTATGAGAAAAATGACCAAAAAAAATACAAAAATGATTGTATATTGTATGAGAAAAATGACCAAAAAAAATACAAAAATGATTGTATATTGTATGAGAAAAATGACCAAAAAAAATACAAAAATGATTGTATATTGTATGAGAAAAATGACCAGAAAAAATACAAAAATGATTGTATATTGTATGAGAAAAATATAAAAAAAAAATTTGTAGGGTATTTTGAAAAAAAAACCCCAAAAAAAATTAGGAAAATAAAGAGCTTTTGAACATCAAAAAAGTGTGTGGTGTTTTTCCTAAAATACGTTAAATTTTCTATGTGTTTGGTTTGGGGGTCACCTGGGAAATGTTTGCTAGTTGATAATGAAAATACACTTAGTTACACTTAGTAAAGAACTCCAAACAACACAAGCAAGACATAACAAGTTTATAAAAAAGATTATGATTTATTTTGGTGAAAGCTAAAATTATGGCAAATTTGCTTGAGATGGTATTGCCCCCCTACCCATGAAATAGTCCATGTATTTGTCCCGGACTTCACGGGCACTCTGGGGGGGCAGTCCTGTGTGGCCAGCTTCAAGGCCCGCCAAAGTTTCTGATGGAGCCAAAAGTTGTGCCTCAGGCCCAACCAGGGCCATATAATTTGGAGATTGTCTCCGCAAAAAATTATGGAGAATGCAGCATGCAAAAATAATAGTATTCCACTTATATTCCGCCATGTGGAGAGAGGTGAGGAAAAGGCGGAACCGGCTGGCTATGATGCCGAAAGCGTTCTCAACCACTCTACGTGCTCGGCCCAGCCGGAAATTAAAGACACTCCTCTCTGGGGTGAGGGTGCGCTGAGGGTATGGCCTCATAAGATGGGGTCCCAGGGCAAACGCTTCATCAGCCAGGAAAACAAATGGCAGGCCTTCTACATTCTGGTCATCCGGTGGCAATGACAGATCATCATCCTGAAGGCGAAGCGCAAACTCCGTCTGCCTGAAGGCTCCCCCATCCGATATCCGTCCATTCATCCCGACATCCACAAAAAGGAATTCATACTGTGCTGACACCACCGCCATCAGCACAATACTGTTGAACCCCTTATAATTAAAGAACTGGGATCCTGAACGGGGTGGAGGCACGATGCGGACGTGCTTCCCGTCGATGGCTCCCCCGCAGTTGGGGAAGTTCCATCGGGTCTGGAAGTCCAAAGCCACAGACTGCCACTCCTGTGGTGTGGATGGAAGCTGGGGAAGAAAAAATGCAAAAATTAGCCACATAACCTTGCAAGCAGATTATACAAAGACATTATAAGCATTCTAACATTTCTGGGAACTAGCATATTATATCTAAATATATTTAGACAATTAACACATTAAACACCCCCTCTGATGGGCCAGTGCCCAAGTTTGGGGGAGGGCTAGATGAGTTTGGGAGTACAAAAAATTAAAAATTATGATTATTGGTGAACATAGACTTTACAACACATTTTGGAGGGGAGGGCTAGATGAGTTTGGGAGTACAAAAAAATAAAAATTATGATTATTGGTGAACATAGACTTTACAACACATTTTGGAGGGGAGGGCTAGATGAGTTTGGGAGTACTAAAAAAATAAAAATTATGATTATTGGTGAACATAGACTTTACAACACATTTTGGAGGGGAGGGCTAGATGAGTTTGGGAGTACTAAAAAAATAAAAATTATGATTATTGGTGAACATAGACTTTACAACACATTTTGGAGGGGAGGGCTAGATGAGTTTGGGAGTACTAAAAAAATAAAAATTATGATTATTGGTGAACATAGACTTTACAACACATTTTGGAGGGGAGGGCTAGATGAGTTTGGGAGTACTAAAAAAATAGGATTTTTTGTACTCACCGTAAAATCCTTTTCTTTGTCGTCCATGGACGGACACAGCCTCTTCATTCATGACAAAGTGGGTTATGTTCCCTGTTTACAGGAGAGGACTAGGCAGAACATGTTAGATACATATACATGTCATTTTAAAAACAGAGCTGAACAGCCCCGCCCAGGGGGCGGTCCCTCCGGACATAACCCTCCTCCCAGCAGCATGCAGCCTCAGTTCGTAACAAGCAGTACAAACCCAAAAAAAGGAGGGGTGGGTGCTGTGTCCGTCCATGGACGACAAAGAAAAGGATTTTACGGTGAGTACAAAAAATCCTATTTTCTCTTGTCGTCCATGGACGGACACAGCCTCTTCATTCATGACAAAGTGGGACGTCCCCAAGCAGTGTCAAAAAAATGAGGGGTGGGAACAGTATCAGTCAATAAAAACACACACAACTTCACCCCAAACAGGCAGAGCTCCTCAACGGAGGAGATGCAACTTTAAACGGCCGCCTGTAAAATCTTGCGGCCGAAGGAAGCATCTGAAGACGCACTCACATCAACCTTGTAAAATTTTGAGAAGGTGTGAACGGACGACCAAGTCGCCGCCTTACACACCTGTGAGACAGACGCCTGATGTCGGAAAGCCCAGGAAGCACCAATTGCCCTGGTGGAATGTGCCGTGACCGGAAACGGGGGCGCCCGCCCCCTAAGAGCATAAGCCTGTATGACAATCTGTCTGATCCACCGAGAAATGGTGGCTGACGAGACCGCCAGGCCCCTTTGTGGACCAGATACCGACACAAAAAGTGAGTCCGACCTCCGAAACGGAGCCGTAGCTGACAGGTACACCCGCAGGGCGCGTACCACATCCAAGGAATGAAGTGCAACCTCCCTAGGATGCACCGGCTTAGGGCACAAGGACGGAAGTACAATGTCCTCGTTAAGGTGAAAAGATGAAATCACCTTCGGAAGAAAGGAAGGTCGCGGACGTAACACCGCCTTGTCCCTATGGAGAACTAAGTATGGTGACTTGCAGGACAAGGCCGCCAGCTCAGAAACCCTTCTGACAGATGTAATCGCCACCAAGAAGGCCACCTTCTGAGAAAGCGTCAAGAGAGGGATCTCTCTGATGTCCTCGAAGGGAGATTTCTGAAGAACCGAGAGCACCAGATTCAAATCCCATGGGGGAAGAGGTGGTCTCAAAGGGGGAAGAATATGACGAACCCCCTGCACAAAAGTACCCACCAGCGAATGGGCCGCCAAAGGCCGCTGAAAGAACACAGCCAGGGCTGAAATCTGACCCTTAATGGTGCTTAAGGCGAGCTTTTGATCCACGCCACGCTGTAAAAACAGCAGGATTCTGGATACCAAATACGTCCGTGGACGCCAACCCATCTCCTCGCACATAGAGATGTAGGCCTTCCAAGTGCGATGGTAAATCTTCCTAGAGGAAGACTTCCTAGCCCGCAGCATAGTTGGAATGACCGAGTCGGAAAGACCTCGGTCCCTTAAAACCTGGCTTTCAATAGCCATGCCGTTAAAGCCAGCGACTGTAAAGCAGGATGGAGTATAGGACCTTGGGACAGTAGGTCCTCCCGCACTGGCAGCCGCCAGGGCGTATCCGCCACTAGGCGCACGAGATCGGCGTACCACGGACGCCGGGGCCAATCCGGGGCGATTAGGATCATCGGGATCCCCTCGGCCTCCACTCTGCGGAGCAGTCGAGGCAGCAACTTCAGTGGGGGAAATGCATAGATCAATCGATACTGACCCCATGGAGCTACCAACGCGTCTGACGCATCTGCCCAGGGATCCCTGGACCTGGCCACGAACCTCGACACCTTGCGGTTGAGACGAGAGGCCAGGAGATCCACATCCGGATATCCCCATCTCCTGCAAATGAGTTGAAACACCTCCTGATGCAACGACCATTCTCCCTGGTCCAACATCTGGCGACTCAGGTAGTCTGCCTGCCAGTTCTCCACGCCTGGGATGTAGACCGCCGACAGAGCCGGCACGCTTCTTTCTGCCCACCTTAGGATGTGAGCGACCTCGGACGCTGCAGTCGAGCTTCGGGTTCCCCCCTGATGGTTGATATAAGCCACCGCCGTAGCGTTGTCCGACTGAATCCTGATCGGGCGGCCCTGTAACCTCCTTGACCACGAGGAGAGGCATAGCCTGATTGCCCGAAGTTCCAAGACATTGATCGGTAGACGGGACTCTGCTAGGGTCCAACGACCCTGGGCCGACTGGACCCCCCAGACGCCCCCCCAGCCCGAGAGGCTGGCATCCGTCGTAACCACGGTCCACTGGAGGGGGAGAAAAGACTTCCCTGCTCGAAGAGCCGGGGACCTCAACCACCAATTCAGAGAAGTCCTGACCAGATTGCTGACCTGAATCTGACGATCCAGAGACAATGGGGATCTGTTCCACTTGGACAGGATCTCCCTCTGTAGTACTCGGGTATGGAACTGGGCGTACGGTACCGCCTCGAACGAGGCTACCATGAGGCCCAGAACCCGCATACAAAACCGAAGAGACGACCACTTTCGGGATGTCAAAACTCTCACAGCAGACTGGAGCGTCTGCAATTTTTCCAGGGGTAGAAAAACCCTCGCCATCGAGGAGTCCAGAATCAGTCCCAGGTATTCCAAGCGCTGAGTCGGAACCAGGACCGATTTCTGAATGTTCAAGACCCACCCGAACTCTTGGAGGGTCTGGCTGGTTATAGACACGTCCTCCCTTAATTCCGAGGCAGAAGCTGCTCTCAGAAGGAGGTCGTCTAAGTAGCCCACGATGGCAATGCCTCGCTGTCTCAGCAAAGCTAGGATCGGCGCGAGCACCTTGGTGAAAACTCTTGGCGCTGACGCCAGGCCAAAAGGGAGGGCCACAAACTGATAGTGATCCTCCCCGATAGCAAAACGCAGAAACCTTTGGTGACTTGCGCAGATTGGGACATGCAAGTATGCGTCCTTGATGTCCAAGGACGCCAGAAAGTCCCCCGAGTGGAGCGCAGCTACCACCGAGCGAATCGATTCCATGCGGAACTTTCTGACCTTCACAAAGACGTTCAAAGCCTTGAGGTCCAGGATCGGGCGGAACCCGTCCTTCTTCGGGACCACAAACAGATTTGAGTAAAAACCCTGAAACCTCTCGTCCTGCGGAACAGGTAAAATTACTCCGCAACCTAGCAGGTCCCTTACTGCCCCTAACAGGGCAGCCCGACGAGCTGGTAGGAGAGGGAGACTTGAGGGAAAGAATCTGTTTGGGGGATAGGAAAGAAACTCTATTTTGTACCCCGAAGAGACCACCTCGCAGACCCATCGGTCGGAGAGCAGAGAGGTCCACCGAGCTGTGAACCTGCGAAGCCGTCCCCCCACCCATGAGTCGGGCGGGGGCAGGCCTTCATGCAGTTGCGGGCTTGGGTGCCGGCGTGTTTGGCTTACGCACCCAGGGACGTTTCTGTCCCCCAGCTGGGCCCCTGTCGGGCTGGGAGGGTTTACCCGCGGGCCCTGACTGACGAAAAAAGCGCTTCTGTGCGGGAAAAGAAGGACCCGGCTTGCGGCGGGGTCCCTTCCCCTTGGAGGACTGAGGGAGGAAAGTGCTTTTCCCTCCTGTGACATCCTTGATAATGTCATCCAGAGAAGACCCAAAAAGCCTCTCACCCTTGAAGGGCAAATCCGCCAGGGCCTTCTTAGAGGCCTGGTCCGCAGACCAGCATTTTAGCCAAAGGAGGCGGCGTAAAACCACCGCCGAGACAGAGGCCCTGGATACCAAGGGTGCTGCATCTAGTGAAGCGTCACAAACATAGACAAGGCCCTGGACCAGTTGGTCAGCCAGTCTAATTACCTCGGATGGGAGCTGGTGCTCTTCCGCAGCCTGGCGCAAAATCTTTGCCCACTCAGTAAGTGTCTGAGACACCAGGGCAGTGGCCACAATAGGCCGCAAGGCAGACCCCAGCATGGTAAACATGGAGCGGGTCAGTGCTTCAGATCTTCTATCAGTCTGATCCTTAAAAGCAGGAACTCCCTCTACAGGGAGAGTGGTCACTTTGTTTAACCGGGCGACCGGAGGGTCCACCACCGGAGGAGAAGCCCACTTCTTTAAGACGTTCTCCTCAAAGGGGTATCGAACCGCCAGGCGGTGAGGGACTACAAAAGCCTTCTGCGGCTTTTCCCATTCCGCATCAATGAATTTATCAAAGAAGGGCACATAAGGAAAAACCTTAACAGAGCGGTCTAATTTGTGAGAACCAAAAGAGACCGAGCCCTCAGCGGATACCTCAGCTGTACTATCTAGCTTAAGGGAGTCCCTTACAGCATTGATAAGCTCCCTGACAAGTGCCTTATCATGCCCAGACCCAGTTACAGTGTCTTCCTCAGGAAGGTCCTGGTCCACGTCTTCAGATACAACAGAACCAGGCACCTGCGCAGCCAGGTCCTGGTCTGAGTCTGAACATTCCCCTGGGGATAGCGGAGGGAGGGGGCGCTTTTTACCCCCTTTACTGCCACAAGCCGCTTCCACCCTGGCCACAAATGTCTCCAGGACTGCCGACAAGGAGTCTATAGTGAGTGCAGAAGCAGAGGTACCAGCTGCCTCTGCCATGCTGGGGGGGAAGTAGGACTAGATACTGACTCCTTTAAACCTGAGGAAAAAAGCTCCCAGGGCCCAGTTCAGAATGAACACAAAAGCCACCCACCACTCCTGCTGCGCTGACCGGGGGGGGGAGGTGTACAGGGGACTCACCACCGGAGAAGAACTGCTCCGCGCCGCTGCCCGTGTCCTGCACACAGCGTGTGTGATGTGTGGAGAAGTCGTGAGGTAGTGGAATGCTGTGAGGAGAACGGCGTTGCGCGCCGTGAAAACCACCGCTAGAGGCCGATAGACTCAAGCAAGATGGCCGCCGAGCGTCCACGTGGAGCCTGGTGCGGCTACAGTAAAATGGCCGCCAATGGGATTTTCAATGTTAATTGAAAACCCACTAAAAAATGGCTCCAGCGCCGCCAGAACGCGGCAAACACAGCATTTAAAAAGGGGAGAAAGCCAGGAAAGGCTGCTCAGCCCCCAAACCTTAAAAAAAGTGACACTCCAAAGTAAAAAAAAAAAAAAAGAAAAAAGACACATAGGCCAGGCGCACAGTACACTCCACCAGGTGTCCCCACCCCCACCCCATCCCGACAGCATGCACAGCAGAGGGAAAAAAGGGGGAGCAGGGAAGGGAGGATACCCAAACCCCAGGAATGCCCAGCCGTACCACCCCACCTCAGAGGAAGGGACTGTACTTACCCGTCCTTGCGACGACTCACTGGTGCATTCCAGACAGGCATACAACCGCAATGGAGGTAGCCGTCAGCCCGGTCCACTGTGAGTGAGACAACACTACAGCTCAGTCATATGCGGACCTCGGAGCAAAGCTCACTGGCCACCCCAGGAGTCATGGGGCATGTCGTGGCAGACCCAGCCTCTTTGCAAGGGTGTGCCCACGCTCGCTGGCCGAACTGAGAAGACTACAAGGATCTATAATATCCAGCCTGTCTCTCAGCCGACGGTTGTAGAAAAATAAAAATAAATAGAAAAATAAAACAAAATCCTTCTTCGGGCGTTGGGCCCAAAGGGAGCCATACGTCCTTCTCCTTTGCTAGGCAGAACGAAACTGAGGCTGCATGCTGCTGGGAGGAGGGTTATGTCCGGAGGGACCGCCCCCTGGGCGGGGCTGTTCAGCTCTGTTTTTAAAATGACATGTATATGTATCTAACATGTTCTGCCTAGTCCTCTCCTGTAAACAGGGAACATAACCCACTTTGTCATGAATGAAGAGGCTGTGTCCGTCCATGGACGACAAGAGAAAATATAATTTGGATTATTGGTGAACATAGACTTTACAACACATTTTGGAGGGGAGGGGGGGGACATTACAATGGATATAACACAATACATTGGGAAGTGACTAGACTAGGTAGGTTGGGGCCCAGGATAGCATGCTGGGGAGGTAAGTGATGGGAAATATGCATGTAGGCCAAAAAAGGGGCATCAAAGTTTACAGCATGCATGGGGGCAAAGGGGACATTCACAGCATATTCCAGACATGGTAATTAGGGAAGGAGGAGATAACTACAAGACATTAGCATACATTATAGACATAAAATGTGATATTAAAGGAGAAAACTTACCCTCATATATTCCTCCTGCAGAACCTGGATGATGGCAGAGCAGGTGTCAGGAATGATGAGGCCCAAAGCCTGGGGGGAGATGCCCGTCGAGAACTTTAAGTCCTGAAGGCTTCTCCCAGTTGCCAGATAACGGAGGGTGGCAACTAGCCTCTGCTCAGCACTGATGGCTTCCCGCATAACGGTGTCCTGCCTGGTAATATAGGGGGACACCAAAGCCAACAGGTGCTGAAAGACGGGATCAGACATCCTCAGGAAATTCCTGTAATCAACAGGATTATTTTCCTGAAGCTCCCGCAGCAAAGGCATGTGAGAGAATTGGTTCCTACGGAGCAACCAATTCTTGGTCCATGAACGCGTCCTCCTCCTGTTCATGAACTCCTCATCGTCTAGGTCATAAACAAACAGACCTATACACAGAAGATGCTTAGCACGAAGTCGGCGACGACTAGGTGCCTGCAACATGGCTACAAGGCTAGTTACGAACGACAAATCAGAATTGCACTAAACAGACCGCAGTGAAGAACAGCAAGACCTATGAAGAACGACCCTGACAATGAAAAACGCGGGGACAGGACCGCAATGTAAAACAATACGACCTGACCGCACGTCTCGATTGCCTAGATACGACCCCCACAAGTACAAACTGAACGGCAGAGATCAATCTGAAAGCACAAAGACTGAAAAGCACGAATCGTCACTCACCAAACTTTTACTAACACGCGTAAACACGGAATCAGCAAAAGGAGCCCCAAGGGTGGCGCCAAGAAACCTCCCCTTTATAGTCGCGTCATACGTCGTGAGCGTCATCGCGCCGGAGAACGACCAGATTTTGGTATGTTACGTGTGTACGCAAAGCAAGCCTGCCGAGCTTCTCGACAAGTTCAACAAGGAACTCGACGAGGAACTTGACGGGCTTGGCACGTCGAGTTTCTCTGTCGTGTGTACGAGGCCTGACAGAGCTCCAGCATTTCTCTGTGGAGAGTGGAGAACCTTCCAGAAGAACAACCATCTCTGCAGCACTCCACCAATCAGGCCTATGTGGTAGGGTGGCCAGACAGAAGCCACTCTTCAGTAAAAAGCACATGACAACCTGCCTGGAGTTTGCCAAAAGGCACCTGTAGGACTCTCAGACCATGAGTAACAACATTCTCTGGTCTGATGAAACAAAGATTTAACTCTTTGGCCTGAATGGCAAATATCATGTCTGGAGAAAATCAGGCACCACTCATCACCTGGCCAATACAATCCCTACAGTAAAGCATAGTGGTGGTAGGATTATGCTGTTGGGATGGGTTTTAAGCTTCACGAACTGAGAGCAGGCCCAGACTGGCCATAGTGCATACCAGGCATATGCCTGGTGGGCCACAGGGGCCCGCGGGCCACATGTCACGTCTCCCCCCCAGTGTAACATGCAGGGGGTCCAGAACTGTTAGGAGGTGTCTGTGTAACAAACTGTGGGGGGCTATGTAATGTAAAGTCGTCCAGAGGTGTGGTGCTATGTAATGTAAAGGGCTCCAGAGGCGCAGGGTGCTGTGTAATGTAAAGGGGTACAGAGGTGCAGGGTGCTGTGTAATGTAAAGGGGTCCAGAGGTGCAGGGTGCTGTGTAATGTAAAGGGGTACAGAGGTGCAGGGTGCTGTGTAATGTAAAGGGGTACAGAGGTGCAGGGTGCTGTGTAATGTAAAGGGGTCCAGAGGTGCAGGGTGATGTGTAATGCAAAGGGGCTCAGAGCTGCAGGGTGCTGTGTAATGTAAAAGGGTCCAGAGGTGCGGTGCTTTGTAATATAAAGGGAACCCCACATCCCATCATTAACCGACACCACCGCCCCCCCCCCCCCCCCCCCCGGGCTGCTCAGTCTAAAATTCCCTGGGGCCTGACTGAGAGACTAGTCAGGATCATGGGAAAGCTTAATGCAGCAATGTACAGAGACATCCTTGGTGAAAACCTGCCCCAGAGCACTCTGGACCTCAGATTAGTGCAAAGGTTCATCTTCGAACATGACAACGTTCCAAAGCACACAGCTAAGATAACAAAGGAGTGGCTACGGGACAACTCTGTGAATGTCCTTATGTGGCCCAGCCAGAGCACAGACTTGAAAACCAATTGAACATCTCTGGAGAGATCTGAAAATGGCTGTGCACCGACGCTCCCCATCCAAGCTTGAGAGTTCCTGCACAGAAGAATGGAAGAAACTGCCCAAAAATAGGTGTGCCAAGCTTGTACCATCATACTCAAAAAGACTTGAGGCTGTAATTGATGCCAAAGGAGCTTCAACAAAGTATTGAGCAAAGGCTGTGAATATTTATGTACATGTGATTTTTTTTTTTAATACATTTTTTTTTTAATACATTTGCAAAGATTTCAAACAAACTTCTTTCACATTATCATAATGTGGTGTTTGTAGAATTTTGAAGAAACTAATGAATTTAATTAATTTTGGAATAAGTCATGCCAGCTCGCACAGGCTAAGGTGGCTTGTTCTTTGATGCTGTGATTTTATTCCTTGTTTGTGGGTATTTTCACCAGTTTTTTCTTTAATAAATTATGTTTAAAACTTCTACACTATGTGGATTCTTCTTCTTCCTTTTTGCGTATGAGACCATCTTGAGGCATATACCGTATATACTCGAGTATAAGCCGAGTTTTTCAGCACGTTTTTTTGTGCTGAAAATGCCCCCCCTCAGCTTATACTCTGGTCACCTTTTTGCACCTGATCTCCCAGATTTAGGGACCCGGTACCAGCCAGCCGTAGGTTCCCTTGACCCCAAACTTGGCACACATGTAGCCCCACTTTTTCGCTACAAGTGTACAAAGTTTGTTGTCCGGGGGATCTACGGCTGGGGAGCACCGATTTTTTTTTCTCAAAGCCGGGCACCCCTTCCATAGACTCCAATGTTAAACGTCTGTCTAGTCATGGGCACAGTGAGGCATGCACATGGACACATGAGCAGCACAAGCTAAGATCCATCCATCTATTCATGGGCAGCATAAAGTTAGACCTCCTATGTTTGGGGTCCAATGTACGATAAGCCAACTGGTGCGGTGGTGGCCTTGAGCACTGGATTAGTGGAGATGGTCCAAAGGATACACTTCACAGTGGATTTTTATTTTATCTTTTTTATTTCCACATCAGAACTTGTTGTATTTATGCAATTAATAGTTTATTGAGTTTAAAATAGCGCAACACATTGTGCTGTGTTGTGTTGCATCCGGACGAAAGAGCAATGTCTGTTAATTGATCCATTTAAATGTGTTGGCAGTCCTTTAATATTGAATGGGTTTCCATAACCACTTAAGGACCCATTCACACCGATATACGTCGGCAGAATGGCACAGCTGGGCACAATGACGTACCTGTACGCGTCTCTTTAAGCCCAGCCTGCGATCGGTCACCGGAGCTCAAGAACGGGGAGAGGTGTGTGTAAACACACCTTTCCCGTTCTTCATTGTGGCAGTGTCAGTGATTGTCTGTTCCTTGATATAGGAAAAGACGATCACTGACGTCACACGTCCAGCCCGGCCCCCCTACAGTTAGAAACACATATGAGGTCACACTTAACCCCTACAGACCCCCTAGTGGTTAACTCCTAAACTGCAATTGTCATTTTCACAGTAAACAGTGCATTTTTGTAGCACTTTTTGCTGTGAAAATGACAATGGTCCCAAAAATGTGTCAAAATTGTCCGATGTGTCCGCCATAATGTCGCAGTCACGAAAAAAAACGCTGATCGCCGCCATTAGTAGTAAAAAAAAAAAAAATATTAATAAAAATGGCAAGCAAATGATCAACACCTAGGAGATGTAAAGTGGTCTGTAATGCCTCGTACCCCCGGCCGGATTTTCTTGTTTCTTGTTGTATTTATGCAATTAATAGTTTATTGAGTTTAAAATAGCGCAACACATTGTGCTGTGTTGTGTTGCATCCGGACGAAAGAGCAATGTCTGTTAATTGATCCATTTAAATGTGTTGGCAGTCCTTTAATATTGAATGGGTTTCCATAACCACTTAAGGACCCATTCACGCCGATATACGTCGGCAGAATGGCACAGCTGGGCACAATGACGTACCTGTACGCGTCTCTTTAAGCCCAGCCTGCGATCGGTCACCGGAGCTCAAGAACGGGGAGAGGTGTGTGTAAACACACCTTTCCCGTTCTTCATTGTGGCAGTGTCAGTGATCGTCTGTTCCTTGAAATAGGAAAAGACGATCACTGACGTCACATGTCCAGCCCGGCCCCCCTACAGTTAGAAACACATATGAGGTCACACTTAACCCCTACAGACCCCCTAGTGGTTAACTCCTAAACTGCAATTGTCATTTTCACAGTAAACAGTGCATTTTTGTAGCACTTTTTGCTGTGAAAATGACAATGGTCCCAAAAATGTGTCAAAATTGTCCGATGTGTCCGCCATAATGTCGCAGTCACGAAAAAAAAACGCTGATCGCCGCCATTAGTAGTAAAAAAAAAAAAAATATTAATAAAAATGCAATAAAACTATCCCCTATTTTGTAAACGCTATAAATTTTGCGAAAACCAATCGATAAACGCTTATTGTGATTTTTTTTACCAAAAATAGGTAGAAGAATACATATCGGCCTAAACTGAGGAAATTTTTTTTTTTTATATATATTTTTGGGGGATATTTATTATAGCAAAAAGTAAAAAATATTGTTTTTTTTTAAAAAATTGTCGCTGTATTTTTGTTTTATAGCGCAAAAAATAAAAACCGCAGAGGTGATCAAATACCACCAAAAGAAAGCTCTATTTGTGGAAAAAAAGGACGCCAATTTTGTTTGGGTGCCACGTTGCACGACCGCACAATTGTCAGTTAAACTGACCCAGTGCCGAATCGCAAAAAGGGGCAAGGTCCTTAACCTGCATAATGGTCCAGGTCTTAAGTGGTTAATGCAACACATGTTCATTTAAGTTTTACAACAAACCAAATCATTATCACTGTGTGGGTGTTATGTCCATGTGTCTTCTGCTCAGTAATGGCCCTCCATACTGTGTGGACAATTTGTCTAATAGCAGTCACTCCCTTACCAGCTAAAATGCTGCAGAACCTGTTATCACTAGTGAGGGAAACATACCTGATCCAGCAAGCAAATGATCAACACCTAGGAGATGTAAAGTGGTCTGTAATGCCTCGTACACCCGGCCGGATTTTCAGAGAAAAAAAGTCCGGCCGTGTGTAGCCTTCATCTGACTTCTTTTTTCGGAAGTCCGACGAACCTTAGATAGAGAACCTGTTCTCTTTCTTACCGTCAGACTTCCGACAGACTCACGGCGGACTTTTGCACGGTCAAAAGTCCGACCGTGTGTACAAGGCATAAGAGATTTTATACAAAATTGGATTAGCCATAAAAATATATATTTTTTTGGGCTACAGTGAAAACTCTAAATTGTGCTCATTGATCTGCTTAAAGGAGATCTCTGACCTAAAACTTTTAACCCCCGCTGTGCCCGGGCTGTAAAACTATACAAAATAAACTTTCACTTACCTGCCTACGATCCCCCGTTGTTCCGATATCGCCGTCCCGTTCTCCGGTCCCGGTCTCTTCCGCTTCCTGTGTGTCGGTGACTCATAGTGCGCTCAGCCTATCAGCGGCCGCAGCAATGTCCCGTCGCGGCCGCTGATAGGCTGAGCGCACTATGAGTCACCGACACACAGGAAGCGGAAGAGACCGGGACCGGAGAACGGGACGGCGATATCGGAAAAACGGGGGATCGTAGGCAGGTAAGTGAAAGTTTATTTTGTATAGTTTTACAGTCCGGGCACAGCGGGGGTTAAAAGTTTTAGGTCAGAGAACTCCTTTAAGTGAATTTTTTTTGGAGATTGTGATTTTTTGGTTGAGAAGTGTATTTAGGTTTATTTAGTTCATTTAATTTAGTCCACTGCCTCATTTAAAACCACATCATTTGGCATTTCCCATAGACTCCAATGCATATTGCCAAAATTGCAAAATTTACAAAACTCTTCACTTTCCCTGAAATTTTTGTGAAAATTAGATCATTTTTTTTCTCTATACACCTTTCAGCTGCCTGTAACTAGCAGCTTAGGCAAACAGAGAAAAAAAGACTGTGCTGAAAAAATGAAAACAACTGAGTGGGGAGTGATGGCTGATAGATGTACAAGAAGAAAAGAATAGATGAGAGCAGCTGTGTCTATTAGAAAGTGTCAGTACGTGTTAACTGTGGTGTTTACAGGTGCTGTCTAGTCAAAGTCAAACATTTAGCTTGGGGATATACACTGGAGACCCAGTTTGCCTTCGCATGGCTTATATTCAGTGGGGTAGATTCAGGTAGCCTACGCTATAATTTACGGCGGCGCAGCGTAGTGTATTTACGCTACACCTCCGCAACTTACAGGAGCAAGTGCAGTATTCACGAAACACTTGCTCCGTAAGTCGCGGCGGCGTAGCGTAAATGGGGTCGGCGTAATTCAAATGGGGAAGGGGGGGCGTGTTTTATGTTAATATGTGATGACCTGACGTGATTGACGTGATTTACGAACGGCGCATGCGCCGTCCGTGTACATATCCCAGTATGCATTGCTTCCAAGTACGGCGTAACGACGTATTGGTTTCGACGTGAAGGTAAATTACGTCCAGCCCTATTCGCGAACGACTTACGCAAACAACGTAAATAATTCCAATTTCGAAGCGGGAACGACGTCCATACTTAACATTGGCTGCACCTCCTAATAACAGGAGCAGCCTTACGCCGAAAAAGCCTTAACGCAAATTACGGCGGCGTATCTGGAGCCACCGCAAAAGGTACCTGAATCTACCCCAGTATTCTTTCCTGACTCACTTAAGCATATTAGGTCATTCCATCAAGTTAAATTGAAATCATGGAAGTAGATATGCATTCAGATTTTGTACTAACAACCTCCATTTTCCTAGTTTTATCTCAACTTTCCAGTTACAGCAGCTGTGCAGGAAGTCTAAAATGACTGGTCAATGGGGTTGATTTATTAAAAATGGAGAGCGCAAAATCTGGTGCAGCTCTGCAAAGAAACCAATCAGCTTGCAGGTTTTTGTTTTTAAAGCGAACAAGCTGAAGTTAGAAGCTGATTGGCCACTATGCAGAGCTGCACCAGATTTAGAAATCTCCAGTTTTAGTAAATCAATCCCAAAGTAATAGGCACCACAGTTGGATACAGTGCCCTCAGTAATGTAACAGACATAGTCAACCACTCTCCATTCTCTGTAACCCAAGGTCTGTGTGAGTAGGCTTGCACTAAGGGGTGTGGTTGCTTTTGAGCTCTGCAGGCACAGGGCATCGCAGTGTGAGAGCAGAAGCAATATTTTTGCTGATGGAATAAGGCCATTTTACAGCATTTCCAAGCAAAAATCAGCCACAAATCATCAGGTAGGGCCCTTTCACACGTACGGACAAACGGTCCGTTTTTTACAAGTCCGTTTACGGACTTGTAATGTATCCCTATGGGATTGCAGACGTTAGCGGATGATGCATCCGCTAACGTCCGCAAACATCCGCGCCTGCAAAGATCCGCTTTTGCGGACGGAAGAAAACCCTATTTTTCTTCCGTCCGGCGGAACGTTCTTGAAAGGCAAGAACGCGGTGACGTCATCGCGTACGACGAGCATGCGCTCGTCACATTCGATGCCATCGTCGCCATCTTGCTGCACCCTACCTATGCCTAGGAAGCTACCGCGCATGCGTCAAAGTCATTTCGAGTATGCCCGGGTTTCCACAGCGACAGGTAAGTATACACACTCTCGGGTTTCTCGACAGGAAAACTGCAGAGAGTCTCACGACGAGAAAAATAGAGAACATGTTCTCTATTTTTCTCGTCTAGATTCTGGGCAGTTTTCTTGTCGAGAAACCTGAAAGCCTCATACACACACTCGGTATACTCGGCAAGAAAGCTCTGCCAGAAGTTTTCTTGCTGGTTCTTGCCGAGTAAACCGAGCGTGTGTATGAGGCTTGAGACTTCATGCTGGGTTCACACTACTGCAAATTGAATGCGGCCTTCCGTGCATCCGATTTGACGAGCTCTCTAGGGAGCCGGTTCACACATCTCCGGAATGGCTTTGGCGCGAATTGCACAGGAGTTCTGTGCTTCTTCTGGTCCGTTTCAGGTCTGAATTCAAAATTAAAATTTGGGCTGAAATCGGACCAGAAACGGTGAACAGGGACACACCAGACCCCTGCTGTGAGCTGCTCCATGCTGAGGTGTGAACCCAGCCTAATTTGGGCTTCACAGTGAGTAACTTTAATGCCTGGCAAAAACAAATCTTACGTTTCTGATTTTACAAGCCACAGATTCTCAATTCTGTTTATGAAGGGAGAAATCATCAATTTTACATTAATGCAAATCTGTAATATTCCTTTCAACATAATTATGGGACTGGCTGACTCTGGCACATGCTTTTGCTTCTCTACTGCTTCACCTTTCAATATTGTATTTGTGTAATCTTGGACTACGTGCTTGGACTATGTTTTTTTAGCATGACTTTATTGGTGTACTTTTGGTATACTTAACCACTTGGGATCCGCCTGCCGTCAATTGACGGCTACAGTGCGGATCCCAATTTCCAAACCGCCGTCAATTGACGGCCGCCCCTTAGGGCGGTCCCCGCGCGCGCTCCAGAGCGCGCTGCGGGGAAAATCTGTGTTGGCCGTGTCCCTCGGACACAGCCAATTACAGATCGCCGCGAACGGCCAATCAGAGTGGCCGTTCGCGAGGCGATCTGTGCGGCCAATGAGAGAGGATCTCATATGTAAACATATGAGATCATCTCTCATTGCCGTTTTACACAGAGACAGCGGTGCTGTCTCTGGAGAGGAGACGGATCTGTGTCCCTTGTACATAGGGACATAGATCGGTCACCCCCCCAGTCACCCCCCCTCCACCTACAGTTAGAACACTAAGCAGGGATACATTTAACCCCTTCCTCACCCCCTAGTGTTAACCCCTTCAATGCCAGTCACATTTATACTGTAATTAGTGCATATTTATAGCACTGATCGCAGTATAAATGTGAATGGCGCCAAAAATGTGTCCGATGTGTCCGCCATAACGTCGCAGTCCATTAAAAATCGCAGATCGCCGCCATTTCTAGTAAAAAAAATAATTAAAAAAAAATAATTCTGTCCCCTATTTTGTAAGCGCTATAACTTTTGCGCAAACCAGTCGCTTATTGCGATTTTTTTTTTTTTTTTACCAAAAATATGTAGAAGAATACGTATCGGCCTAAACTGAGAAAAAAAAATGTTATTTTTTTTTTAAATTGGGATATTTATTATAGCAAGAAGTAAAAAATATTGTATTTTTTTCAAAATTGTCTCACTTTTTTGTTTATAGCGCAAAAAATAAAAACCGCACAGGCGATCAAATACCACCAAAAGAAAGCTCTACTTGTGGGGAAAAAAGGACGTCCAATCACGGCTGATCACGATGTAAACAGGTAAAGCCGGTAATCGGCTTTTCCTCACTCTGTCAGACGCGAGTAGAAGAGAGACGATCGTCTGCTCCTCTGACAGGGGGGGTTTGTGCTGATAGATTATCAGCACAGCCCCCCCAAGGATGCCCACACTGGACCACCAGGGTTGACACTAGACCACCAGGGATGCAAAACACAGGTATGCCACCCTAGACCACCAGGGATGACAATGACAGAAATAATGGATGCCAATCAGTGCCCCCAATGGATGACAATCAGTGTCCACAATGGGCATCACTGATTGGCAGGCATTGTTTGGCACTGATTGGCATCCATTAGTACAACACATACGTTAGTGCCACCTATCAGTGCCCATCTATGCCCATCCATGCCGCCTATCAGTGCCCATCCGTGCCGCCTATCCGTGCCGCCTATCCGTGCCCATTCGTGCCGCCTATCCGTGCCCATCCGTGCTGCCTATCCGTGCCCATCCGCACCGCCTATCTGTGCCCATCCATGCCGCCTATCTGTGCCAATCCATGCCGTCTATCAGTGCCCATCTGTGCCGCCTATCAGTGCCGCCTATCAGTGCCCATCATCAGTGCCCATCAATGCCACCACATCAGTGCCACCTCATCGGTGCCCATCAGTGCTGCCTTATCAGTGCCCGTCAGTGCAGTACCATCAGTGCCCATCAGTGAAGGAGAAAACTTATTTACAATGTTTTATAACAGAAAAAAAATACTTATTTTTTTTCAAAATTTCGGTAATTTTTTTATTTTTTTGGTAAAGAAAATAAAAATTCCAGAGGTGATCAAATATCACCAAAAGAAAGCTCTATTTGTGGGTACAAAATGATAAAAAAATTAGTTTGGGTACAGTATAGCACGACCGCGCAATTGTCATTCAAAATGCAACAGCACTGAAAGCTAAAAATTGGTCTGGGCGGGAAGGTGTATAAGTGCCCTGTATGGAAGTGGTTAATCTGCTATTGGATAACTGGGCAGCCAGCAATAGAACCAATATATATAATAATTCCAAGACCTCTGAGAAAATTGCAGAGCCATGATTCTGGAATTTTCTCAGAGATCTTTTTATAAGACAGATCTTTAGGGGTTGGATCTTGTGGTTCTTGAGCTAGCCTAACCCCGCCTAGGATTTATCTAAAATTTAAGGATCATCTCTAGAAAAGGACTTCAGAGAGTGGAGGGTTAGAGTTTAGCATTACATTTAGAAGTAAAAGATAAAACCAACTATAGGGTCCTTTCCCATTGCTTGATGACACGATTGCTCTGGGGAAAAAATCTTGCTGAAAAGGCGATCCTATAAACTTCTGCATTGTCTTCTTGTGATTGTCGGAGAACTCATTATCCCCCGGATCTCGCCGGCAGGGTTGTGATGCCACATTCTGCTGAGGGGAAGTTGTGGAAAGGTAAGTATAGTAAGTTTATGCAGCAAGGATGAAGGATTGCAACAAGAGCAGGCCTTGCATGGAGTGCCAGGTCCACTTTAAATATTAATGCCATTATTTATTAATATGTGAGTATGCCCCATGAATAATTAATTTACACATAGTGATTTTTTTCAGTCCTATTAAATCATATCATTTCTGGAGTACTTTATTTGAACTTCCCTAACCATGAATATATTCTAAATATGTTAAAGTAAGGTCTGTTCATGAGATCAGGGCCCACATGTCTCCACATCAAGGCCCCCACATTACCCCCAGCTCCTACACAGCAGAGCCATGCACTACACAGGACAGGAGCATCTTCTCCTGAGATTAGGGATGCTCAGCATTCCAAGGATCATCATGACGTAATCTCCACCTAGACACCACTGATGGAAGCTGTAGGTGACGCATGTATATAGAGTTTTTTTTTTTACCAATATTTTTTTATGGCAATTTGGTATGGGGGTGATGATGCTTTTATTTTTACTGAAAGGTTTGCTTTAAGAATTGTATCATATACAGTAACTGCACTTATTTATTATGTTCAGGGACATAAAATACCTCTTATTTGTTTGTGATGATTTATATAAGGGATTTTTAATATATTTTAATATATTAAATGTATTTTTGTTGTGTAGTAGTAGTGCCATTCTAGCTTCTTGCCCCTAGGAGTGGCTACACCCCCTGTTTCTTCCATGTTTAGCATAGCGTATTACGTGTAAATATATTATGCTGTAAACATTCTGTACACCTGGCAATTGCAGTCATAATTTAAGAAGGCCGATAATTACAGAGCCAATTCTCAGACCTTCAGGGTCATCATGACCACCACACCTGTTATCTGTAGCCTGTAGATGTGGATTTGTCCCATTGTTTGGTTTTACGGAGATTTAGACATCTAACTGTATTCATAAAAGTGTTATGTGAGGTGTGTCATTGTTACTTTCACCACACCCAACAACCACAGGCCTAATACATCAAAGGCCCCCTGCTGTCTCTTTGTTTGTGATAAATTCTGCAAAATGTTACAGAAACTCGCGCAGAATTAAAGTGTATCTAAACTCAATTTATATATATATATATATATATATATATATATATATATATATATATATATATATATATATATATATATATATATATTGCAGCTTTTTCAGGCTTTGTTACTTTATTTTCATTTGGAAATCCAGAAAATGACAAACTTCCTGTCCCAGGGTGACTGCATGTAGTACACACATCTAATTGAGGAGCCAAACTTGTAACCAAGCCCAGTACACACTGAATGTTGTTTCTTTATGTTCAACCGAGTAGGCTGAATGAAAAAAAAAAAACACAGACTGCTGCCAGAATACACTGATCAGTGATCATGAACTCTAAATATAACCCTGGGCTTTTTAATCCCTATCTCTGAAACTCTCTTACATTTGCTATGAATGTGTTCCTTTAGGGCAGGGGCGGATCCAGGGGGGCAACGGGCAATTGTCCCCCCAAGAATGTGGGTGAGTGAGTGATCGGGCTGCTCCGCGGTGAGAGAGCGGGCGGCTCCATGGGTGAGAGAGCGGGCGGCTCCGCCGGTGAGAGGGCGGGGTCTCCGCGGCGGGATGGGCGGCTCGGTTGGTGAGTGGGCGGATGAGAGAGCAGACGAGCAGCTGGGTGGCTCATGGGTGAGCGGACAGCTGGTCAATCTGGGAGCCAGCGGGTGGGGGAGCAGAAAGATGACATCATCTCTCACTTCTTGGTGCCCGCCCTGCATCCCTGCATGGCAGTTCTGCCCTCACTGTGCAGGCAGCTGTGGGAAGAAGAGAGATGACATGGTCTCTCTACTGCCTGACTGGTAATCTGCTGCCTGGGACACAGCAAGAGACCACATTACCAGGAACAAATATTTTCTGGCAGTGCCCCTCCAGAGACTATCATCTGGATCCGCCCCTGCTTTAGGGCAATGCTTCCATAGGGCTGGTGGTACTAAACCCCACAGTAGGTGGTACACAGGGGTCAGGCTGACTTGAGAGAATACACTTTTCTACCAGCTGTCCAATCCCAAAAAGAATAGTGGAACTTGTGTTTCTGGAGGTATTCATACCAGAGTTTAGTGAATGTGGGGAAGTTTCCCTTTGCTTAGCCACTTCAATACTGGGCACTTTCCCCTCTTCTTGCCCAGGACAATTTTCAGCTTTCAGCATTGTCACACTTCCTGTCGGCCGTACGACTTTGTATGGCCGCAGTGTGGATCCCAATTGCCGGCCTCCAGCCACTGGGGGGGCGCGTGAGCCGCCGCATTGCTGAGATGCCGATGCGCGTGCCTGGCGGCCGCGATGTCCGCTGGGCACCCGCGATCGGCGGTTACACAGACAAGGACGTGGATCTGTGTGTGTAAACACACAAATCCACGTCCTGTCAGGGAGAGAGGAGACCGATGCTGTGTACATAGGGACACAGATCGGTCACCTCCCCCAGTCAGTCCCCTCCCCCTACAGTTAGAACATTCACTAGGCTACACATTTAACCCCTTTCTCGCCCCCTAGTGTTAACCCCTTCCCTGCCAGTCACATTTATACAGTAATTAGTGCATATTTATAGCACTGATCTCCGTATAAATGTGAATGGTGCCAAAAATGTGTCAAAAGTGTCCGATGTGTCCGCCATAATGTCGCAGTCCCAAAAAAAATCGCAGATCGCCGCCATTACTAGTAAAAAAATAAAAATGAAAAATAATAATAATTCTGTCCCCTATTTTGTAGGCGCTATAACTTTTGCGCAAACCAGTCGCTTATTGCGATTTTTTTTTCTTACCAAAAATATGTAGAAGAATACGTATCGGCCTATAAGTAGTGGATGTTTTTTTCACCTTAATGCATAGGATGCATTAAGGTTAAAAAATGGGAAGGTTTACAACCCCTTTAAGTCTTAAAAATTCAATGTGCCTCTACAAGATAAATGTCAGTGCTGGTGACAGATTCATGTGCTTGTTGTAGACCGGTATATGAATCTGGGGCATGTGCCGAGAGTGGAGTGTGGATATAATATATTTATTTAATCATAACTGCTTTTCACATTAGAAGGGTTTATGAAAAAAATTATTGTTGGATTGTGTGGTTGTAGAGGATATATTATCTGCAAATTTCAACAATGTTTGAGCAGGCACTGTGAAGTTGCGTAATTTTTAACAGATTTGCTCCAATTACCCTGAAAAATCCCAGTGCTTCAGTGCCCTCCTGCTGAATCACCTGAGATATCACTTTCTTCTGCCTACTCCTTAGCCTGGCCCTGCTTTATTGGCTAAATACAAAGAAGTTTCCCCTGCTGTAGCAAATTGGATAATGCTCTGCTGGGTTTTTTTGCCTTCCTCTGGATCAACTGTGGGTATGAGTTGGATGTATGGGATTGTACTATGTTTTTTATTTTGTTTGTTTATTTTTTTTGTGGTTGAACTGGATGGACTGGTGTCTTTTTTCAACCTGACTAACTATGTAACTATGTAACAATAATTCTAGCAAATAAGCTCCTAGGTAACTCTAAGCTGATGATGATCTGTAAAGGCTTTTAAAGCATCACTTATAGAGATTTTTGGGTACCATAGTTTCTGGCGAGCATGCAAGTTTAAGACATGGAGTGTTTTGCTATCTACTCTATTCACTCAATGCAACCTCATCTTTTATATTTTAACCATAAATGGGAATAATATTGTGTGTTTTTGCACTCAAATTTATTTTATTATATTTTTTCCTGAAAATGTGCGTTTAATAAATAGTTGCATAAATATCATGTGACATAAAAATGTGCAACTATCACCTTTTTATTCTACAGGACATCTAATGTTTTGGGGTTTAAGTAATTTTATTGCCAAAAAATAAGATTTTTACATGTATTTGAAAAAATAAAAAATAAAATGCTCTGGAGCTGAACTGGTTAAGGATGGTGGAATTATTTCCAAAGACATTCTTTAGTGATGAATGAAAACAGTTACATAGAAATACTGTGGATTTTGCAACATTCGGAGGCATTCATGAAGAGTGTCTTAAAGTGGTTGTAAAGGTTCAACATTTTTTTTTTTAAATAACAAACATGTCATACTTACCTCCACTGTGCAGTTCGTTTTGCACGGAGTGGCCCCGAACCTCCTCTTTTGGGGTCCCTCGGCGGCTGTCTGGGTTCGTCCCCCAAGAAGACTGGGCCAGATTCATGTGCTTGTTGTAGACCGGTTTATGAATCTGGGGCATGTGCCGAGAGTGGAGTGTGGATATAATATATTTATTTAATCATAACTGCTTTTCACATTAGAAGGGTTTATGAAAAAAATGATTGTTGGTATTGTGTGGTTGTAGAGGATATATTATCTGCAAATTTCAACAATGTTTGAGCAGGCACTGTGAAGTTGCGTAATTTTTAACAGATTTGCTCCAATTACCCTGAAAAATCCCAGTGCTTCAGTGCCCTCCTGCTGAATCACCTGAGATATCACTTTCTTCTGCCTACTCCTTAGCCTGGCCCTGCTTTATTGGCTAAATACAAAGAAGTCATAAAACATACTAATACAAGATCCACTTTAAAATCATTTAAAAGAACATACTTTTATTTGAAATGTTTGTAAAGCAGTGGCGGCTGGTGCTCAAATTTTTTTGGGGGGCGCAAACAAACGAAAAAAAAAAACAATTGCAGCCTCACTGTGCCCATCAAACGCAGCTACTGTGCCCATCAAAGGCAGCCACTGTGCCCATCAAAGGCAGCCACTGTGCCCATCAAAGGCAGCCACTGTGCCATCAAATGCAGCCACTGTGCCATCAAATGCAGCCACTGTGCCATCAAATGCAGCCACTGTGCCATCAATTGTCGCCACTGTGCCATGCCATCAATTGTCGCCACTGTGCCATGCCATCATTTGTCACCACTGTCATAAATTGTTGCCACTGTGCCATGCCATCAAATCCAGCCACTGTGCCATACCATCAAATGCAGCCACTGTGCCATCATTTATCGCCACTGTGCCCATCAATTGTCACCAATGTGCCATGCCATCAAACGCAGCCACTGTGCCATCAATTGTCACCACTGTGCCATGTCATCAAAAGCAGCCACTGTGCCATCAATTGTCGCCACTGTGCCATCAATTGTCACCACTGTGCCATCAATTGTCACCACTGTGCCCATCAAATGTCGCCATTGTTCCCATCAATTGTCGCCACTGTGCCCACATCAATTGTCGCCACTGTGCCCATCAATTGCCGCTGGCTCTGATAGGCACTTCCAAAACCAACCAGCTGCTGTTATTCAGATGCATGAATCTATGTATTGTATTCAGTGGCGGTGCAGGAGAGAGGGGGGGCGACGCTCCTGCGCCCTCTATGGATGCACCGCCACTGTTGTTAAGCCAAAATATTTCTCCTTCTTAGGTTGGAGACTGTGGTTGGGGTTTAGGTTTTCACAGCAATCATGGTCAATATTGGAGAGATTCACCTCTCTGCAGTGGGTTTCAATGTCTCCTCGCAGACTACGATCTACCATGGTTGGCATCATTACTGGAAAATCGATCCCAGACAGTGAATCTGGGACCGTTCACCTCTGAAGCACGTACTCTGACATGTGGAGTCCCTCAAGGGTCTCCCCTGTCACCCGTGCTATTCAATATCTATCTTCGCCCACTCCTCAAAATTATCAGTAACCAGAATCTACTCTACCACTCCTCCGCTGACGACACTCAACTCTACTTTCGTATAAACAACAAAAAGGACCAACACCTCGGACTAAAAAAATGCCTCACTTTGATAGACAACTAGATGACAGAGAGTCACCCTAAACTCAATGGATCAAAAACAGAACTCCTTCTGCTCCACGCAAACAAAAAGAGACTTGCTAGGGCAACATGGACGCCCCCACCCATATTGGGACAGACCATTACCCCCAGCACCAAAGTCAAAAGTCTCGGAAGTCATTTTTGACTCCGACATGACAATGGATGCACAAATTTGGTCCGTAGTCAGCGGATCCCACCATCTTCTGCGTCTGCTACGAAGACTCGTTTCCTTCATCCCGGAAAAAGACACCGCAGTAGTGGTAGGTACAATAATCAACTCCAGGCTCGACTATGCCAACTCCCTTTACCTCGGTCTCCCAAAATACCAGATTGCCCATCTACAAGTCGTCCAGAACACGGCGGCACGACTGGTAACAGGAAACAAAATCTGGGAATCAATTACCCCCTCCCTGAGGTCCCCCCATTGGCTGGCCGTAAAGGACCAAGTCACATTTAAGGCCCTCTGCCTGACGAAATGTGTACAAGGAACCGCCCCCCAATATCTATGTGAGAAAATAAAATACCGCAACCCCAATCACGTTCTTCGGTCCACTAACCAAAATCTACTACAAATCCCCAAGGCCCGCTACAAGACCAAAGGAGAACGAAGATTTGCAGTCCAAGGACCTCGACTGTGTAACGCATTACCAACTAATATCCAAATGGAAGTGAATCACCTGGCCTTTAGGAAAAAACTCAAGACCCATCTTTTCTGAAGGCTAAATAGAAGGAAATGGATACCAAGCGCCTTGAGGCGATTCAGTTCACATTTGTAGCGCTATATAAGTTATTCACTCACTCACTCCTCTACACCTGAATGCTGTACTTTTCTAAAAGGGCAAAGCCTCTTGGGAGTGCTGAACCTTGCAAAACAAAGCCAGAGAAAAAAGAATCTGCCACCGCCGTACGATGATCATAGAGCAGACGGTCCCCAAGTCCCATGAGGCTTAAGCGCGACGTTATGACCGTTCTGGCCAGCGGAAGTAAACAAAGCCGAGCTCTCGGCTGGAAAAAAAGAGATCGGATATATTTTTTTATCTCAATCTTTCCAGCCTGGAGGAGAGATGTGGAGTCTTAAGCCCTGTACACACGATCGGTTTGTCTTAAGAAAACCGACCGATGGACTGTTTTCATCAGACAAACCGATCGTGTGTGGGCCCCATCAGTTTTATTTCCATCGGTGTAAAAAAATAGAACATGTTTTAAATTTTTCCTATGGATAAAAAAACAATAGAAAAATACGATCATCTGTATGGAACTCCATCGGTCAAAAATCCACGCATGCTCAGAATCAAGTCGACGCATGCTTGGAAGCATCAAACTTTATTTTTTTCGGCTCGTCGTAGTGTTGTACGTAACCACGTTTGGACATGATCTGATTTTTGACTGATGGTGTGTAGGCAAGACTAATGAAAGTCAGCTTCATCGGATATCCGATGAAAAAATTCATCGGATTAGATTCCAACAGATATCCGATCGTGTGTACAGGGCTTTATAGACCCCACATCTCTCCATGAAGAGGATCTGTCACGCACCATTGCTATTACAAAGGATGTTTACATTCCTTGTAATAGGAATAAAAGGGATCAAAAAAAATTGAAGTAAAAAAAACAATAAGAAAAAAAATAAGTTTAAAGCGGAGGTTTGGCCGTTTTTTTTTTTTTTTTAAAAGCCAGCAGCTACAAATACGGCAGCTGCTGACTTTTAAAGAATGGACACTTACCTGTCCAGCGTGCCCACGATGTCAGCAGCTGAGGCTGAGCAATCGCTCGGTCCTCGGCTGCTTCTGCCGCCATCCTCGGTGAGGGAATCAGGAAGTGAAGCCTTGCGGCTTCACTGTCCGATTCCCTACTGCGCATGCGCGAGGATCGCCGTCACTGGTCCCCGCTCTCTCCTGGGAACAGTGTTTCGCAGAAGACAGCGGGGGGATGACGTCACAGGCTGGATACCCTGCGGGGATCCGAACCCAGAAGTGGTGCAAATACCTGTCTCAGACAGGTATCTGCACCCCCCTCCCCCATGAAATGTGCCAAATGTGACACCGGAGGGGGGAGGGATCCAAAAAGCGGAGTTTCACTTTTTGTGTGAACCTCCGCTTTAAGTACCAAAGTTTGGCTCCATTCCACAAGTGTGCGCAATTTTAAAGCGTTGGGTATCTATTTTTACACGGTGTAACATTCAGTGTGCCCCTCTGCCTGTAAGGAGGGATGGGCTACCTCCGGCCCACCTGCCCTCTATCTATATATTAGAATGCATATGCTTCAACTATAGAAAATGTTAATACATTCTCATAGAGTTAGGACTGCAGAAATATTGAAGTGCCTTGGTGCAGCTCTGCAGTTTACACATGTATTTGCAAATGTGTGCAAACTAAACCCCTGTTTTTAACACAAACTGTTAGACAGGATAATTCGGGTGGTAGCAGACTTGTTGGCAAGTTAAAGGGGTTGTAAACCCTCATGTTTTTTCACCTTAATGCATCCTATGCATTAAGGTGAAAAAAATTCTGACACTGACTGGCCCCCCGCCGTTTTACTCACCTGAGCCCATTCATTCCCACGGCGGAGATGCGCCCTACCTCCCTGCCCATTGTCTCGGCTCTTGATTGCATAGATTGATAGCAGCGCAGCCATTAGCTCCAATGACGCAGGCTCCAGGGGGCGGACCGTGTCCTGCATTCTGTGTCAATGAACACAGAAGCAAGACTCGGGAGTGCATGAGTGTCCATCTTCTCCAACGTGGGCACTCGATGCAGGGAGGAGATACCAGTGCCGCCGGGGGACCCCAGAAGAGGAGGACCGGGGCCACTCTGTGCAAAACTAACTGCACAGTGTTGGTAAGTATGTTTGTTATTTTAAAAAAAACTGGGGTTTACAACTCCTTTAAAGGAACACTAAAGGTTTGTTTTTTATTAGATCAATTGATTGCTGTAAGCTAGAACATTTAAATATCACTTACCTCGTTTTTCCTTTTGACCTCCAAAATACAGTAATCCAGGTTTGAAAATGCCATTTCCTGTCTCTCCTCTTCTTGCTTTCCACCAGCATCTGAGCCGTTTTGCATGGTGGAAAGCAGAATGTGCTCACCCCCTCCCTATGACTACAGCCCTGCGTGAAGATGCTCTCTTATCCCTCACAGGCATGGAGGCTAAGCCTAATGGGAACTGTAGTTCCCATTAGGCCGTGACGTAGCAAGAATGAATGCGCACCGCAAACCAGAAAGTCAGTGAGAATAACTATTCAGGAGTGACGGGGGTGAATAAAACAGCTCGATTTCAACAGGTATCAAACTAGTTATAATGCAAAACATTACTTTTTACTTTATCAGCTGCTGTCAGACTTTAATTTAAGAGGAAAATATTTTTGTCTTTACAACCCCTTTAAGCTGGAAATTTTCTCTGGTTTTGTTTTGCATACATTGCCCTTCCACGTGCTCCTGGCTGTGAAAATTAGTTATAGATGAGGGCAGGGGCCATTTGTTTGTGAGTGCTAAACCTTCCCTGCTTCCCCCCGCCTCCCACACCTTGCCATTGGCCTGTTATTGTGATGGACTGCCATACTTTTCAATAGGAATGACCAGGAGGTGGGAACGTGTAAGAACCATAACTATAAGAAGGTATCTTGGCTTTGCCCTACCAAGGCTTTATTCATTTGGCATTAGAGTGGGCAAAAAGCAAAAACTGCTGTGGATATAGGAGCTTTTATTGTATACCTGCATTATTAAATAAATACAAATATTATTATTATTATTATTATTAGTAGTATTTGTGACGAGAAGGTCCATGACAGTATTATCATTAATATTTTAACCACTTCCCTACCCGCCTATAGTAATATGACATCTGTGTAGGGTTGCCACCTTTTCTTCAAGTCAAACCCGAACACTTTAGCGGCCCACGGCAATTTTTTTATAGTATAACCTATACATATATTTTGCTATTAAACACCATTTCTAAACATATGAAGTTAATACCAATAGTTCCCCTTTACATCAGAGTCCTCAGAGTTCCCCTTTTAAATCTGAATCTACAGAGTTCCCCTTTTACATCTGAACTCGCAGAGTACCCTTTCACTGTAAGGGGTGACTCTGCAGACTCTGATGTAAGGGGGAACTCTGGGGGCTCTAACATAAGAGATGTTCTGGAAACCATGATCTAAGGGGGAACACTGGGAACTCTGATATACAGGAGGACTCTGATGTAAGGGGGAACACTGTGGCCTCTGGTGTAAAGGGGAACTCTGATGTAAGGGGGAACACTGAGAACTCTGATGTACGGAGAAGACTCTGACGTAAGGGGGAAAACTGTGGCCTCTGGTGTAAAGGGGAACTCTGATGTAAGGGGCGCTCTGAGAACCCTGACTCACCTTTGTGTACTCAATCAGAGGCAGGAGAGAAAAGGGAGAGGGGGGGAGACATTCACAGACTGGGATGGATGTTGAGCTCACTCACCCCCTGGCAGTCAGCACCTCTCATCCAGATGTATCTGAGGCTGCTGGACTTCAAATTTCCAGCCCCAACTTTCCTTTTCTGAGGCACAGCACTGAAGATTGGAGTGTGGGCAGACACAGAGGGGACGGTGTGGGGGGGGGGGGAATAGGTGTAGATCGAGCCCTCTCTCAGGGAGTGTGAAAGAGACAACTGCAGCCATAAACCCTGCTGGCAAGCCATAATCCAGGCTAAATAATGTGTCTGGGTTTCAGGCTTTCTGAAACCCAGACACATGATTCCAAACCCGAACTGTCCGGGTGAATCCTGGACAGGTGGCAACCCTATCCACAGATGGAATCTCCCATCCTGGGTGGACGTCATATGACGTCCTGGGCTTCCCGGCCATCTAGGGGGCGCGTGCCCGCGGCATTGCTCGGGACCTGGTGGCCACGATGTCTGCCGGGCACCCGTGATTGCCCGCAATCATGGCAGGACTGTGGATCTGTGTGTGTAAACACACAGATCCATGTCCTGTCAGAGGTGAGGAGACCGATGTGTGTTCCAATACAGAGGAACACAGATCGGTCTCCTCCCCTTGTGAGTCCCACCCACCCTACAGTTAGAATCACTCACTAGGGAACATATTTAACCCCTTTAGCACCCCCTAGTGTTCACCCCTTCCCCGCCAGTCACATTTACACAGTAATCAGTGCAGTTTTATAGCCCTAATCGCTGTATAAATGTGAGTGGTCCCAAAAATGTGTCAAAAGTGTCCGGTGTGTCCGTCGCAATGTCAGGGTCACAATAAAAATCGCCACCATTACTAGTAAAAAAAAATGCAAAAATTCTATCCCCTACTTTGTAGACGCTATAACTTTTGCGCAAACCAATCAATATACGCTTATTGCAATTTGTTTACCAAAAATATGTAGAAGAATACGTATCGGCCTGAACTGTGGAAAATTTTAGTTTTTTTATAGATTTTCTGGGGATATTTATTATAGCAAAATGTAAAAAATATTGATTTTTTTTCAAAATTGTTGCTCTATTTTTGTTTATGGCGCAAAAAATAAAAACCGCAGAGGTGATCAAATACCACCAAAATCTCTAATTATGGGAAAAACAGGACGTACATTTTGTTTGGGAGCCACGTCGCACGACCGCGCAATTGTCAGTTAAAACAACGCAGTGCTGAATCGCAAAAAGTGCTCTGGTAAGAAAGGGGTAAATTCTCCCAGGGGCAGAAGTGGTTAAGTATCAAAGTCAATTTAATGTATAACTCCATTTTTTTTTCACAAGAAAATATTTATAACTCCACTTTAGTTGAAAAACAAAAACAGTTCCCCCTGGAAGATGCATGTACATTGCAAGGATTTTACAAAAGTTTGTTGCAGGCTTCTATCTTTTTCTGATCTGAAGACATTTTTATGTTTTTTCTTCATGTCTTTTGCAGACTGATTCTGAATGGGAGTGTTTGGTTCATTATAATCACCTGGTGCACTCAGTGATGAGGAAAGCTGCAATGTCTGCATCCCTTTACGAACTGCATATTGTAAAAGAAAGTTTGTTTTTAACCTCCCTGGCGGTATGATTATTTCAGATTTTAGGTGCTAAAAGCGGTACCATTATTTTGCATGGAAATTTGGCGTTTTACATTGTAGGCCTGTAATTCTTAAGAATGACTCACTTAAATCTGTCCAAACAAGAGTCTAGTAGACATCTCGGGTATAAAAAAGTTTGAAAAACAAAATCATAAATTATAATATAATAAATAATTATAAATAATTATAACAAATAATAATATAATTATAATAAAAATTATTCAATAATGTAATCAACTCAAAATCACTGAAATTTGCTCAGTTGCAGAATTGTCGCTGTCATTACTTTTATTTTTTTATGATGAATTTCCCCACAAATCGCTATCGCTCAATTCTGCAAGTGATTATAATTTACTTTTGACATAAAGGGACACTTTTGGTTGCTATGGACAATCTACAGTTTGCAGGCAGAAAGAATACCGTGTTTCCCCGAAAATAAGCCCGGGTCTTATATTAATTATGTCAACAAAAGACACAGTAGGGCTTATTTTCAGGGTAGGTCTTACTATGTATTGTGCTGTCTTCTCTCCCCCTCTCCCTCCCTGCCTGTCAGGAATCCCCAGTGTGAACTGAGTTAAAATGCTTGTAGAATCCTACAATCCACTCTATTACATTATTATTAAGGGTGGGCCATTTATATGGATACACCTTAATAAAATGGGAATGGTTGCCGCCATGGTCACCACCCATCTTGAAAAGTTCCCCCCCCCCTTACATATACTAATGTGCCACAAACAGGAAGTTAATATCACCAACTGTGACGGTATCGGTATGATATCCCCGTCAAAGATTCCCTTCTTCCATAAGAACATCACCCCAATATTCCACTAGGAGGGATATTCCTGAGATCGCCCATTAAGCCACACATTAGTCCAGGCTTACTGCTAGAACAAGACAGACTTTAATGGTTTTTCTTCTCAGCTTTTTATACAGTCCAAGACATTGAAGCAACAATGAAATCTCCACCCCCCCCAATCACACACTAAGGCTAATTACTAAAACATTCTAGACAGGTCGGCACCGACCGACAATTATCATGTCTAATCACTGCACATTCTTTAAACAACAAACCATCTTCACACTCTGAGTTTCCTAAGCAGACGTTTCATCTGTATCCAGTTTGACACCTATTAACACCTCTGAGAATCACTAGGTTTTTAGACAGGGTTATCACACAATTAAAGGCCTTTCACATCTAGCCTTATTTAACATATGAACAGTGTTCACAGAGAGAGATGAATCACACATGAAACACCTGTTACCTGTAACCCACAGCATTAAGTTAGCAGGGAGAGCATTAGACTGAAGCATATAGGCAATTGCATCACAATGGCCCCCCTTTTTCTCCCTGCTACGGGAAACCCGGTTGGACCTTCCCTGGTCCAGTAGGGTTGACGGGTTCAGAGCTTTTAGTCCGAGGTTAACTCCGTTTGGCGTAACTGACCTCCCTTGGCAACTGCTCCCGACTCAGGTATGTCACCGGGTCGTCAGATCACACGCCGGTCAGTCCCCAAGTCTTTGTGTGATCTGCAGAGTCACCAGAAGTCAGTGTGAAGACGGCGAATGGGTCTGTGCACCGCCGTCTAGGTGTCCCGCTATGGGAGGGGGCAGGTTATGGCTCTGAAGTGACAGTCACAGGAGATTCATAAAAAGAAAAAGTTATATTTGTTGAAATGCTGTAGCACTGGTGCTCAGAGTCCGGGGGGGGGGGGGGGGAGGGGACTCAGAGCCCCATAAGGTCAGCCACCCCCTGCTCCCTCCGCAGCCGCCGGTTCTCCTCTTTGAGCTTCTCCAGCTCCATCTCCAGTTCATGGAGCCTGGGGGGGTTAGCCCGCTGTGACCTCAGGTGGTTGTTCTCCTCCTCCATGCGGCTTATGCACTCCTCCAGCTCCATGTACTCATGGATCAGCTCCTGCTTGCTCATGTCCTGCAGGCTCTCCACGTGGTCCTTCATCATCCGGAACTGGGTGGTGGTGTAAGGGGCCACCGGTGGGCCCTTGGCGAACATCTCGGCCCGCATCTGGGACGCCCGCTGCGACTCCCTCTCCTCCAGTCGCTTCTTATCCTCCCAGGTCAGCTTGTTATACGGCTTCCAGGACCTCTTCTTCTTGGGGGGTAGCCGGCGGTGCCTCTTTCTGCCCAGCTCCCTCCAGGGCCCCTCCGGCTCATGGCTGTCGCCATTCCCATTTTATTCAGGTGTATCCATATAAATGGCCCACCCTGTATAATGTACAATGTGCGTGTTCCTGTAATATAATTGTGCCAAATAACTTTGTTATAGCTCCATTCTGCGCTTATGTGACCCGCCGGAGCTCTCTTCCCCACAATTATATTACAGACACACACACATTGTACATTATATACTACTGTAATAGAGTGGATTTTAGGATTTTACAAGCATTTTTAACTAGGGCTTATTTTCGGGGTAGGTCTTATATTGCAGTCCTCCTGGAAAATAATGCTAGGTCTTATTTTCAGGGTAGGTCTTATTTTTGGGGAAACAGGGTATATAAAAGTACATGTAGGGCACTGGGCAGACCACTAGGGACAAGGGGGGTGTGTATTATTTACATACAGTACTGTAATCTGTAAGACTACTTTTTTGAATCTGGCACCGTTCTCCGCCCCCGTGCGTCGTAACGTCGCAGGGAACGGAGCTTGGCGCCACACAGGGACACTGTGAATCGAGCGAGGAGACACCGCTCGATCACACAGCGCGGCGGCATCGCAGGATCCAGGGACAAGGTAAGTAAACCATGCCTGTAGCTGCTGCGAGGCGATCCCGAGTCTGGCTGGCGGTTACCGCTTTTGGTAATGAAATACCACCCCGAGCCAGACTCGGGAATACCGCCAGGGGGGTTAATAACAATAAATTACAATATGGCATGTGGAAATATTGTATATGCTATATTTTTCATTTGCTATGTTTTTGTGTAGTGGAATTATCCTTTAAACAAAATAAATAAATAACCTCCAAGGAACGTTATATTATTCTAACAATAATACAAAGGGAAGAGTAAAATGCAAAATGAAGCAGGCCAGATCAACCAACCAAAATTCATCTTTTTACTGGGATTACCACAGTAAAGTAAAATCTTTCTTATCACTATGGGGTATTGGCTTTTTTTTGCGCATTTTACCAAATTACCTAGTTTGGTTCTATTTTAGATTTGGTTTTCTGGGGACAGCTTTATTCCACACTAGTTCTATCTTGTTTACTTCCTTCTTTTTCCCAGACTGATTGATGATATGTTACTGGAATTGCAAATCACCTCTGTAATGATTAATCATTGGTTTGATGGAATTAGCAAGGAAAAGATTTCGTAGCTTTGCAAGATATTGCATTTCCTGTCTACTGAACAGGGTTATTGTATTTTACAGGGCCATTGCTTTTTTAATTTAACTTTGGATGCAAGTACAGAATATTCCACAAAGACCTGCCTGATAGTTCCAGGCTGACTTCCACTCACAGATCACACAGGATCACAGATTAACAGATGCACACTGTTTCTATAATACGCAAGATTTACTGCAAGGAGAGTTAAAGGATATCAAAACTCAAGAGCCAAAATGTAATATATTGCATCTAAACAGTCCTTGGATGAGGTGGCTGCATTAGTTTTACTTATAGGGTGGCAAGGTGGCACTGTTACGCTGGATCAAGTACCTAGTACGTGATCAGACACTTGCGGGTATGGAGCGTGAATGCACACTCCCGGCGGCACACTCCCACTGTGATTGTATACAGTAGGAGCTGATCTGCAGGTACTGTGGACATGATGTCTGCCGGTACCTGCTGACTATCCAGCACAAAGCCAGAATGGCGGTTTGCCTATGTAAACAAGGCAGATTGCCATTCTGTCAGTATGGAAGGCATGTATTTTGTGTTCATGCAAAGCAAAAACACAGCTATGCACACATTTAACCCTTTGATTGCCCCTGTTTAACCCCTTCCCAGTCAGTTTCAATAGTACAGTGACGGTACATATTTTTAGCACTGATCACTATATTAGTGTCACTGGTCCCCAAAAAGTGTCAAAAGTGTCAATTAGTGTCTGACTGTCCGCTGCAATATTGCAGCCCTGCTATAAGTCGCTGATCACCACCATTACTATTTATAAAAACAAATATACTATAATTTATAGATACTATATCTTTCGCGCAAATCAATCAATATATGCTTAAGGGAATTTTTTTTTACCAAAAATATCTGCTGTACAGAGACTGCAGGAGGATAATACTGGGTCAAAATGTGATACTTATGTAGCACCTTCTAGTGGACAAACTATAGTCTGGCCCAGGTATAAACCTGAGTCACTGAATCTGGGTCAGGGTTATTGGAGGCCAGGGCTGGATGACTGATCCTGGCAGCTCTCTGGTGCCTCCCCCTGTTTCTAGAATGTTTGAGAACATTCTGGAAGATAGTGGACAGAAGCTAGGAGGGGTTGCCTTTAATATTTAGGGGTGTTTAGACAATTTCCAGATTGGGGGCCTGGCAGGGAACTAAGGAGCCCTTGAATAGACATGAGCCTAGCCAGGGAGGGAGTCTGGTGGGAGTTGGAAAAGCAGTGCTGAGGGGAGTCTGTCGGTGGCCCTCAAGGGACCCCTGCCGGGGAGGGGTCTTACCTCGGGCTAGGGCTTGGGAGGCTGGCCTGAAAGGATCCAACCACAGGAGGCAGTTGGAGGGACCCTAACTGGAGAGGCAGCAGAGAGAGCAAGGAGAGACAGTGAGTAGATCAGTATGGTGCAGGGACAGATCTCCGCCCTTTTGGTCGCTCCCAGCGAGGCTTCAAGACGGAGAAGGAGGGGTGATAGGCGTGCCCCCGGGAGGCTCAGTCTGACGTCACGATTCTTCCCAGCATTCCTGAGCATTCACTGCCTTAGCAACCGCGGAGTGAGAGCGAGGCGCGGCCGGGTGAGAGGTCAGCGGAGAGACACCGAGCCAGGCAGCAGGCGGCGGCTCGGAGTCACCGGGAGAAGCTGAGGGATCATCCTATAAAGGCTCACCCCCCCTATCAAGACCAGGACATTTTTTTTTGGGCCATTAGGCTTTGGGCTACTTTAACAGCTGACATCATCACACTGAAAGGACAGGGGGCTCCCTGGTGGATAACGTCCAAGGATTAAAGGCCTCGGCTGGGTTATAGCCATCTGCCTTAACTGCTTGCCTTCTGGTAAGCGGCTCTTCTTTCCGGTGGAGGGTCACTTTTGTTTATGTGTCACTTGGTGGTGTGAAAACGTATGAAGTATTTTCGCCAGGGTCCAATCTGCCTACCTTGTGAACATACAACTGTTTTTAATCAATTACGGAACCAAATTACAAGCTCAGAGACTGTGTGTTTCAATTGACTGTTTTTTTGGCGCGGCTTTTTTTCTGTTTAAAGGGGAGAGACCACCAGCTGTCGCATGTCTCTCTTGAAGACAGTAGTGCGCCAAGTCTTCATCTAACCTTGCCTTGAGGAGTCTCCTTGTGTGTGTCAGTCAAGAGGACTGGGTCAGAAAGAAGCCAGGCGGGCTAGCATTCTGCAAGCAGTAGAACTGGGATCTGTGTTTAGGGACAAACAGAATGTGGTGCGAGAACCTGTTCATTCCACATGTGCTACTTTACAAGGGGACTGCAAGTACCTAGCCTGTAATGGGCTGTTGCTGAGCTAACAAGGGACTGTTATTTCCTTCAGGAGTGATCCAAAGGAAACTATACAAAATGGAACCAGGTTTGTGCAAGTGGAAGGAAGAAGACTCTGTAAATAGGGAGGAGCTTGTCCCTGGTTTTGATTGTTGGACACTTGCAAATAGGAAATCCCATAATCTCTCACCCCATCCAAGTTATCATCCCCTAATAAAACAACTAAAACAAGCCAAAGGACTGATTTCTGTGTCTGATGCAAGAAGGAGATGTTGTGTGACTGACTGTGCAGCAGTAGGGAACCCTTCTTCGGGGTACTGCTACACTTATTTTGCTTCATGCATTAGTGATGACAGAGATGCATTATTTTATGTCTGCCTAGAGTTCAGCATGAAGAAAAATGCCCAATGTCCAATTGCTTATTTACATGAGTAGATATCCTGAATTGTAGAAAATAAATACAGTTGACATCACACTCTAGGATGTGAAACGTTCCATATCAGTCAGTACCAGACTTCCATAGATAACCCTTGTCAACCCAGAGGAAATGCTGATAGGTTATGTTAGATCATGTAATCAAATGTTGCCAAATTTGCACCATGGATGTTTTTCCTTCTCCTTCCTCTTTAACTATGAAAAAAGTGTTCACGTTTACAGAAAGACTTTCAAGGGTTCTTTAGGTATCACCAATCGCCCTCAGATGCCTGTAGTCATTTCCAAATGAACCTCCAACCAAAACCTTTTTTTTTTTCACTCTTGATGAGAATAGGGAATACTATAAATTCCTTTGGATGTGTGATCCTCAAGACAGAAGGGGTAGGAAAATCTCCTTGATTGGGACACAGACAGCCATAAAAACCTCAAACAAGTTGAAATCCTCCCCTCTTTATCCAAAACCTAAGAATTTTGGTTAGAGTTCCATTCGAGACAATCAATAAAAATGTTATTATGGGAAAATAATCACTTTTTTTAGGGGTACTTGGACTAATTAATTATTACCTAAAAATATCCCCACAATTTTATTATACTTGTTTAGCCCATACCAGATAGTCACATTCAACTAGACTTGCTTTCTGATAATGAGGTTTTGCAACCATTTGACAAACTGGCAGAGAAATATAATTTGCCTAATAAGAAATGTTTTCAATATTTACAGCTGCGACATGCTCTGCAGAGTCAAGCAAAGATTTTTTTTTATTAAAATATAACCCTTCATCAATTCTAGCTATGGTAGTAACCAGGGATGGACAGGCCATAGGGACTACAGGGAGTTTCCCGGTGGGCCGATGGCTCAGTGGGCCGTTTAAATTTTTTTTTTCTTAAAACGGAGACTCTCTCAGTCCCCCCCTCTGTCTCTCAGTCCCCCCCTCTGTCTCTCAGTCCCCCCCTCTGTCTCTCAGTCCCCCCTGTCTCTCAGTCTCCCCCTCTTTTAGCCCCTCCTCTATCTCTCAGATCCCCCACTATCTCTCAGATCCCCCACTATCTCTCAGATCCCCCTCTATCTCTCAGATCCCCCTCTGTCTCTCAGATCCCCCTCTGTCTCTCAGATCCCCCTCTATCTCTCAGATCCTCCTCTGTCTCTCAGATCCCCCTCTGTCTCTCAGATCCCCCTCTGTCTCTCAGAACCCCCTCTATCTCTCAGAACCCCCTCTATCTCTCAGAACCCCCTCTATCTCTCAGATCCCCCTCTATCTCTCAGAACCCCCTCTGTCTCTCAGAACCCCCTCTGTCTCTCAGAACCCCCTCTGTCTCTCAGAACCCCCTCTGTCTCTCAGAACCCCCTCTATCTCTCAGAACCCCCTCTATCTCTCAGAACCCCCTCTATCTCTCAGAACCCCCTCTATCTCTCAGATCCCCCTCTATCTCTCAGATCCCCCTCTATCTCTCAGATCCCCCTCTATCTCTCAGAACCCCCTCTATCTCTCAGAACCCCCTCTATCTCTCAGAACCCCCTCTATCTCTCAGATCCCCCTCTATCTCTCAGAACCCCCTCTATCTCTCAGAACCCCCTCTATCTCTCAGAACCCCCTCTATCTCTCAGAACCCCCTCTATCTCTCAGAACCCCCTCTATCTCTCAGATCCCCCTCTATCTCTCAGATCCCCCTCTATCTCTCAGATCCCCCTCTATCTCTCAGATCCCCCTCTGTCTCTCAGACCCCCCCCTCTGTCTCTCAGCTCCCCTGTCTCTCAGCTCCCTCCCTCTGTCTCTCATTCCCCTCTCTGTCTCTCAGTCCCCCTCTCTGTCTCTCAGTCCCCCTCTCTGTCTCTCAGTCCCCCCCTCTATCTCTCAGACCCCCCCCTCTGTCTCTCTGACCCCCCCTCTGTCTCTCGGCTCCCCTGTCTCTCAGCTCCCTCCCTCTGTCTCTCATTCCCCTCCTCTATCTCTCAGACCCCCCTCTATCTCTCTGACCCCCCCTCTGTCTCTCAGCTCCCTCTCTCTGTCTCTCAACTCCCCCCCTGTCTCTCAGCTCCCTCCTCTATCTCATTCACTCCCTAACTCTTAGGCTGCTTTCACACTGGGTCGGGCATTGACGGTAAAACACTGCTAGTTTTAGCAGCACTTTACTGTCGTTTTAGCTGCACTATTCGGCGTCTAGCAGGCGCTTTTAACCCCCGCTAGCAGGCAAATTCAAGGTTAAATGCGCCCGTGTAGCGCTGCTGCCAAAGTGCTTTGCAGGCGCTTCAGCAGCAGTTGCGATTCATTTCAATGGGCAGGAGCGGTTTGTACGCCGCTCTTCCACCGCCCCAAAGATGCTGCTTGGAGGACTTTTTTTTAACGCCCTGGCAGCGCCCCAGTGTGAAAGCACCCAGGCTTTCACACTGGGACTGCAGCGGAGGCGTTTTTCAGGCGCTATTTTTATTGAATTAAAGTGGGCCGGTCTGGATGAAGTCCAGGGTAAAATTTTTGTCCCAGTCCAGCCCTGGTAGTAACTATAAGATCTAAACAGGGACTGATCGGGAACATATATTCTTCTCTACAAGAGAAAACTAGAACAAATTTACTAGAAGGTAGCTCTGGAGTCTAGACAGTGGCGCAGAGATCTAGAGACACTCAGGTGATGAGGAATGGGAGCAAAGCTCTGAAGAACTTATCTGGGGTATCCCTATCCTCCACACAGTGTTTGACACTTCTGTTTATTATTCATAGAGCTCATTATACTCATTTGAAGTTGCACTCTTGGGGCAAAGCAACTACAATAAACTGTCCAAGATGTACTACTGATGTTGGTACACTCATACATATGTTGTGGCGTTGTCCCAAATTGCATGGTTACTGGGAAGGTATATTTGACACTTTGAATTCCTTGTGCTCCACACAGGTTCATTTTGATCCAAAGATAGCATTGGTAGGGATTGTACCTGGGTGGATACTCTCCCAGCTGAAATGCAGGTAATGTGGCTAAGACTATGTATATGGCTCATAAACTCATACTACGAAAATGTATAATAATAGATCAATGAATTAAAGCAATTAATCCTAATTTACGACGTGAGGAGTTGACATAGGAGATGCTCCAAAGAATTTGTGAGAACCTGGTTATGGCTACTAGTCTCTGATCTGTCTGAGCAGTCAATTGAGCATATTAATGATAATGAGGAAAGCTAATAATGAGATTTGCTGCCGATATTTTGATATTGTGTAATAAACTTTTTATGACTTTAATGAATACTAATGACATATTTTTATGTCTTGTACAGACCACACAAAATTAAAGATGGGTGCAAAACCCTGATGAAGCACAACTGTGCGAAACATGTTCGCTACCTGCATATTGAACTATCTTGTTTCTGAATTTGTTGCGGTCTATGTAAAACTTGATATCTTATTTTAATGTTATTAATACATTTTCATACTTTTTCAACTACAATTGTCTAGTGTGCTCACCTTTTAACAGTATTGGTATCTCTCATTAAAATCCTATATCTTGGGAGAGTTGTGTCTCTCTCTACTTTTTATTTTTATTTACTGTCTTGTGGGATTGTGAGATACCACCATCTGTTTCTGGAAACAATCCGAACTTTCTATATATGAGATAGAATATCTGTTGAGGATAACTGCAAATGTAAATAAATACTGATAAAACGTAATAATTTAAATGGAATATTTAGGTCAGGTTTATAATATCGATAATTATGTCAAGCTTAAAGGAGATGAACGGTTCTGAAGTGATGGAGGGATTTGACTGATGACTTAAATATCTGGTGTGCATATATATCTTGATTTTTTTGGTTTTAGTTTTGTTAAATTAGGGTATCTGATGGAAATGTCTTATGTTGTAATGTGTTTTTGTTATATATGAGAAAATGAAATAAAAACATGTGATAAAAAAAAAAAAAACTAGACTTGTTTTGTAGCATTTATAGACATGTGGGTAACTCAGTCACCTTAAACATAGCTCCCAACTGTCCCTGATTTGGAATAATGTCCCTCTGTCCCTCGTTCCATCTCATTTGTCCCTCATTTTGGTCTGATTTATAAAGTTAAGTATATAATGCACTTTTTATCTTTTAAAAAGTGTTTATCAGTGCTAAACCTTTCATCCAATGTCTAAATGTGTGCATTTGAGAATTTCAAAAGCCAGCATAAAGGAATTGTAGTAGTAAAAAAGTACTATAATATTAGGCTGAAAGGGCGCTTAAAGCACAGAAGATATAGATTACGTGTAGCGTATAGTGGAATTTCCATGACAGTACTTGTGGGTGTAACTAATGACTTATTTTGATATCACCCTCTTTTAAGGGGGCGTGGCAGGGGGTGTGTCCTTTGCCTACATACCTTTTCTAATAGGTGTCCCTCGTTCCCTTCTTAAAAAGTTGGGAGGTATGCCTTAACCTCCCTGGCGGTATTAATCTGTCTGAAAAAACATGCTGAAAGCGGTACAATTATTTGCAAGGAAATTTGGTGTTTTATACTGTAGGCCTGTGATTTTTAGGAATAACTCACTTAATTCTGACCAAACAAGAATCTAATAGGCATCCCGGGTATGACATTTTTTTAAAAACAAAATTTTAAATTATAATATAATAAATAATTATAAATAATTATAGCAAGTAATAATTTAATTAAAATAAAAATTATTCAATAATGTAATCAACTCAAAATCACTGAAATTTGCTCAGTTGCAGAATTGTTGCTGTCATTATTATTATTTTTTTATGACGAATTTCCCCGCAAATCGATATCGCACAATTCTGCAAGTGATTATAATTTATTATCGCTGACACTTTTGGTTGCTATGGACAATCTACAGTTTCCAGGCAGAAAGAAAGGTTTTTATTATATAAAATGACATGTAGGGCACTGGGCAGACCACTAGGGACAAGGGGGGTGTGTTTTTTTTTTACATACAGTACTGTAATCTATAAGATTACAGTATACTGTATGTATAGTGTTTGTTTACTTTTTTTAATTTGGCGCCGATCTCCGCTCCCGTGCGTCGTAACGTCGCAGGGAACGAAGATCGGCGGCACAGGAGGACGCTGTGTGAATCGAGCGAGGACCCGCTCGCTCACACAGCGCGGTGACATCGCTGGATCCAGGACAAGGTAAGCCAGCGCGCGCCGCAGGCTCTGCATAGCTAGCCCGAGCGTGACTCGGGGTTACCGATCGTAACATGAAAAACCCACCCCGAGTCACGCTCGGGAATATCGCCAGGGGGGTTAAAGCCCATCTACAGGCAACAGGACCAGAACATCCCATGATCGCAGATTTGGGTTACTTTAAAGGCATTTAGGTAGTTTTGTTTTTAGGCCCCGTACACACGGTTGAACCAAACCGATGAGACTGGCCCGTCAGACCGTTTTCATTGGTTCACCTCTGAAGTGGCCGTACGGCCTGATATGTGTACACACCATCAGTCCAAAATCCGATCGGGTCAGAACGCGGTGACGTCAAACACACGACGTGCTGAAAAAAACTTAAGTTCAATGCTTCCAAGCATGCGTCGACTTGATTCTGAGCATGCGCGGGTTTTGAACCAATGCTTTTCTGTACTTACCATCGGTTTGGTCCGATGGGGCAGCAGTCCATCGGTTCGGTTTTGAAGCATGTTTAGAAATTTTGGACCGAAGGAAACCAGACCGATAGCCTATACACACGGTCGGTTTGGTCCGATGAAAATGAACTTCGGTTCATTCTCATCGGACCAAACCGACCGTGTGTACGGGCCTCAATGTTTTATGAGAGTGTTTAGTTAGAGAGGTATAGGAAAGGGGGTTGGAAGATTGCCTGGAGAGTAGCTTTAATCTATTAACCATATAGCTAATTTTCACCTTTTCACCTGGCTATGTAACAGCAGGCATGTGTTGGGTATTTCACAGATCAGTGCAATACAAAAAGTACCTAAGAACACTCACATGCCAGTCAGCCAAAAGATGTAAACTGCTTTTAAGGGAAAAAAAATTGTTGAATACATTTAATATGAAAGCTACAATACCATGACAAAGCACCTCTGTATAGTGTGGTCCAAAAACTCCAGTCAAACACGTAACAATTTATACCTGTTCCAGGCCTCATTGCATCATAACAATTTGATTATATAGAGTTGTAGATGTGAGAGAGGTGACATATCTTCAACATTACAGAACAAGTCAAGTTGAATGTGAATAACTATTACAGATTTACCATGACCTGGGTGAATGAAAACCTTTACAGACTTACAGACTTGATTGTTGTGACATTCTTCAGTTAAAGATTTGTAGATGTGACCAGCTGTTGTCTGTATGTCAGACACTGCGATTAGTATATATATATATATATATATATATATATATATATAGATAGATATATATATCTATATATATTTATATATATATATATTTTTTTAAACTGGTCTTTATTCAAGAATCGTGTATATCAATCGTAAATGGATATGTCGCAATATCATAAGTTGCATAGTATTGGCACTAGATATATGCAATTAGTATCTCTACTAAAAGACTGATGTGGGAAAATGAATTACAAGTTAAGCCAACTAGAAATTATACTGTTTATGAAAAAAACGATACCGAATATTGATACCTTTGCGGTGCGATTTGAGCCCATACAAAATAAATCAGCTCAAATCGCCCTGCAAAGAATCACATTTGATTTGAACAGGAATGTGGTGTGATTCCTGTCTGAATCACATGCGATTTCTGAAGTCACTATGACAAGCCTGAGTTCACACAGGAGCGGTGGGGGAAAGCCCATGTGATTTGGACAGGAATTGCACAGCATTCCTGTTCAAATCACATGCACTTCTTTTCATGGGATCAAAGCGCACCACAAAGGTATTGGTTTCAGGTATCGGAGCATTTGCACAGTACGCGTGCAAATGCTTAGAATAAGCACCAATACCAGTATCGATGCAACCCTAGTTGACCAGTTAGCATAGCAGTCCATAAGCCAGCTATCATAGCTGATCTTTTAGGAGGAAAGGACCAAAAGCACTTGGCCTCATCCAAATTTACTAACTTGTGCTGAGGGCTAGACTTGTGCACAACGGAAACATTTGTTTAGTTTAGTTTCTTTTCCGTCCTGTCATAAATTTGTTTAGTTTCTTTTCCGTCCTGTTGATTCGTAATCATTCGTAATTTTGCTAAACAGGATTTTTCATGTTCGGGCTAATTCGTATTTTCGCAAGCATCATTTTTCGTTGAATCGGAATGATTCGTATTAATGTAATCCTTATTTTTAGTTGATTTATAATTCATACTTTCGGTAGAGTACATTGTTTTTCGTTGATTTGTAACTTTTTTTGATTCGTTGATTCGTAATTTTTCGTGTCTCTCTCACAATGGTGCTGCCTAACGTGCGTCGAATGGATTTGTACTTTTATAAATACATTGCGGTTATTTGTAACGATTTGAAATCTCGTATTTTGCTTTAGTTTTTGACATGCGGCTATAGCCTCCGCCCCTGTACACCATTTTGAGAGGAAGTTCAGCACGGTGAGGGAGGAGCAGAGAGCAGAGCAGATAGTGTTATTGTTGGATGTGTTGTTGGGATCACAACAAGTCGACTTGCTGTTGCAATAGGCCGCATTAATACAACAACGAATTATGCCGAAGGCATTCGGACATTCGCTATTTGCTATATATAATTTATTTCGGATTCAGTTTTATTAGTAATTGCTTTGTTCGGAAATTCGAATGTTTCCGAATGTCCGAAAGTTGCTAAATTCTTCTGAATTTTGATTAGTTACGAAACTAATTGCACAAGCCTACTGAGGGCTGCACAGGCTCTTCCACACCTCCATGGGTGGTAAAGGTAAATGATTCCCAGGGGCAGACAGTTCATGTGAAACTATCCTCATAATGAAGATGTGTAGTAAACTGCTCTTTAACCACATAGCTTACGGCTGCAAAATCATTAGCTTGGGAATGGAAATATAAGGTCAATGGAAATGGAGTTGATTCTTCTTTATCCTAGTTTGTATCTTAAACAAAAACATGTGTTGCTGACCAGTAATATTTTGTTATCAAAGCAATGGTTGAGATGAAAACTGCTATCAATCTGCATATGGGCTGACCGCCTGTCCAGGCCCCTCTGCGGTCGGGAATGTACGATCCAATTTGTCTTCTCTTCTAAAGAGTTATTGGTGCAAAGAAAACACAAACATGAACCTTCAGAACAAAATGAAGACAAATCTTCTTGTTCATCTATTTGTTTGCATTACATTATCCCTGCTAAATGTATCATTCTTTGGACAGTCCCTCTCATCTCAACAATTTTTTTTGTGCAAGTCTCCACCAGTCTGAGAGTTCCTCTGATGCCTCGTACACACGGCTGGACTTTCCGAGAAAAAAAGTCAGACAAGCTTTTTTCTTGGAAAGTCTGACGGACCTTAGAAAGAGAATTTGTTCTCTATCTTTCCTGAATAGAGTAAAAATGGACTAGAACAACTGTTAGGTTTGTATCAGGCTCTAATAGGCTTCCTGATTAGAGCCTGTGGGCTCTAATCAGCTTCCAAATGGTTAACCAGATGGCGCACGGCTGTGTGTTCCCTGTTTAAACAGTGCTGTTTTAGGGAATCGCTTCCCTAACACTGACCCGCCTCTCAGCCAATCAGGTGCACCGGGTCTGGTTACCATTCACCTGATAGGCTGAAGCAACAGGCGAGCAGCGATGACATCGAGGGAGTGTGGGGGAGGACGGCTGACACGAAAAATTTAAATGCCGGGTGGGGGGGGGGGGGGAATTTGATGGGGGAAACTGGCGGAATTTGAGGGGGCAAAGTGGCTGTATTTAAGGGCGCAAAGTGGCTGTATTTGAGGGGGCAAACTGGCTGCATTTGAGGGGGCAAACTGGCTGCATTTGATGGGGCAAACTGGCTGCATTTGAGGGGGCAAACTGGCTTCATTTGAGGTGGCAAACTGGCTGCATTTGATGGGGCAAACTGTTGGTATTTGAGGGAGCAAACTGGCGGTATTTGAGGGGACAAACTGGCTGCATTTGATGGGGAAACTGGCTGCATTTGATGGGGAAACTGGCTGCATTTGATGGGGAAACTGGCTGCATTTGATGGGGAAACTGGCATCATTTGAGGAGGCAAAGTGGCTGTATTTGAGGGGGAAAAGTGTCTGCATTTGAGGGGACAAACTGGCTGCATTTGAGGGGGCAAACCGGTTGCATTTGAGGGGGCAAACTGGCTGCATTTGATGGGGCAAACTGGCTGCATTTGATGGGGCAAACTGGCGACATTTTATGGGGCAAACTGGCAGCAATTGATGGGCACAGTGGCTGCGTTTCATGGCACAGTAGCGACAATTGATGGACACAGTAGCTGCGTTTGATGGGCACAGTGAGGCTGCAATTGATGTTTTTTTTTTTAGTTTGTTTGCGCCCCCCCCCCAAAATTTTGAGCACCAGCCGACACTGGTTTGTATTGTTGTCTGTACCCCATTGGGGAGATTCATCCTCACCTAAAACATTAGCATTGCAAGTGAAAGTAAGGGAAAATCCCAAATATTGGGGTGTCCCCAGAAAAGTAATTAGTAGTTGAGGGGAAATCTTCCAATGGAGAAACTAGTTCTGCCTCTGTTTTGACCATGGGACAGGAATTGAATGCAAAACTACCCAGTGGCAAAAAAAGGTCGAATGTGGAGCCACATCGGAAGGGGGGTGGGTGCCACCAGCAGGTGGGGTTGAACGGGAGCTGATTCTCCTCCCAGGCTCTGCCCCCTGTCATTCTCTTAGCAGGGCCTGGCATACAGCGGGAGTCGGCAAAAAACTAGATGAAATGGGGGCGGGGGGAGGTTTGGGTGGACAGGAGTTGCTAAAGTTTACTTTTCCTATTAGCGACTTGTGATTGGTTGCTCAGACCACCTAAAAAACAATCACCAGCTTGTCAATATGAAAAAGTTATCATTGGAATCCATGTATCTGGTATGTAGATTAGGGTGCCAGATGCATGGATAGGGGGGCGGCGCCCCTGCACCCTGCATTATAGACTGCCACTGCTAATGAAACTGGCTGGAAAGGGGTCAACATCATGGACAATCAAAGGGTTAACGGTGTGCCTAACCAGCGTTTTACTATACTGTGGGATGTGCTTTTACTAGGGCAAGAGATGGAATTTTTTCCCTGCTTTTCAGAGACACAAACTCCATCCCTTTCCCCTCAGAACAGCGATCTGCCTTGTTTACATAGTTCTGTCTCTCTGCCCAATGATTGGTGGGTGAAAGCAGACATTGAGTACCCTGCAACCGCGGATTGGCTTATGCTGTGTATAATGACAGCAGAAGCAAGCCACTGTATATATACGTGATCCGACACACAACCGCCGCCCTGTAGCAGTAAAGCTGCTATAGGGTGGATCTAAAGTGCAGTGGCGGCTTTTTTTGGCGTGGCAACAACCACCCGCCAGGCCGCACCTCAACCCCCCTGCTCGCTGTCTTCCAGTCCAGCACTTACCCCATCTAGGTGGTGGGCATCAGTGCAGTGGGCATTTAGGCAGCGGACCTATGGCTCTAATCAGTGCTTCAAAAAACACCCCCGCCACTGTAATTCATGTGTCCGGCGTCCTGCTATGGGCCAGACGCATGGAAAGGAGGGGCAGTGGCATGGATAGGGGAGGTGTTGTTCCGACTGCAAAAAATAAATTAAAAGTCGACAAATACTACAGCTGCTGACCTTTAAAATATAAACACTTGCCTGTCTAGGGTGCCAGCGATGTCCTCACCTGAAGCCCATTCGTCCCTCGGCTCCGGGTGGAGGCACCGGCATCTTAAGTTAGGGAAACAGGAAGTTAAAGCGGGGGTTCACCCTAAAAAAAAATTCTAACATTGCATGGAGCCGACCTATGAGACCGACATTATGCTGTTGTTTTTTTTTTTTTCTTGCGTACATACCATTTTAGGGCTATTTTCACCCCCGGCTTTCCCGCGGGAGTGGGCGTTCCTAATCACAGGCTGTGATTAACGTGCTTCCGACCGGCGCATACTGCGCGTCACGAGTTGCCGAAAGAAGCCGAACGTCGGTGCGCAGGCGCCGGGGTGAAAATAGCCCTAAAATGGTATGTACGCAAAAAAAAAAACAACAGCATACTGTCGGTCTCATAGGTCGGCTCCATGCAATGTTAGAATTTTTTTTAGGGTGAACCCCCACTTTAAGCCTTGTGGCTTCACAGCCTGTTTCCTTACTGCACATGCGTGAGTCGCGCTGCACGTTCTGACTGGTCCCTGCTGTCTTCAGGGATCTGTGTGTCTCCCAGTAGACAGCGGGGGGGACAGAGGAGGGAACTGACATGGCGTAGATCGCTGTGGATATTGCGGCGATCTTTCGCCGGAAGTGGGAGCGAATACCTGGATTAGACAGGTATCTGCTCCCCCCTGAAAGGTGCCAAATGTGACACCGGCGGGGGTAAGAGGAAGTTCCATTTCTGACCGTCCCTGCTAAAGTGGTTAAAGAATAATCCAAAAACATACAGCATTTCAGATGTCAGAAAATGCATTCTTGTACAGACAGAAGCCTATTTTGGTGCTTTCAGCAATTTATAGTCATTTCCATGCTTTTATGGAGTAAGATTATTCCCAGTTATTGCTTTTCAAGAAACTTTTTGCTAGTCATTTAATTAGTGGAGATTGAAGTGCTTCTGTTAAGAGCTTAATGGCTATTTCTGAGAAGCACAGGGATGTAGATGAGAGACTGAAGACTGGAATGTTAAGAAGAGCTGCCTTTTAACAATGGCGCCATTTTACTGGAATCCATGCACTTGACATTCTAAACGCACAAGCCTAAACAAAAACAAATTAACAAGACATTACATATTCTGTGCAGGAATGAACCAGGCTTTGGTGGCTGAAAGGATGGGGAAAAGGCTAGTGATGTTATCCCAATTTTATAGCTAAGCCATTATGGGGTTTTAGTTTCAGGGGGCACCAACATTGTCAGTCTGGGGGGAGGGGAGCGTTGGGTGTACTAGGAAATTGAAACCAGACTCCAGTTAATAATTTATAAGCAGTTAGAGCAAACATTTTTTTTCATCAGTTAGAGCAAACATTGTTTTTCCTTTTGGCATAAAGGTTTTACATAAATAAATAAAAGCTGATCATTTTAGGCACCCCTGCCCAGATAGCAAGGAATTGTGCTACAAGTTTGAAAATGACTTGCTAAGCTATTGCTAGACTTGTCAGTATTCACAAATTTGTTGCACAATTGAAGCAAGTCTGCATTGCATGACTCCAGATCAACTTTTTTTGCAAACATTCTGAAAGTCTTCTGCAAGTTCTGGTTATCAGAAGTTCAGAAGTTCTCAGTTATGTTGTACAATAGTTATCCCACCACAGGGGTCACTGTGGTAGAATTTTTATGCTGTAGACTTCCAGAGCACTTGCTGTAGACTCACCACTGCAACTTTGCTCTTGCTAGAGACTGGCCACGCAAATTGGAAAAGCATCAACAAGAACTTGTGCTTCAAATGCTCTGTAAGTGTACAACTTACCAGTGAAAATGTGCAGCAAGTTACCAGACTTGCAATTCAACACTGCCACAAATTTGTGGAAAGTTATCCTTGCTATCTGGGTGCTAGTGTTAAATAGTTTATCTCATCCCTGTAACTGATACATTCTGCTGGACAGCTGGTTCTTTTGAAAAACAACAGGCCACATCACCAGGTGAAAATAGAAGAAAGAAAGCCTAAAAAGCAGTGTGCCGTCTGCCTCAAGTGCAGACCTTTGGCACCTCCCCATCTTGGCTCCCACCCCCGCTTTTGTAATGCACAAGTTCTAGGCCCATAAAAACACTGGGCCAGATTCACAGTGAGAGTACGCCGGCGTATCTACTGATACGCCGGCGTACTTTCAAATTTGCCACGTCGTATCTTTATTTTGAATTCTCAAACAAAGATACAACGGCATTTGGCTAAGATCCGACAGGCGTACGGCTTCATACGCCTTCGGATCTTAGGATGCAATACTTCGGCGTCCGCTGGGTGGAGTTTGCGTCGTTTTCCGCGTCGGGTATGCTAATTAGCTGTTTACGGCGATCCACGAAGCTATGCGCGCTCGACGCATTCTCTTACGTCGGCTTTTCCCGTCGTAAAGTTACGGATGCTATTTCAATAGCTTATATTTAGACTAGCCATGTTAAAGTATGGCCGTCATTCCCTCGTCAAATTTTGAATTTCTTTTGCGTAAGTCGTACGGGAATAGGAAAGGACGTAACGCACGTCGCCGTTCAAAAAATTCCGTCGGTGCGAAAAATAGAAAACGGAGCATGCACAGTACATTCGGCGCGGGAACGCGCCTAATTTAAATGATACACGCCCCATTTAAATTAGGTGGGCTTGCGCCGGACGAATTTACGTTACGCCGCCGCAAGTTTACAGGCAAGTGAAAACTTGCGGCTGGTGTAACGTAAATGGGATACGTTACGCCGCCGGAATTCTACATGAATCTGGCCCACTGTTTAAGATCCCATTCAAGTAGCAGACCTGGAGGAAATTTTAAGGGATTTCCAACAAACCTAGTTGACCCGAAGATTGCAAGATCGAACACTCTGATTATTGATTTTTCAGAATTTCTGTACAAACATTCAAATTAAATTCAACTGGTGTATGGTCAGCTTAATAGACTGTAGAAATAGACAGGGGAGGATAAGATTTAATATTGCTTTACTAAAATTGGTGCAAAATCTGGTGCCGCTCTGCATAGTAACCAATAAGCTTCCAGGATTTAATGTCAAAGCTTAATTGAACAACTTGAAGTTAGAAGCCGATTGGCCACCATGCACAGCTGCACCAGATTTTGCACACTTTAGTTTTAGTAAATCAACCCTACAGTATTTTGGGATTTATGGGAGGTGTAGTCCAAAGATTGGCTCTGTGTCCCTGGGTAATGATTTAGCAGCCCCGTAACTAAAGCAGTATTAAACCCAAAAGCCTGCAGAGCGCCTGTAAAGAGCATTTCCTCTCACTCCAATGTAAAAGCCTGAATGCTTTCACACTAGAGCGGTGCGCTGGCAGGACACTAAAAAAAGTCCTGCAAGCAGCATCTTTGAGGCGCTGTAGGAGCAGGTAAGCGCTCGCCAACCAGTTTGTTATTTTTCAAAAGAATAAGCTCTCCAGCGGAATGTATCAGTTAGGCCCTGTTCCGATATCATGTTGTGGGAACAAACGTTTCCGTTTGCAATTCTGAAAGCGTGATTTAACCACTTCAGCCCCGGAAGGATTTGCCCCATTAATGACCAGCATTGATTTAACTGACAATTGCGCAGGTCAAGCGACCTTGTATCCAAACAAAATGTATGTCCTTTTTTTCCCACAAATAGAGCTTTATTTTGGTGGTATATGATCGCCTCTGCAATTTATATTTTTTGTGCTATAAACAAAAAAATACTAACATTTTTTTAAAAAAAACTATATTTTTAACTTTTTGCTATAATAAATATCAAATTAAAAAAAAAAAACTTTCTTCATCGGTTTAGGCCAATATGTATTTTTTCTACATATTTTTGGTAAAAATAAAATGCAGTGTGTATTGATTGGTTTGTGCAAAATGTATAGTGTCTACAAAATAGGGCATTTCTATTATTATAATTTTTTTTACTGGTAATTTAGATGATCAGTGATTTTTAGCGGGACTGTGACATTGAGGCGGACAGATCGGACACTTTTGACACTTTTTTGGGACCAGCAACATTTATACAGCGATCAGAGCTATAAAAATGCACTGATTACTGTATAAATGACACTGGCAGGGAGGGGGTTAACACCAGGGGCAATCAAGGGGTTAAATGTGTTCCCAGGGAGGTGTTTCTAACTGTGAGGGGATGGGACTGACAGGGAGTCGAGATGATGATCTCTCTCTACTCCCCTAACAGAAGGGGGATGTGTTTGTTTACATGGCAGATCCCCATTCTGGTTCTCCGAGGAGTGATCGCAGGTGGCCGGCAGACATTGCGGCCACCGGCCACGTGCATCGCTGTGCGTGTGCAGATTGTATCTATTGCACAAAGCGACGTACACCTATGGCGATTCGCACAATAGAGCTGACCTGCCGCGTACGACGGCACTATAAAGAGGAAGTTCCATTCGAATGGCGCCACCCTTTGGGCTGATTATGCAAATTTCCCTTCTCATAACTAGCTTCTGAGCATGCGCATTTTCCCCCCGTCATTAAACACTCTACACAACCGTTTTTCGCGATGAGAAAAACGACGACGTGAAAAACGGCGAGAAAAATAGAGCAGGTTCTAAATTTTTAATGCCCATTTTTAAATTTAAAAAATTGCATTTTTCTCCTCATGAAAATCGGTCGTGTGTACCCGGCATTAGACTTTTTGAATTGAGCCTATTGTCAGAAAAATTTCCATATGCATTCAGTCATTCGCAATTGTTACAAGCATGATACATAAAAAGTTTGTTACACAATCATTACAAACTTTGTACAGCTCTCCATTTTTTTACGTTGTATAGTTTTCATTTCCATATTGGCTATCTTTCCTATTAAAAAGACCGGATTCAAACCACCATGTTGTTCACTAAATTTGGTTGAAAAGTTGAGATATTCTTGTTGTATTTCCTATATGAAACTTTAATAAAAATGATTGAAACATAAAAAAAGACCAGACTGGGTGTCATTTCTTTGTGTTTTGTGTTCAGCAGTTGACATTCATGCTTATACTGTTGATATCAATACCTCAGTATAGAAAACCATCCAGACCACATTGTAAATGATCAATACCTAATCTGGAAAGTGTCTCCTCTGCTTTCATTAGGTGTGTAATAAGATGGTTCTTTATTTGGTAGATCGTAACTACTGAATTAACCCTTTGCACACTGCTATACACCTTTACAAGTTAAGTGCATAGTGTGCTAGTGTTCATCGCATACTAGCACATTAGGAAAGACTTACCTAAAAGCAAAGACCAACAGTGTAGCACTGTCAGGGCTCCCCCAGGGCTTTTATCTGCCCCGTCTTCCTTCTGGGTTTACAGGCTGCAGCCATTTGACTGGCCAACCATGTGTGGGGTAGTCACGGCCACAGCATACTGTCCATGGAGAGCGCAATGCGCATGCTCCGGTGACATCTCCAGCACTGCACGTTTGGGAGAAATTTACTGTACCTACAGGTAAGCCTTATTATAGGCTTAACTCTAGGTATAAATCATTATAAGGCCTTTACTACAACTTTAACTATATAAATACCGTATTTATCGGGGTATAGCGCGCTCCCGCGTATAGCGCGCACCCCTAAAGTTGCCCCCATTCCTGTGGAAAAAAGTTTTTTTGTACTTACAGTTTTGGTGTCTTGCACGGCGTCCATCGGCGGCCTCGTTGGGTCCGGCGTCCATCTGCGGCTTCGGGTGTCCTCTTCGTCGGGTCCGGCATCCTTCTGCGGCGTCCTCGCGTCCTCCCCGCTCGTTTCCCGCGCCGAGTTTGAATACTGTGCCGACATATACCGAGCGCAGTACACTCGTGTATCGTCGGGCAGGCTCGGCTACTCTCGCGCTGACGTCCTGTACGTCCAGAACGTCAGCACGAGAGGCGCTAAGACTGCCCGAAGATACACGAGTGTACTGCGCTCGGTATATGCCGGCGCAGTATTCAAATTCGGCGCGGGAAAGCGGGTATCGGCGTATACCGCGCACCCACGATTTTGCCCTGATTTTCAGGGCAAAATAGTGCGCGGTATACGCCGATAAATACGGTAAGTGTTTTATATTTTTGCACAGTAGAGTAGGGACAGGCCAGAGAATGATCACTTTGACACAGTACGGTGCCATGTTGAACTTCCAGTGACCAGTATGAGAGAGTCAGAGCGATAACCCCAAATTTAACACATCTGATCCCCATTCACACCTGAGAACTTATAACACTAACGAGTCACATGACATTGGGGAGGGAAAATGGCTAATTGGGCCCAATTTGGACATTTTCACTTAGGGGTGTACTCACTTTTGTTGCCAGCGGTTTAGACATTAATGGCTGTGTGTTGAGTTATTTTGAGGGGAGAGCAAATTTACACGGTTATACAAGCTGTACACTCACTACTTTACATTGTAGCAAAGTGTCATTTCTTCAGTGTTGTCGCATGAAAAGATATGATAAAATATTTTTAAAAATGTGAGGGGTGTACTCACTTTTGTGAGATACTGTACATCACATTTGGGAAGACACGATTCTCAACACCATTTTGAACACATATAAATAGGACAAGGCATCATTGTACAATGGCCTTGCTTTGTAGTGCATCCTACTTTCTAGTATTTCTTTTGAAATGGGAAAACTCATTACCAGTATTAGTCAAACATGGTGAAGATTTTTCATCCCCAGTGGTATGTAAAGCAGAGAGAGGCACGCAGTTGTACAGAAAAACAGGTGAACCATGAAGATATTTGCATGCACTTAAGAACATGAAAAATGAAAATCGCTTTCAGGTAGACCCGGCAATAAATCGCTACTAAAAGCACTGAAGCTATAAATACGTCTTGTTTTTTCCTTTTTACAAAACAAAATTGTATACCCATTAATAACTGTTTGTTCCTGTGTGTAGAACCCAATTACTGTGAATAGCTGCAGCTGACTCAAGCTTTGGGCCCGGTTTAAATTGAAGTATTTATTAGGTAAAGGTTTATATGGACATCACAGTTATTGTGGTCATAGCCAGAGTTGCTTCCTGTCGACGTGACCGCATACAGACGTCAGCCTTATTTTTAGCACCGTGTTCCGGTACACCATTAGCCTCATCTCATGTGAGTGACATTACCTGTCTGGGTGCTTAGGTGCCGTTTGCCAATGGCTACCAGCTCAGACAAGCTAAGCACAACAGGTATTGATTCACAATTGCTCAACAGCAATTATTACAAAGCACACAATGCTTTCCAAGAATGAAAAGAACAGAGGCTTATTTACAGTCCTAGGTCACTGTAAATGGATTTGAATACCATCTGAGGTCATGTTTATATATCTCATATTATCCAGGCATCATTAATTCCATGTTTGGCTGTCTTATGGACCTTTCAATCTATTTGTTTGTGAGTGAGTCCTTCTGGTATCAATTCATTTGTCTATCTTTCTTGAAAAGATTTACAAGCTACGTATATTTTCTGATCAGTGGTGAAGTTGTATGAGTTGCAGGGGATAATCTGTGTCCTGGTTTGATGTTGCAGTGACCAATTTTAAACTGTTCATAGATGTATAAAACTTTGGCATGCATGTTGCTTTTCTCAGATTGAGATTTTGCCAGCTTCACCTGTACTCAAAATCTTTTTTGCAAATGCAGTTGCTCTAGAGATTGGCAAATGAGGGGGAGTTCTACTGATTTCCATCATTCTATTATACTGTATTTTTTCCCTTGCATGTGATTGGATATTCTGAAATGTAGCCTCTGAAGGTAAAAATACATGACCACTTTAATAAATCGTACCATCATCCATTTGATTTTGAACATAGAAATGTAGCGCTACCCCCAAAGGAGCTGCTGGTTGATTTGGGATCTACTCTCTTTTTGGCTCAGCTCACCCCTGTTAACTAGCTCGAACCCTCCCCTGACACATCAGAAGCCTGGTGGTTGAGATATTGTGACCCCTGTTGAGCTGGGGTCACAATAGCAGTAATAACACAACAATAGAATTACCTGCTATTAAGGGTGGTTCCTCCAGGCAAGAAAATACACTCTACACAGTTAATATATTTATATGAAAAGAATAAGTTTACTTTATGGAAACTTGAGGGAACAAGCATAGATTTTAGTTATGAACACAGTTGATAAACAATGACTCACTATGATTCGCAAGGTCCCTTGCAGGAATCAGCAATTAATGACAGTAAGGAGAAACCTAACTAAGAAATGGTACCACTCATTTAAACTAAGGTAGATTGTCTATGCTCGCGAGCGCCCTCTAGCTGGCAGTTCTACAGAACAGTTAATGTCCCCGTAGCGGCCGGTTGGTGCACGTAAGAAATTGTAATCCAAGATAGCAGTTTAATGAGAGAAACTTAAACAACAGAGTGTCTGGAGCAATAAACGTTGGTGAACTGACACTCGTCAGTGTCGGTTACTTCTAAGAATATTCGAACAGTTAACTGGGCCTCTAAGTTTTGGTTTGAGGCCGAAAACTTATCTCTGGCCTGCAAAGTGGCTCTGGGTGTCTGTGTAAACGGAGAGTCAGAAGTTGAGCAAGTGCTCTCTCACCCAACAGGTCGATCCGCCTGAGTTCTCCTCAGAAGGCGCGCTGGTGAATCACCGCTCCACCGCACAGAGATCCTGGACGAAGGTGTTCCACTGGTTCAGCTGACAGCTGGATTGCCTCTACGATACCCGGGTACATGGACTGGATGCTAGAGTCTTGCTTCCTTCCGGACTGCAGGTCTCTCGTTGGATTTAGGCCCAGGCTTCTGGCCTAACCACCCGGCTGTGCTCTGTCCACTGTTCCGCAGAGGAGAGAAGTGCAGGTCCCGAGAGAGCGAAATCAGCTGCGCCCTTTCTTTAAGTAACCTCCCCCATAAGTCTGTGCGGAGGTGTCACGTGTTCAAATAGCACAGGGCATTGTGGAAAATGCAGTCTATTTCGCCTAAGAGTCAATAGAGTCCATATCTCCTGCTACTTGCAATCCCACAATGCATAACTCCTTAAAGGTAACTTGCATATTTACAATGGTGTGGACAAAGTTCCAGCGGGATGGCCTGTCATAAAACTCTGACAGGATGACCCCGCTACAGAAAAATTGGATCAAAGGTCCCCAAACCAAAGAACCAAAGGGGGGGGGGGGGGTTGGGCCATAGTTGGACTATCACGGTACTGGTAAAATTAATATAAACTGTACAATAACAAATATAAAGAAACATTTTTTTAAATACATCTGCAATAAGACACAAGGGAGACAGAATTAAAATAATAACGACCATTCACAACACCAATATAGTAATCCCCAAAGGGGGAGAAGGACAGTGGGTTGAGGGTCACGACAATCATCTTGAATAGTTTCGCAGCTATAAGCCGCTTCATCAGAAGCATGTCTAAAATTAAGATAACAAACAGTCAATGATAAAACATTTAAAAACGACAATAAGTAAATCGGGGAAAAGGGCTCAGCCGCTTACCTAAAAACCCCACAAGCGAGGGAGGCAGGCGCCACCAGACAAGGTCCCGTGCGGCGACCAGGTGGTACACATGTGTATGGGTGGACCTACTTACCGGGTATATAAAGTAGAAATAATAATAAATTAATATGTAGAGCTAAGACCTTGGACTGGGGGGGGGGGAGGTAGAAATTGTGATATCATCGGTTTGATATCACAATTTCTACCTCCCCCCCAGTCCAAGGTCTGAGCTCTACATATTAATTTATTGCAGGGTTTTTAAATGTTTTATCATTGACTTTTTGTTATCTTAATTTTAGACATGCTTCTGATGAAGCGGCTTATAGCCGCAAAACTAGTCAAGATGGTTGTCGTGACCCTCAACCCACTGTCCTTCTCCCCCTTTGGGGATCACTATTTAATGGTGTTGTAAATGGTCATTATTATTTTAATTCTGTCTCCCTTGTTGTGTCTTATTGCTAAAAATGTTTCTTTATATTTGTTATTGTACAGTTTATATTGATTTTACCAGTACCGTGATAGTCCAACTATGGCCCAACCCCCCCCCCTCTTTTGGTTCTTTGGTTTGGGGACCTTTGATCCAATTTTTCTATGATTGGATATTCTATGTAAAGTGAAGCTTTATCCCATTTACCAAAATTTGGAGAAACTGCACTTGCAAAGTTGACATTTGTCTTTTTGCCTTTAGTAAATCATACACATTATGACACCTAACTTAGACTCTGTTTCACTATTCTGCTGTGATGCACGGACCAGTTGTCCCTTGGCGCTGTCTGTACCCAGCTGGATATGGCAGTAATAACATTTAATGTATGTGTGTATTCCCTGTGGCATAGTTCTACTCATAGCTCTACTCATTCATAATTTCCTGAGGAGTGGGACCATGAGCATAAAGTGTACGTGAAGGGTGGCTGTTATAGTTAAAGAGTGGTGCAGCCATTGAACTTCTGATTTGACATTTATCTGATCAACTAACTTGTTTCCTCTACATTTTATTGGATGATAATAGTGTGTATATCAGTGGAAGTGGAAATTACTAAAATTATTAAAAGAACTAACTTTGTATTCTAAAGGGTTTCTGGTCATTTTATTATTTTAAGTATATTCTACTGGACTTGCCACCTGTTCTGGAATCCTATTTTGTACTATGTGACAACAAGCCCCTGCTGCCATAATCATATGCCCCCAGGGTGGAATGCCCATGATGGCCATGGCTCACATGAAGTGAGATATATGATGATGTGATTAATTCAGAATGGGAGCCGTGGTTAGAGGTGAGCATTGCAGCCTGTTTTTTTTTTTTTTTTTATAGCTCCTGATCCACTGATCTACTTCACTTTATTGACAAAAAGTAGATGTGGGCTGCTTATACTCTAGTGGGATCTTGTTAAAACTGAAGTGGAGTGGAGCCATTTAGAAATAAAACTGCTTAGCAAGAATACCATTAAGATAACATAATGACTAAAATAAAAATGGTTGAGTAACGACTCTCAGCTCTTTACTTTGTAAATAGGTATTAACTTTGTATTAGTTTAAATAGAGAAATATGTAACTTTCTGAATTCTTCCTTCATTAAACAGACCATACATGGTTCTTATGACACAGCATCCAACAAACAATTCCAAGACAACCAGTTCTGACAGTTTCCAGGCTTTGCCATTGTATAAATATAGCTCATCTAATCTAATGTGTTTTCTAAACTGATGTGTTGGAGAAAACATAATAAAATACTAAAAAGCTGCAATAGAGGAACCTAACTGATTGTACCATGAAATTGTACCATTAAATATGTTTAATGGTACAATTTTATATAATACAAAAAGAATTATTAAGGACACAAAATTACAAAATTTTAATATAACAGACAGTAGTATTGCAACTAAGCGGAACAAGGACGTTACAAATCCTGAGGGCTACACACAGCCCTACAACAAAAGTAGGTGACAGTATTAGATGTCCTGAGAAGTAAATACGTGAACCCAGAATGCACTCATACACACACACACCAGCCCCGCAATCCTCCATCTACTGTATATGCACAGTACTTAATAAACCTGGCCAGAGTTACAGATCATAGAAAAAGAACCAACATAATAGCACAGAAGCAATTAGGACTGTTGGGATAGAGAAACCTCCCCCCCAAAAATCTCAGGGATGCCCAACCAAGGCTGCCATACTCCAAACTTCTTAGGACATGCTCGACCCCTGTAGATCAATTTAAACTTAGGTAAATCAGCGTTAACTAAACTAAAGAACTGTTGGACGGAGGGTGAAACAGCATTGTTCCAGTGTAACAAAATCAATTCACGTGCATAAAACAAAAGCATGCGAAGCAGGATATGAGCATGAGTCTGACGATGAGGAACAAAGTCCTTCAAAATACCTAAAAGTCCAATTTCCGGGTTTCGAGGCACTGGAAGATGAAGGGTAGTCTCAAAGAAGAGAAATGGATCCTGCCAAAAACTACACAATACAGGGCAAACCCAAAACATGTGGGAAAGGTCCACACCCGAAGTCCACAACGAGAACAAGTGGCAGACGACCCAAACCCCATGCAAGCCAATCTGGCCAGAGTGTAATGAAGATAATGAATAAACTTAAATTGAATAAGCCATACTAATCACATCCTGAAAACAAACCTCAGTGGCTACTTTCTATCCCTACTCAGAAAGCTCAGACACCAACACCAGACATTTGCAATGGGAATTCTGAAAGTGGTTGGCTCCAACCACCTAAAAGCCACCATATAATGTATGAATGAATGAATGAATGAAAAACTTATATAGCGCGGCACATGCAAACTAAATCGCCTCTGGGCGCTTGTTGTTCCTGTCTCCTTTGGTATCAAAAGAGATGCGTCTTGATCTTTCTCCTGAATGCTAAATGGTTTTCCTCCAACCGAATACTGGTTGGTAAAGCGTTCCATAGTCTGGGACCCTGGACCGCGAATCTTCGATCTCCTTTAGACTTATACCTGGCTTTAGGTATTTGGAGCAGATTTTGGTTGGTGGATCGTAGAACGCGATTGGGGTTGTGAGCTTTTATTTTTTCACACAGATAATGGGGAGCGTTCCCATTGATACATCTATGCGTAAGACACCATGTAGACACCAACTTATAAAGCTCTGAATAGGATAGCAACTCATCCAGTGGATATTCCAAGAGCTCCATGGTCAGGGTCCTAAACTGCATCCAGGTGTCATGGCTGAACAATAAATATTTAAAAAAGAACCCATTGTGCACATCATGACGGCCCTTCAAGTCTTCAAAGGAATTAAAAAAGTTATTTGCAAAAACATGAAAGACATAAGTGACACCAAGCAGATTCCTGCAGGTCGAGTCAGGGTGACCACAGAGCTCAGGGAGGTTTGGATTAAACCACAGAGGGACATGGGGGGGACACCCCTGAGGTTGATGATGAGAGTAGTTTTTCCCCTTCTCGCCAAGTCATAAAACACACATCTACAGGGGAGTATTAGGAAATATATTAAGAAACTACAGACTTTTGCAATTCATCTTTTAGTGAAGAGGTAGGACCATAGAAGGCAGACAGTAGAGCAGTGGAGGGGCTCGGGTAGATAGAGTGAAACCAGTCATAAACAAAAGCAAGCTGAGATGCGTTAAAGAAATTATGAAGATTTGGTCAGACCAGAACTTCATCAGATTTAGGGACCTGTAAAGAGGACCTGGCTATATGTGGTTGAGCCCCATTCCAGAGGATGGAGGACAAAAAAGACTCAATACGTTGAAAATATGCTACTCTTTTTATTTGAGGTGTTACTTTATACAGTTCTTGTTTACATAGCATAGTTGGACAGACCCTATCGCCAGATTCACATAATTTTCTAATTTTGACAGCGTATATGTTCTGTTGCAGATATTGTATATAATGTATACAAGTTAGGTAAAAAAGACTAGGTTGTGTTACTGAATTCTGGATTGGTTTCTACCTAAAGAACATTGCCCCCACCATATCTGCACCCACCCAATCTGTGGTTTAAACTAAAGCCCTAAAACCCAGAAAATTTTACCAGAAGTATGTGATCCTCAGCAGCATCTTTTCTGACAATGACAACACTCGATCACAAGTTTGTCCCTGTACTTTCTGCTGTTCAGCTGACCAGTCCTGTGTTAGCTCACAATCCGGATTTCAAGCAAGAAGGCTTAAGGAGAACCCTATGATAGACACTTGTGGCAGCCAATTGGAAATTACCCTATATGATGATAACTAGGGACAATAACCACTAGAAGAAATTGTTACTTCCCCCCAGAAGGCAAGAACTGGTCTTACTACAGCAAACACTGGCTCTGATGTGAACAGGGGACTCTAATGTATAGGGGGACTCTGTTGTGTTGGATGGAGACTCTGAAGTGTATGGGGACTCTGGTCTATAGGGGAAAATCCTAATGTGAATAAAGGACTCTAATGTGAACAGGGGCTCCTAATCTATAGATTGTTAAGTTGTCACTGCCTTGCTACTTGGTTGCTGAGTACTTACTGAATATTTTATAGTTCCTGTTGAATATTGCTAAAAAGTATATTTAATGAAAGAATACATTTTTTAATGAGTGTGCTGAGTGTTACATTTTATTTAACCATTTCCTTTAAGACACTTACACATGTGGGTGGCTGCAGTGTGGCATGACTTAGTCACAGCTTCTCTCCTGATTGTGTCCCCTGCCACAAGAATGTTGGCTGTAAGATTTCAAAAATATCAGTCAAGCAAGTGTATCCAGATAGGCTCCAGGCTGGCTGCCAGAAGGCTACATGTTGATTTCTCCTATGGTCTTGGCAAGGTTCAACCCAGACTGCTAGTGAATTTGTAGGCAGGTTGCCTATTGGAGTTGTTATTTGCCAAGCTATCGGGGCTACCCAGGTTAGGGGAAATGGGGTTAATTCTGCTTTTCTTTCCCTGCTCATGTTTGTGGGATTTTAAGGGGTTCCACCTCCTGTCCTGTGATATATAAAAGGCAGAGGTTCAGGCCATGAGAGAGCGCATGGTGGTGGGAAAAAGAACAGAAACTGTGCCAGATATGCTGGGACTTGTAGTTCATCTACAAAGCACAGCCTTTTAGAATACACCCAAACCATGGACTTTTCTAGTCAAGTTGTGCTAGTTATGGACTTTACCCATAGGGATTTTACCTGTGCAGGTATGCTGGGGCAGCCACTGTTGGAGTTATTTAGGGAAAATATGTTATGCCATGTTATGTATGCCATGCTGAACTTTCAGTAAAAGTTGTTAAACCGCACAAAGTCTGAAGTTACTCAAGGGGTGCATGTGGGGTCCTCGCAACATTATAGCAACAAAGAGTTAAACCAGTCATTGGCGTGGTACCTGGTTAGGTGAAGGGCTCTTCGGTAGCCAGGGTGTCCAGTGTTACAATTCCCTTCCTAGCGGTCTGTCTCATCAGTCACCAGGAGCGAATCAGCATTAGCGAGATCTATGGCCTGATCACTAGGTATGTAAAGGCAAGAGATAAGTTAAGCATGTATGAGGTCCGCGCTATGTGCTCTGCGGGACCCCATTCTGTTACTGGGAGTGCAGTAACAGAGGTACGCTGACTAGTGGAGTAGGCCTAGGCTCTGCGTGTCCCCCCTGATGCAACACATTTACCTGTTCAAGTGTGTAGGACAAGGGACAACATCCTCTGGAAGAATTCTGTATTTAATACTACACAAAAGAGTGCCCCCAAAAGTGGGTTGAGGCTGTCATTTAATGCAAAGTTCATCCTCAGGCCCTACCAGCCCTCCTGGCTGCAGCTCCCTCTCTCTCTGCCCACGTCACCACAGTCCAATCCTCTGGCTCTGCACCCATCCCAGACTGCAATTTCCCAGTCCTCTCAAGTGTGCCTCCCCAGTCCTCTCCTGACTGTGTTGTTCCTCCCTGGAGAGTTGCTCGGTAGTGCTCTCTTTTGCTATCCTCTCTTGCTCCTCCTGTGCCTCCTGTCCAGGACACCTCCACGTGTTCTTAGATGGTCATGTCTGCACCCGAGCTCAGGCCCAAGGTCACACTCCCTCAGACTGGGAAGCTCCCTCAAAGGCCCTGACATCCTAGCACTCCATCTCCAACTTCCTCCTGAACATCTCCTCTCCAGCTGGGCTGACCCTGGATATCTAAGGAGACCTGCCCCCTGCCAATCCAAGCTGGGGATTGGTCAGGGCTCTTCAGAATAGCCCGGGCAGCTCTGCTTTTCTGCTCCTCCTTCCTCTCCAGAAGATACTAGGATCTTCTAGAAAGAAGTGGGAGGTGTTGATGATGCTACCTATGAGTCACCAGCTCTGCTCTGAGTTACTCCCAACCCAGATCAAAAAACACCCAGGCTTAGTTGCCAGCCAAGTCTGGAAATTGACCTTCTCTATACTACTTCTAGCACACTAGAGGGTGCTACACTTCATAAGCCTTCTCTCTATATTGTTCAGGATTTCTATTCCAGTAGAGCTGAGCCTGTAGCGGACTCCACCAGCCCAGTAACCTGTCATTTCACTCTCACTGACATCAATTTGTATGCTTCACTTGAACACTAGGAAGCTTTACTTTTGGGAGTGGGGGTTTGCAAGATGATATTCAAAGGATACTGGGCCCCAGGCGCGCAACCAACCAACCAGGGCCATGGCTGGCTCTTAAAAAATCCTGATAAAATCAAAACCAAACTATAGTTATGAAGTTGTGTCAAAATTAACTTTGGTCATCTCATTTAGGCGTGCCATCACTTCTTTTATATGCATAAAATGACAAAGTTCTTTCGCCCACTCTGCGATTGTTGGACTAGACACAGATTTCCATTGGTGCAGTATAACCACACAAGCTGCCATTAAGAAAAAACAAAGAAGTCCCTTCTTAATACGAGTGACAGACCCAGAAAGGATTGATACAAGCTCAAACTGAAGGGTACATGGTACTGTAGTGATATAAAATATATATATATATATATATATATATATATATATATATATATATATATATACACAATATCCCATATTACAATATAGTACAACATATATTACAACAGGTACATCACATGTTTATAGGCTGAATATAGTGAAGACGGTGATCCAAAAAGGTTGAATATTGGGGCAATCCCACCAGAAATCCAGATTTAAAGGTAGGATTCTATGCAACATATATGATACCATCAAGTTAGAAGTTAAAAGCTCTTCTCATGAGCCAAGGAGGCCACTGTAATTCTATAAGTGAGTGTAAAAGGCTTGAGCAGATCCAACTCAGAAAGATGCCGTTAAGGTCCCTCTCCCAGTCCACTTTATAGTATGGCCTCATGAAATAAGATTCCACAAGCAACACGTACACACGCTCTGAATTTCTGACAACACATGTTCGATGGGAGCTTTTGGTCGAAAATTCCGACCGTGTGTAGGCCCCATCGGACATTTGTTGTCGGAATTTCTGAGAACAAAAATTTAAGAGCTTGTTTCTCAAATTTTCCGACAACAAAATCAGTTTTTGTAAATTCTGATCGTGTGTGGACAATTCCGACACACAAAATTCCACGCATGCTCTCAATCAAGTACGAGATGGAATCGCTTGGTCTGGTAAAACTAGCGTTCGTAATAGAGATAGCACATTCGTCATGAGGCTGAAAAGCGCAAATCGTCTTTCACCAAACTTCTACTAACACGACTGGTGTTGAACTTCCCATTTCTAGTGCCGTCATACGTGTTGTACGTCACCGCTTTCTTGATTTTCAGAATTTCCGACAACATTTGTGTGACCGTGTGTATGCAAAACAAGTTTGAGCCAAAATCCGTCGGAAATGTATCCACGGTTTTGTTGTCGGAATGTCCGTTCGTCTGTACGCAGCATTAGAATGGTGTTAAAGGTCTTGACAGGGACCCAGTCTGTTTAAGGAAGTGCAAAAATCACGTAATTAAAAATATTTTAGCCAAAGTCCACCCATGGTGACAGAGGATGATACAATGGTTGTTAGCAATTTGAGCCGTCCAACCTCCAAGGGCAAAGGGGTAGGGATATCCCATATTAAAAAAAATTGATTATGTGTACCCATTGAAAATGAACTGTAAGGCCCCGTACAGACGACCAAACATGTCTGCTGAAACTGGTCTGCGGGCCAGTTTCAGCAGACATGTTCGGTCGTGTGTAGGCCCGAGCGTGCAGGATTCCAGCAAACATTTGCCCGCCGGGCCTTTTCCCAGCGGACAAATATTCCTGGACTTGTTTTAAAACAGTCCGCTGGAATCCTGCCCGCTCGGACATGTTCGGTCGTCTGTACAGACCTACCGTACATGTCCGAGCTCCCGCCATCCCTCGCATACGTCGAATGACTTTGACGCATGCGTGGAAGCATTTAACTGGCAGGCCCGCCCACGTCGTCGACGCGGCGACACCGCGGACACGCCCCGCGTATTGTTTACGCGTGGCTTTCTGTACGATGGTTAGTACAGCCATCGTACAGAAAGCCCCGGACAGACATGTACGGTGAAAACGGTCCGGCGGACCGGTTTCATCGTACATGTTTGCTGGTGTGTACACGGCCTAATAGGGTTGGTAGATGGAGTTGATAAAATGATTATTTTGTGTTTATGTTATCTTTCTCCTAACCACTCAAATATTGCTTTCCATTCTTATATTGTTTTATTTCTTGATATATATATATATATATATATATATATATATATATATATATATATATATATATATGCGCGTTTCAGTATTCTGTGAGAAGATAGTATTATTTTCCTTGAATAAAAGTTGTGATAGAGTTAAAGTCTCAGCCCGGAGTAAAAGCTGAAAGTCAGAAGTCTCCAAACCCCCTCCTTCCTACTGCACTCCTTCCCCCCTCCCATCGACCAAAGGAATATGGCGACTGGAAGTCTTGAGCTGTGTGTGCCTCGTGGTCAAGAAACACACGTCACAAGAGAACACCATATGATGAGCCAATCAGATACACCCATATAAATGATGCTTGCTTATGTCACTTTGTCTATAAAAGCTGTGATTTCAATAAAGTTCCTCCCTTTTTCGGTTGGAGACGATGGAGATAGCAGCGTGACTATTTTCCCTTGTATTTGCATGCTTTCACCATCATAGATTTGACTCAGAGGCAGAATAGAATACATGTCCTGGAATTGAGCCAGGGAAAATCCATTACAGGGTTGTTCTAAATACTGTTAGTTAATGCCTTACTCTATCGTTGTACTCTATAGGAAACAGTTCATTAAACTACACTATATACACTATGTACTATACTGTACAATATACTATACTGTACAATATATTGCACAATACACTATAAACACATGACAGAAACATACATATAAGCAACACTTTCATTCACATTATGATCTGAACATACCTGAGTGTGATCAACAGTTGCTCCTCAGCAGACACACTCCTCCATATGTTGGTATCCAAATGGCTGATTTGTGGTGGCAGAATATCTAGCAATGAGTCAGAAGTTAAGATAGCCATCTGGGGAAGTAAAAAAAAATCTCATATCTATGGAAATCTCAGTACCAGGGGTGTGACTAGTTTTGAATAGAGCAAGGGCTAATGGGACCCCAGAGGCCGAAAGACCAAGAACAAATAGGGGCGGGGGGACTATATCGGTACTAGATAAGAAGAAATAGAATGGAAATGTAGTAAGGGTAAAAGATTTAAATCAGTTTATTTAACATAATATCAAAAAACAAGAGACACACATAGTTATAAAATACATCAAAAACAGCAGTATAAAATGGTGGATATATTGTACGACCAACCGTCTAAATCACCGAGATGGAATAGACCCTAGACGAAGGGTGGCGGTGAAATGAAGGGGGTCATACAAGTCAAAATCTCTACTAGTTTCGCAACGATAGTTGCTTCGTCAGGATAATATCTGTACAGAAAACAACCACTCGCTAGGGAGTCGGGGGCCAGCCGCGGAGAAAGCTCTCACATGGCGACCGAGGTGAAGGGAAGGCCCAACTGCGAAGGGAGACCTGTATTGGCTGTGTAGAAATATTAAGGTAAGAGGGCCCTGGGACCCATTTGAAGACCAGCGGCAAGTAATCAAGAGCCGCACAGAAATCTGTGTATTAAGGGTTCAAGTATGCCATCAACAGAAAAGGTTGTTTGTAAATAGGCAGCTTAGTGTTGGGTAAAACAAAAAGCTTGTCCCAGGGCCAGGTGTGTATCCAGGGGTGTGACTAGAGTTGAGCAAGCAGGCAAGTGCCCCACATCTCCTGCTTTATGCTCTTGGTCTACGAACCCACATTTTTATAGTGAGAGGGCTGGATTATCTAAAAGCCCCTCTCATTGGCCTTCTAAGCCTGATGGCCATAATCCAAAGGCCATGTAGTACATTGTGATTTATAAACACAATCTCCCAAGCACATATGCACATACATTTAGCAAATCTTGATCATGCAGCATTCACTGTAGCAGTGAACCCAAACCTTATGCCTGCCTTTTTATGGTAAAAACACATTTGATTCTAGTCTGGCTTTGAGATAAAAACATCAATTAACCAGTAAGGCCGCGTACACACGATCGGTCCAAACCGATGAAAGCGGACTGAAGTTCCGTTTCATCGGTCCAAACCGCCCATGTCTACGCCCCATAGGTCTGTTGTCCTTCAGTCCAAAAAAAGAGAACTTGCTTTAAAATCGAACCGATGGACAGCTGACCGATAGGTCAAAACCAATGGTTAGTACGCAAAAACATCGGTTCAAAACCCGCGCATGCTCAGAATCAAGTCGACGCATGCTTGGAAGCATTGTACTTCGTTTTTTTCAGCACGTCGTGTGTTTTACGTCACCGCGTTCTGACCCGATCGGTTTTGAAAACGATGGTGTGTACGCACATCAGACCATCAGTCTGCTTCAGCGGTGAACCGATACAGACGGTCCGTCAGACCATTCTCATCGGATGGACTGATCGTGTGTACGCGGTCTCACATTCACCCCAGACCAATTGTTTTCCTGAGGTTTCCTCAATGCTATTAAAACATGAAATTGTATAAAAAGACCACATTTTCTGTTTTTGGTAGAGTAAGGTAGTGTTGTTTTTTTTTGTGCTGCCTGTGTCCCACTGGAGAAATTTCCCTTTATTTCCTGTCCTAGAGATGCAACAAGAAATAAAATCTCTCCAAAGTAATGGAATTACCATTTTAGAGAGCTGCCACGGAAACAAGTGTCCCCATCTGAGCATTTTCCCTCTCCCATGGCTGTGGTAACAGCTCTAAAATTTTAGATGCCCATTCCAATGACATAATTGCTATGTGTATGGGCAGCACCAAACCAAAAAAGTTGGTGTGTATGATATTAAATCGTATCTCCTCTTTGGTTTATATGTCTACCGACAGAACAAAGTAATTGCTCCATTGAATAAATAATGCGTGTTCAGTTATCTCTGTGTAAACAAACATGGAAAATACTTGAGGCAATGTAGATACAGAAGAAAAGGGTTGTGCTCTTTCAATTTCTGTATAATTAATTGCAAAGCTTTTGGCATTGAAAGTACAAATATTTGTATTACTGGTTTTGTGTAGCCTGAAATATACTATATATAATATAATAATAAGTTATTGATTATGAAAAAAAATACGGACCTACATTTTCAGAGTTCATATTTGCGAAGATTAAAACAGTATCAGGATAAAGCAATAATTTACAATTTCCATAATAATTAATATTTAATGCCTAGGCACATAGGCATATATACAGTGGGCTAGATTCAGCAAGGATTTACGCCAGCGTATCTATAGATACGCCGCGTAAATTCAAAGCTGCGCTGGCGTATCTTCTTTCTGTATTCAGAAAGCAAGATACGCCAAAATTAGGCTAAGATCCGACTGGCATAAGTCTCTTACGCGGTCGTATCTTAGGGTGCATATTTACGCTGGCCACTAGGTGACGCTTCCGTCGTTTTTGGCGTAGAATATGCAAATTACCTAGATACGCCGATTCACAGACGTACGTGCGCCCGGCGGAATTTTTTACTTTGTTTGCGTAAGGCTTTTCCGGCATAACGTTGCTCCTGCTTCTATGAGGCGTACGCAATGTTAAGTATGGACGTCGTTCCCGTGTCGAATTTTGAATTTTTTACGTCGTTTGCGTAAGTCGTTCGCGAATAGGGCTGCAAGTAATTTACGTTCACGTCGAAAGCAATGACGATTTACGGTGGAATTTCGAGCATGCGCACTGGGATTCTTTCACGAACGGCGCATGCGTTGTTTGTAAAAAACGTAAAATACGCGGGGTCAACAATAATTTAAATAAAACACGCCCACATCATCCTCATTTGAATTAGGCAGGCTTATGCCGGCCCACATACGTTACGCCGCCGTAACTTAGGGCGCAAGTTCTTTATGAATACGGAACTTGCACCCTAATTTACGGCGGCGTAACGTATCGGAGATACGTTACGCCCGCACTAAATTACGCAGGGCTACCTGAATCTAGCCCAGTATATTATTTGAAATAATACATTTTTAAGGTTGCAAAATGTAAAATGGCAAAAAGAAAAAGACAAAAGCTTTGATCTAATAATTACATTTAAAGCTCAACTTGTCTCTAAAAAAAACACAGCAATTCCTAGCTGGATTGAGTGTGAGTGCCACCACAGTGTCCTGCACTCACAGTAAATTGTGATGATATGGAAGCATGTGAGGAGGTAACTTTTCAGCCGCACAAAAATGTGATGAAGAAACAGGATTTTTTTTTATTTAATAAATGTTTTCATCAAATACAACCATTTACACATTTACCACTTTAGCTTCCAATGGGAAAGAAGCTTATATGCAGATCAGGAACTGTTACTTTTGGAATCTTTGTTTCTCTGTCCGCCCCCTTTATTGTCTAATAGTCACTGTACAATTAACTTGTATCAGTTCACATAAATGTTTATTTTTTTGGTTCTGAACTGCTTAGTTATGGCAGGCTGAGAAATGGCCACTCGCAGAATCAGGAGCCACAATCCCTATATTTGTGGACAGCATACAATAAAACAAATTGAGCTTCTTTGCACATTAACAGTGGTGGCTTTTTTTTTTATGTGCCATTTTAAATTAATTTAGTACTTTCCAAGCTCCTAATTAGATGGTTTTATATATGTATAAAATGCTGCTACTATGTATCCTAAAGTGGTCTTAAAGCCTTAAAATGATATTAAAGCTTCAGATTTTTTTGGGCTTTTTTTAAATAGCGAACATGTTATACTTACCTGCTCTGTGAAGTCGTTTTGCATAAAGCGGCTCTCACCCTCTTCATTTTGGGTCTTGGCTCCCCCCCCCCTTTTGAGTAGTGTCGGTGTTCGATTGAGAAATACCACCAGTCGAAAAATGCCTCAGATGAGTATGCACAGTACCAAACGTCACTCCAGCTGATATGTTGATCAGCTGGGGTGACGTAAACACAGCGCATGCGCAGATTGTTGGAGGCATTCTCCCACACTATGCAAACAGAGGAAGGAGAGCGTAATTGTCAGATTCTGCCTTGCTGTTGCAGGGTGGGTTTTGGGCGTGTTGAACTGCGTGTTTTCTGTCTGTTGCATGGTGGGTTCAGTGTGTTAAACAGCGGGTTTTGCCTGTGTCTAAGGGCAGGTTAAAACACACCCAAAACCCACCCCACATTAGCGAGGCAGAATCTGACAATTGCATTCTCCCTCGGTGCTTAGCAGATCATCGGATACTGCCTCTAATGATCTGTGAATGCGATGTGCTGATGTCATGCCAGCTGATCAACATATCATCTGGAGTGACGTTGCTAAGTGCGCATGCGCACACCTATCAGGGAATTTTTTGGACGGGGGAAGTATTCACTAGAACACCCCCCAGTGAAAGACGATTGCCCTGTGGGCCCTGCTGCGTGCTTCCTCCCGAGCCCTGCTCTACTTGTCCCTAAGATATGAAGAGCCGCGGCTCTGCACCTCCCCCACTCTCTCCTCATTGCCTCACTGGCTGTGATTAACATTGGAGGGAGAGTCCCCATACAGCCATGGCTATCGTGAACATCGCTGGATACGAGGAAGCTCAAGTAAGCATTGGGGGGCAGCTGGGGGCACCCTGCACACAGAAGGTGTGACCTCCTCCCCTCTCTGTCTGTGTGTGAGCCGTCCCTCCTGCTTCTCTCAAAACACTAACCTGTATACACCATCAGCACTGCCTCCTATTGCAGTGTCCCCCTCTGTGAATGATTTATAAATATTAATGTTGCAAATACCTAATTTAAGAGCCGAGATTGCGATCACATGATCACAATCTCAGCACTGAAATTAAGTATTTACAACATTTATTTTTATAAATCACACACAGAGGTGGATACTATTATAGGAAGCAGTACTGATGGTGTATACAGGTTAGAGTGGCTTAACAACCACTTTAACTTCTATAGTTGGGAAGATACTGGAGAGTTTAATAAAAGACCACACAGATGAGTTCTTGCTGGAAGGAAATATTCTTACTAACAGACAGCATGGATTTATGAAGGACAGAAGTTGTCAAACAAACCTGATTTATTTTCATGAGGAGGTAAATAAAAAACCTTGTACAGTGGGGTGGCTGTGGACGTAGTATACTTGGATTTTTCCAATATGTTTGACACACACAGCTCATGTGTAAGGAGTCTACAGGCTTGCAAATATAATTTTTTAAATGGATAGAAAACTGGCTAAAAGACAGAATTCATAGAGTAGTAGTTAATGATTCTTACTCTGAATGGTCTAAGGTGGGGGTCAGCAACCTGTAGATACCAGTATATTGTGGCCAGGTGACTAGTAGATTGCGGTTTATGAAACAAGAAAAGCTGCTCCAGGTAAGTGAGTCTCTGGTTAAAGCTTGGTTACCCACCATCCCAGAGCATCAAATACAGTGCAATTCAGAGGGACTACTGTACTTGTAAAGTTGTAGCTGTAGTAGGGAGCAAGAGCTGCATATCCGATGTCTCCTCTGTAGTGCTGGCTCCTGTCCCACATGGAGTGATTCCAACTGCACCCCACCTCTTATGGCAGCTATCTTTTCCCAGAGTGGTGCCAGCAGCAGGAAAAAAGGAGATCTTCAGGTCAGTGGGAATCAATGCACTGGGCATAACAATATATGGCTGCTTTTACACTGAAGTGCTGCGGTTTACCCACAGCACGGGTGCAGTGAAGTGCACCTGCAGCTTTCCTGCAGGTTTTCTGCACTCAGTCATACACTTCTATTATATCCTGCGGGTTTGGTGTGCTTTCAGCAAATGTGCCACACCTGCAGGATACAGTATATTTGAAATCTATGGCAAAGAGCAGCTAACCCAGGAAAGTCAATGCAATTCGGCATCGGGTCACATGCCAAACTGTCGGCGTGGTATATCTGGCCAAATGTATGTGCGGGTGCTTCTACGTAGGCAAGACGAAAAGACCATTCCACAAACGTATATCGGACCATATAGGACCTATACGAAAAAAACTGTCCACCACTGCCATCAGCCGGCATGTGGGACATGAGCACAATTTTGAGCCCACCATGGTCAAATTCACTGCCCTGGAACATGTGCCCACACATGTCAGGGGTGGGGGCATTGATCGCAGTCTTCTGCAACTTGAAACCAAATGGATACAAACTCTAAATGCCACCCAATACCCAGGGCTGAACGAATATATCAGTTTCAAATCTTTCCTGTAAGGGCTATCTTTTTTATGTGCCTCAGTTCCATCATCCCTGGGCTCCATTGATTGGTTTGCCACGCTTTCTCCAGGCGACCGCCTGGGATGCCCCAGCATGAAATATATGGTGCTTGTCACTCTGCATCATTTGTCTGTATTGTTCCCCTTTCCCTTCTCTTTTGGTACTTTGCTCTTCCTTTTGTTCCCTTCTTTTTTTCCCTCCCTTTCTCCTCTCTTCCTTATTCCCCCCTCTCCATTTCTTTGTCCCCTGTCTCCCTTCCCCCCCCTCCCCCCCCCAATTTCCTTTTTCTATTTATGCGTGTTCCCCCCCCCCCCTTTTCCTTCTTTCCCTTCCTTTGTATATTTTTCCTTCTTTTTTCTTTTTCTTTTTTCTGTCCGTTTTCTTCCTTTGACTATTTTGGCATTTTGTTAATCAATATATGTGCATAAATGATACCTATTATACTAGTGCCCCATACTACAATAATTATGTTGGACCTTGACTACTATTCTGATTTTGTATACATTACCTATTTGTGTGAACCTTGATGTGAATCGCTCTGCCACTGTATATATGCCTTTGCCACCCTGCCTTTATCCTTGTTGGTGTTTTCAGTGTCCCTGCCTTTTTTAATGTATGGGTCATTATGTTTATATACCAAGTTGTGTATTCCTTTGCCCTATGGATATTTCTATACTATCCTGCAGGACCTGTCCATCGTGATGCCGCTGCGGTTGTTTGGTCTTTCACTTTTTTCCCCCTCCATTCGGACACCCAAGGGCTTCACTCTGTGAGCCCGTTTTTTGTCAGTGTTCTTTCTTCCCCCTGATCGCTGGCTCCCTGCCTATTCCATCGGCGACTCGGCCCCTCCCCGCTCTCGGCCCTTGGTTCTTCCTCTGTGCCTATGGGATGCCCCGCTTTACGGCGGTGTCCCTCCCCCGGCGCGCTGTGATTGGCCGAATCCTCGGCCGTCCACGCCTTCCAACCCAGGGGTTGCTGGGGATTGTAGGCCTTTTGTCCAGCGCCTGTACGGGCGCTTGCGCACTGACACTGTGTGTCCGCCCCCTCTGACGCACGGACGTGTGGGAGGGGTTTAGGGGTATATCAGGACTCTGCTTTGCTGTGGAGCGTCAGTGTGCTGTACACTCCTGTGGAGCTAACCTGTGCTGCTGACACTGACTGATCAGGTACCTTCCCTATTATGCATGAAAGCTGCCTACTATACAAGTTTGTCCTTCTGATGTTTAAACAGTATTTTTTTACGCCCTTCACTAAATGTCTTTTTTTCCCTGTTAAAAATTATTTACAATCCTTTGGCTTGCTGCTATTTATTAACAAATTCTCTCTCTATGAGTGGACTTTTTTTATCCTATTATGGAACAGCTGTATGCTGAAGGTCCCTAGGTTCGCTACATTTAAATCTATATATATAAGTAAACTATCTGCTTCATTTCTTTTCCTTGGCTTGTTTCTTCTTTTTTCCAAGTTCTTTTTTCCAATTTTTTGACATAATTTTTGGATCAGCTTGTTATAGATCTGATAAGCCACCTGTCCCAAGTTAGGCTGACGCCTCCACAGATGCTATATCCGTTTATTTAAGCACTGTGAGTGTACATTTAATTTACTACTTTTTACAGTTATTTTTTATTTTTTATTTTTTATTAAGTATTTTCTTAATAGACACTGATATTACTACTCTTCTCCACAGCTGGTCACTCTGTTCCTGGGTGCCGCCCCTTGCCTCTCCGATGGTTGGGGAATGTGTGACCTCCATCTGCAGCGGCTCCCCATTTTTTCCTGCCTAAGTTATCCTTGTGGCTGTCAACTTGTGCTCATCCGGCCTGATTTTTCAGGCATGTGATGGAACCAGGGTGTACACGCACCCTGTTTGTCTTCTTACTCCCACTACGGACCAGCAGGTGGGCATTATGTGATATACACTGGCAGAGCGACTTTATTTATTATTTATGTATATTTAATGTTTTTCTGAATAATTGTTAATTTCTTTTTTCTGTATGTCATCACCAGAATCTAAACCTTGATCTCAACCACCCCTGAAGAAGCCTGACCGGGCAAAATATATAGGGTTTGCCAACCGGGTTGCGATCTCTGTTATAGTATTGGTTGTCTGTTATGGGAACTTTTTAACTTTGTATTTTTGATCAGGTTACTGAGTTGTCTAGTGGGCCCCTGTGAGGTCTATGGTATGCTTTATAACCTGATGCTACTCTGTTCTTTTTTAATAAATTATTAAAATTTATATTACTTGCTCTACTTTTCTTTATTATTATTTTTTGTATGCACCGCCATAGTCCCGCCATTGCTCTACTTTCCCAAAGTCAATGCACTGTTTAATTGGGCAACTGTGTGGCAAATGAGGTTTAATGTTGATAAATTTAAAGTTATGCACTTGGGCAAAGAATATGCATGCATCATACATACTAGGGGGAGTAAAACCAGGGGAATACATAGTGGAGAAGGAGCCGGGTGTTCTGGTAGATCATAACCTTGAAATGGCATGCAATGCCAAGCTGCAGTTTCCAAAGCAAGCAAAATCCTTTCTTGTATTAAGAGGGGCCTGGGCTGCCGAGGGAGAATATAATTTTGTCCCTCTACAAATCATTATTAAGACCTCATCTAAAATATGCAGTTCAGTTTTGGGTTCCAATTCATAAAAAGGATACCAGGGAACTGGGGAAAGTTCAGAGAAGGGCAACCAAATTGATAGGAGTCATAGAGGAGCTCAGCTATGAGGAAAGATTAGAGGAACTGAATTTATTCTCTCATGAGAAGAGGAGATTAAGGCTTTGATTATTTCCTAGACACACATAATATAACTGCATACTAATATTTTTATGTAAAGTTGATCTAGAGAATATCCAATTGCCTTTTGGGGGATCAGGAAGGAATGGTTTTCCCTGCTGGAGATCAACTCTGGGTACAGGATTGTATATATAGGATTGTGTATGTGTGTGTGTATATATATGAAGTGTATGTGTGTATATACAGTATCTCACAAATGTAAGTACACCCCTCACATTTTTGTAAATATTTTATTATATCTTTTCATTTGAAAACCCTGAACAAACTAAACGTTGCTACAATGTAATGTAGTGAGTGTACAGCTTGTATAACAGTGTACATTTGCTGCCCCTTAAAATAACTCAAAACAAATGTCCAAATTGGGCCTAAAGTGCCAATATTTTATATGGCCACCATTATTTTCCAGCACTGCCTTAACCCTCTTGAGCATGGAGTTCATCAGAGCTTCACAGGTTGCCACTGGAGTCCTCTTCCACTTCTCCATGACGACATCACGTAGCTGATGGATGTGCGAGACCTTGCGCTCCTCCACCTTCCGTTTGAGGATGCCCCGCAGATGCTAAATAGGGTTTAGGTCTGGAGACATGCTTGGACAGTCTATCACCTTTACAATCAGCTTCTTTAGCAAGGCAGTGGTCATCTTGGAGGTGTGTTTGGGGTCGTTATCATGTTGTAATACTGCCCTGCGGCCCAGTCTCCGAAGCCACTTGTGTTTGCACTCCTCACCTGGTTGCCGCCACACATGCTAGACACCATATGAACCAAACAAGTTTATCTTGATCTCATCAGACTACAGGACATGCTTCCAATAATCCACGTTCTTAGTCTGCTTGTCTTCAGTAAACTGTTTGCGGGCTTTCTTGTGCATCATCTTTAGAAGAGGCTTCCTTCTGGGACGACAGCCATACAGACCAATTTGATGCAGATTGTGGTGTATGGTCTGAGCACTGACAGGCTGACCCCCCCCACCACTTCAACCTCTGAAGCAATGCTGGTAGCACTCATATGTCTATTTTCCAAATACAACCTCTGTATATGACGCTGAGCACATGCACTCAACTTGCCTGTTTTGAGTATAACCCGTCCAGTAAACTGCTGTATGGTCTTGGCCACCATGCTGCAGCTCAGTTTCAGGGTCTTGGCAATCTTCTTATAGCCTAAGCCATCTTTATGCAGAGCAACAATTCTTTTTTTTCAGATCCTCCAGTGACCAGTATGAAAGAGTGAGAGCGATAACACCAACTTTAACGCACCTGCTCCCCTAAGACCTTGTAACACTTACGAGTCACATGACACCGGGGAGGGAAAATGGCTAATTGTCCCCAATTTGGACATTTTCACTTACGGGGTGTACTCACTTTTGTTGACAGCTATTTAGACGTTAATGGCTGTGTGTTGAGTTATTTTGAGGGGGACAACAAATGTACACTATACAAGCTGTACACTCACTACTATATTGTAGCAAAGTGTCAGTTCTTCAGTGAAAAGATATAATAGAATATTTACAAAAATGTGAGGGGTGTATTCACTTTTGTGAGACACTGTGGCCTAGATTCACGTACCCCGGCGTAAGTGTGGGTGGGCGTAGTGTATCGTATTTACGCTACGCCGCCGCAATTTAGAGAGGCAAGTGCTGTATTCACAAAGCACTTGCGTCCTAAGTTACGGCGGCGTAGCGTAAATGTGCCGGCGTAAGCGCGCCTAATTCAAATTGGGAAGAGGTGGGCGTGTTTTATGCAAATAAAGCATGACCCCACGTAAATGACGTTTTGAACGTACGGCGCATGCGCCGTCCGTGGACGTATCTCAGTGCGCATGTGTCGGATAGAATGCCTCAGATACGTCGAACACTGCCTACGACGTGAACGTAACTTACGCACAGCCCTATTCGCGTACGACTTACGCAAACAACGTAAAAAGATACGCTTGTTCCAACGTCCATACTTTGCATGGGCTACGCCACCTAGAGACCTGCTTTATCTTTACGCCGGCGTATGTCTTACGTAAACTAATTGCGACGGGCGTACGTACGTTTGTGAATCGTGTATTGTGTATTGTTATGGCCGGGCTGGTGCATACACTTTCTGTGTGCACCCGCGCGTCTCTGTGCTCGTTCCGACGTCACTGGAAAAACAGGAAGTGACGTCGGGACTGATGGAGCTCAGTACGCCCGATCGAGGAACAGGTAAGCTGAGCTATGCTGAGCATGTCTCTAAGCATCGGCGTCCGGTACACAACACCCCACCCACTTACACTAAGTATCGGCGGCAGCATTCAACCCATCCCCCCCCCCCCCCCCCGCATATTGTACAATTTTTTTTTATTCGGCGGCCGGCACGGCAACTCCCCCCGCTTATTCAAAGTAGTTTTTTATCTAATATTCGGCGCCCCCCCCCCCCTGCTTAATCCAATTTTTTTTTAATATTTAATATTCAGCGAAAATAATGCCAGGCAACAACCCCCCCCCCCCCAATCAATGTTTTTTTTTTAGATTTATTATTAACAGTTAAGGTTATTAACAGTTTAACCCCCCCCCCCACGGTTATTAAAAAAAACTTTTTTTTTTATAATTCATTTACCCACTTATTAACAACATTTATTTTCTATGTAAAAATTCATTACAGCACAAATAGCGGCCGGTAACACTACCCCACCAGACCACCCCCCCAGTTATTAAAAAAAACCTTTTTTTATACTTAATGTGCAGGGAAAATATCGGCCGTCAACACCACACCACCCCCCGCTTGCAAATTGTCCTGTGACTTGGGACTGGAAAGTTGCAGGATAAGTTGGACCCGATGATTTCCAATGAGAACTGTTCATATCTGTGCAACTTTGAAGTAGTCCCTGCATTACTCTTGTCCAACTTTGATGTGACTTGAGGTCCATAGACCTCCAGAATACATAGGCATTGCTTCAAGTCGCTGCAAAATCGCACCAAACAATTGTGGCAGAATCTTGCGACTTTCAGGCTAATACAGTCTGAAAGTTGCACAATTCTACTGCAATTTTGATGTGACTTAAAGCAATGCCTGTGTATTCTGGAGGTCTATGGACCTCAAGTTGCATCAAAGTGGGACCAAAGTAATGCAGGGACTACTTTGAAGTCGCACAGATATGAACGGTTCTCATTGGAAATCATGGGGTACGACTTGTCATGCAACGTTTAAGTCCCAAGTGGCAGGACAAGTAATGCCTGCAGTTTCTGGTAATCTTGTGCAGTATGTCCGCAGTCTCTGGTAATCTTGTGCAGTATGTCTGCAGTCTCAGGTAATCTCCTGCAGTATGTCCGCAGTCTCTGGTAATCTTGTGTAGTATGTCCGCGGTCTTTGGTAATCTTTTACAGTATGTCTGCAGTCTCTGGTAATCTCCTACAGTATGTCCGCAGTCTCTGGTAATCTTCTGCAGTATGTCCGCAGTCTCTGGTAATCCTGTGCAGTATGTCCACAGTTTCTGATAATCTCCTGCAGTATGTCTGCAGTCTCTGGTAATCTTTTGCAGTATGTCTCCAGTTTCTGATAATCTCGTGCAGTATGTCCGCAGTCTCTGGTAATCTTGTGCAGTATGTCCGCAGTCTCTGGTAATCTCCTGCCCATTTCGAGTCCTTCATTACTAACAGTGTCATATTTTAGTTTGTTTGCACCGATCTGTAAGGCTGCGCTATATACCATGATTTGTGATGTTGGGGCTGTATACTCTGTGCTGTGACGCTGAGCTGTATACTCCTGACATTGAGTGGAAGCAAGTGGAATACAGGGGACGGAGTGGTGGATTCTATAAGGGGTGTGGCTTATGAGAAGTGGGAGGGACCAAATGTGGAAGGGCGGGGTATTGCGCCCCCCCATCCTAAAACTTCACCAGCCGCCACTGGTTATGGCAATAATACAGTACAACTGTGCACAGAATATTCACAGACTACTACAGCCTAAAATCTGAAAGCCCTTCTTTTCTTTTCTAACCTTCTTTCCATGTGAAAGTGGTGCAGGTTGCTGTGGTGAAATACTGTTCACATTTACTCAAGAGTGAGAGACTCCTGCACATGCAGATCATAGTCTCAGGCCAAATCCATATAATAGAATATCTACCCTCACAAGAAAGGGCCTGCAAAGGGGAGAAAATAATGCATGTTCAAACTTACATGTTGTTTACAGAAGACAGACTTCTCATGTTTCTCACTCTCTCTCCATAGCCTGGTAAAGTGATTGTAAACGATCTCCTTGTAAAACAATCCATTTAGTTTCAAATAGAAATGAAAGGCAAAACATTTGTGAATAGTTTGCATTCAGCTGCTTAAAGAAGTTTGGTTCATGTTCCCCAGAGCAATGTCTAGCCCCCCATGTCATGTCTTGTGTATAAGCCTAGACATGGCTATTACGGATTTTTACAAATGGGCTTCCATTGACTTCATTAGGGTTCAGATTCGGCACCTGACCTTCAGTAATGTTTACTGAACCCACCTCAAATCGAAGCCAAGTACATTCAGCTCATTCCTATTTATAAACAGCATCCCTCTCAATGAAGTCCAGGGTAGCTCTGGTAACACAGGTGAACGGTTGGGGGATGCAAGACCCATGAACAATGAGTCACCCCACTGAAAATTGGTACTCTGGAGGAGGCTCCCCAGAGTAGCTGGGTCTTCTTGAGAGGTTGCAAGCTATTTGGCTCTTGCCCAGTTTCCAGCATGCTGGTTTTAAAAGTGGAGGCCTGCTCACCTGGCTGCATGTCACTTTCCCATTTACATCTGCCCGCTAAGGTATGGCCTCTCTGAGCTGCTGAGGGAGGGAAGTTAAAGTGGAGTTTCCATCCCATAATTTTTTTTCATTATTGTGCTCATTAGACCTAAAAAAGAAAAAAAGAAAAAAAATGTTTTTTTACTCATCTGGAAATGCCTGTTGCTATGCAGTCCCACGAAATCTGCCTTTAGAAATCACCTAGGATCCTGACATCATCTCCCTCTAATGCTCATGGGAAATGTGTGTCATCATTTCCCAGGATGCAGTGCGCTACCCAATTATCACTCCCCATCCAAGACTTCCAGGAAGTAAGTGCTTGTGGGCTTCACAATGCCCACAAGCAAAATGACAATGGTGTGGACATAGTTTTATAAACTATCTTTTTTGAATAACTATGCGGAGCGGCGGCGGATTGTACAATATTAAGTGACCGGATTTATATTATAAAAACGCATGATGAAAATAAAAAAAAATAAAAAAAAATGCTAATTGTGGTTGGAACCCCGCTTTAAGAAATGTATCTTCCCTCGGTGTGTCCAGGAACCCAGGAAGTAGTGGGAAAGGCCTGCATCTCCATTTGAGCATGGACAGTAAATTGTAGTCATGTGCGGTTTGTTTTGTTCCGAATTAATATTTTGGACAAAATTACAATATAAACCAATTTTACCAAATGCTCCGAATAGCATAACGAAATTTGGACTGAAATTCAAATCGAATTTTACATTGAACTCCAGTCGAATTCTAACTACACATATTGCTTAAATCAAATACTGTGTGTGTTACTAGAGTACCATTTCGAAATAATGCTGTTTTTGTTAAGCCAAAGGTGATTTAAAGAGCCATTGTAATCATTTGATGAAGATTTTCATTTTGTTGCATTCAAATCGAAAATAATATAACATTTTCGTTTCGACCGATTCAAAAGTTTATCGATTTGAATGTTTCGAATCAAAAAAATTGGTAAATTCAAATTCCAAATACGAATTGAAAGAATCAACTCTGGTAAGGACGTGTTAAATCATTTTATTTTTTGTTTCAGATAGCTGCAAAGTAGCTGGGGTGTTTTTCCTTTTCCCCCAAGGCTCTCTATATATTTTCTGGGTGACTTTTTAAGACATAGTAAATCCAAAGCAAGGCTAATGGTGCCAGTTTTTCCATGTGCCATACTGTGTGAGAGAAGTTAACACATGCACTTAGATAATGCCATAAGGTAGGCAATACATGGTTCAAACCTCAGTTGGTTCCTGCTAAACTGGCTAAGATTCAATCTGTGTATGGGCAGGCTGAATGTACCAAGCTGATCGATCGATCAACTTGGGTACAACCAGCCTGCCGGGTCTTACCTACGATTATCGCTAGCGGGTGCTGTAGCCGCTAACAATATTCATTGTGTTCTCCTGGTGGGGATGGCTTGCCACAACCCCACTAGGAGAAAACAGTAGCCTGGCAGGAGGGATTCCAACATCAACTCTTTATGTGCTGATGGGGGAATCAAGCGAATTTCTTTTCTGCAACCCAGGAAAGAAATTTGTTCCATGTATAGGCCTTAGCTTAGAGGGGTGCTGGTGTGCAAAAACAAAATGGTGGCATGCTTATTGCCTTCACAGGGAGACTTTTCTTGTGTAACACAATAATGAAAGTACGGTACAAGTACAGAACAGTCAGCCAGGAATAAAGCAACTTGGACTCTTTACAGGCTATATACAAGGCATTGTTTAAATATTTACTTGATTGTTTTCCAGGTGTTGCGTTCCCAGCCATGTGCCTACGCTTTATAAATATAATGTCATTTCTCTAACCTTTTAGTATGCTATTTTGATCAAATTCAAACATTTATTATCTGATGACCTATTATTTATAATACTACCCATGTAGTATTCATTTATTAATTTAACACCAAGGGAGGAAATCACAGTAATTTTTCACTACTGTATGTTGACATTTAATGGGACTATATTTGACTATTTTTTATTAATTTGCTTAGCACTGTTTTGTAAATACTGAATAAAAGAACATATTCACAGGAAGAGTATTTATTAGCTTCTATTTAATTTCCGTCCATTTCATGCAAAAGCGTTGATGTTTGGGCTAAAGGTAATTCATGAGTATCTCCAAGAGAACTGGAATTCCCCAGTTGGACAGCATCCTGCTATTTGGTAAGGGTTCCCCTTGGTCTTTTAAAAATACAAGTCAGACCAATGAAACAAAGTGCTTTTAGGAAATTCAGTACTAGAATACATCTACCGATCATGGTACAAACGAAGTAAGAAATATAGGAAATAGCTGGCACAGAGAACTTATTTGATTTGTAGTTTATTCCAAGAATCAGTAATAGGGCTTAATGTTTCAATTCCTATGATAAGTCTTCACACTTAAAGCGGCTGTCCACATAAAATGGAATCTCGTTTTTTTGGAACCCCCCCCCTCCTCCGGTGTCACATTTGGCACCTTTCAGGGGGGAGGGGGGTGCAGATATCTTTATAATACAGGTATTTGCACCCACTTCCGAGCATAGACCCCCGCAAAATCTGCAGGGGTCTACATCACTCCCCCCGCTGTCTTCTGGGAAGCACACAGGTCCCAGAAGACAGCGGGGACCATTGAGGACGCACAACCCGGGAAGTGAAGCCACAACGCTTCACTTCCTGATTCCCTCATCGAGGATGGAGGCGGGAGCAGCCAAGAGCCGAGCGAATGATCGGCTTCGGCTGCCAACATCGCGGGCACTCTGGACAGGTTAGTGCCCATTAATTAAAAGTCAGCAGCTGCAGTATTTGTAGCTGCTGGCTTTTAATAAAAACTTTTTAGGCGGATCTCCGCTTTAATGTTGGGACTGATGTGGTAAAAAGGATGGAGGTTAGGTACCGTATGTTATCAGGGTAATCAGGTGGGCACCCTCCTATAAAGTTTCACTAATGAACATAATACAAGGGAGAGTTCCAGTTTTCCTGGGGGGCTGTTGCTCCTAGAGATATCCAGGGAGACAAGAGACAGTATGGGCTGAAGGGCACTGTACTGAAGCCCTGGGTCTGGAGAAGGATCTTGTTATTTCCTTTACCAATTATCTACCTGTGCATGCTGGGTGGCAGACAGCTCCTGGGACACTGTGAGTAAAGACCTTCCTGGGGACTATTAGCAGCGTAAGTGCCAGAAGGGAACTAAGTGCCAGAGGTTGCTATATGAACTTCTTCTGTAGGCTCCTAGACAAGGGTTGACTGACCATTTGGGCTCTTGGACACTGCCTGAGGGCCCAGGGCCAATAGGGAGCCCTATGGGAGGCTCCTGTCTTGGACTTCACTGACTCCTACTTCCTATGAGGGACGAGGTGAGGAGGAGTGCGCAGATATGGGATGGAAGAGTGGCAGGTATGTGGAGACAACAAGGTAGGATGGATCTAAGGCTGTGCCCCTTCCCCATATTGCAGTGGCATCCCCCTAGGCTGCTTCAGATGATGTGTGCACACAGTGGGCCTCATGATCTCCTATTACCCAGGGGCCCCACAATCTCCTATTACCTGGAAGCCCCAATGAGTTGTCAGTCCACCCCTGGTCTTAGATATACTAGCCATTCCCTGCTACCCCCTCAAAGCTGATTTTGGAAGATTAGAGATAAGTTTGTCCTCCTATTGTTGTTACTGATTTTATAGAGTATACTGTGACCCTAAACCCCTCTCCCGTTAAAGTTTTTCAGCAATAAATTCTTGAAAGACATTCCCTAGAGTGAGCCTGAATTATCGGTGTGTGTGGGACTGTGCTTGTGTGACTGGAGAACCTGTCTATTCTCAGTGCCTCATTTGGGGATGAGCATTACGTATTTATAAACAAGTCTGCCCGTATGATACCGTATGCTGCTATATTGTGTCACAAATCAGGAAGTCCCAGTGTGGCTGTCAAATGAAGGTCATAGTAATGGACCTTAAGCAGACAATATTACCAATATATCACTATCCAGTAATCCATATGAAAAAAATAATAATAATGAAAGCCAATACTTAGCTATCCCACAGAGCATGAAAAAGTCCCGAAACTCGACCAGTTTAACTGTTCCGCGCCAGATGCCTCAGGAGGATGCTTACTTCAATATACAGAAATATACACATTTAACTACTGTTGCTGAAAATAATGTTTTTCTAAAGATATTATTTGAAATTTGCATCTTTTTAGTTGAATTAATTGTTTATTAAAAATCAAATAAATGTATATTGTGTGAGAAAGAACGTTTTTATTTTGGTTGGCTCTCATAAAAATACAATTTGACAATTAAGCAATGTACAGCCTGCCTCCCCCAAAGCTCTGCTGAATAATCAGACAGATAAAGCATACAATAGGTCAGACTCAATGTATCTGTGGGTACTGGTTCTCATCTATGTCAGCTAAAGCAAGACACTCTTGCTAATGATCTAGTGCAGATTACTGATAGAGAGTGAAACAACCCATTATTATTAGAGTCTGCTTCCTGTGACTAATGCAATGTTTAGCACAATATACGTCTCTATTTGGAGTTGGTGATAACTTGTTCTTGTATGTTAATGTATGAATTGGAACATAACTCCAAAAATAACTTTGCTTAGCAAAATTCCCCTTCTTTCCACTACAAAACATGATACTGTACGTCCCTTTCATTTTTAAATTCCATAGTGTTGGGTGTAACTAACCTTTACATGAATCTGGAAGCAATGGGAAGAAACAGGGTGGCTTGTATTAGGTGCGTTTTGGAAATTCTCCATATGTGTGAAAAGTAAGTCAGAGATTAATAGGATTAATATTGTTAATTAATATGTTATGCCCCGTACACACGATCGGTTTTCCCGGCAGTAAACCGAGAACCTGCTCTCTACTTTTTTCCCGTACACAAGTTCGGTTTTCCCTTCGGGAAAACTCAGATGAGAGCTTTTTCTTGGGAATCCCGACCGTGTGTATACTCGATCTGTCTTTTTTTCCATCAGGAAAAAGTCAGCCGGGAATCCAGACAGGAAAAAAGAGAGCTCGTTCTCTATTTTTTGCCGGCCGATTCCGACAGCTTTCAAGTCGAAAAAACTGTGATGGAGTTGGATTCCCGCCCAAAAGCTCTCCACGTAGATGGGGCATTAGACTATACTGGATCTTTTTTGCACTGTTCTGTTTATTTTCTTTATTCCCTCTAGTTTGGATTATGTTCCCTTGCAAATTTGTAGCACCTCAGCACTCCAAAGGCTCTTTCCTGTATACCTGCTCTGGTGAAGATAGAATGCTTAGATTTTGTCCCTTGGCTCTTCTAAGGGCTGTCACCATTCCTTTACAGGCAGGCATTGTGGGCTTGCCCTGTGGTGCCGATGGGTATCCTGCTTCTCATAAGATTCTTGGACACACTGGCAACCAGGAATAGTAATAGCAACTGGACCTAAGAAGTGATGTTGGCCAAGAGCTGTACACTTAGGGCCAGATTCATGTAGAAATCCGGCGGCGTAACGTATCCCATTTACGTTACACCGCCGCAAGTTTTCAAACGTACTGCACATGCTCCGTTTTGAAATTTCCCGCCGTGCTTTGCGCGAAATGACGTCGCCCCGACGTAATGTTTTGAACGGCGACGTGCGTTACATCCTTTCGTATTCCTGGACGACTTACGCAAAAAAAAAAAAAATTGAAATTCGACACGGGAACGACGGGCATACTTTAACATGGGCTGTCTATTTTTACACCACCTAAATAGCAGACGTAACTTTGCAACGGGAAAAGCCGACTAGCGACGACGTAAGAGAATGCGATGAACGCGCATACCTTTGTGGATCGCCGTAAACAGCTAATTAGCATACCCGACGCGGAAAACGACGCAAACTCCACCCAGCGGGCGCCGAAGTATTGCACCCTAAGATCCGAAGGCGTACGAAGCCGTACGCCTATCGGATCTTTGCCAAATGCCGTTGTAGCTTTGTTTGAGAATTCAAAATAAAGATACGACGCGGCAAATTTGAAAGTACACTGGAGTATCAGCAGATACTCCGGCGTAATTTTTCTGTGAATCTGGCCCTTAGTGTCTCCCCTATGACTATGACTAGTAGTCATAGCGCTGATGCTGGTGTGAAACGCATTACCTGGAGTGCTATTTTACCATTAATGTAGTGTGGGGAGTCTTACTTCAATATGTCGGAATAAAGGTGATTTTTTTAGGTGTGTGACCGACCAGATTCTTCTCTTCTTATGGAAGCAACTTCCGCTTTCAATGCGAAACGCGTCATTACTTTCACAACTGCAAATCTTGTAGTGTTTCAATATGTTTTCCAACTCCTGTATATCCTAATTTATAAGCACATTTTATAATGCACATGATTGCCCCATTCTAAATTTGCACACCCTTGGTAAAGAATCTTTTCATTGCTCGCATCAGCAGTGGTGAAAATAGTACTAACAGGAAAGCCTCATAGTGTGATTTGGGGATGATACATTTTTTTTTCATTGCCCTGGTATATTACCAGTCAGGTGTGCAGATTATTTTTCATCCAATTGATGGGTTAAATTGCAGCAGCTCTCACAGTGCCAGGTCGGTACTAATGACACAGGCAAGCGGAAGCAGGCGCACAGTAAAAATCAGCCAACATATGTTTATTGGAAATATTAAACTTCCATGTACACTTTAATAATATTAGAGCTTAGGGCTGCATTCTAGTCAGTTACATGATTATGATGTGCTATTTTACAGTAACCACACACTTAACCCATCAGATCTCTTAGTAGTTTGTTGTTTCCACAGAGGCTTAGAGCTACCAATGATCCTAAAGACTATCAGGGGAATTTAATAACGGCATATTACTGGTGGCAGTTTTCTTTAGAACTACCTGCTCCTAATTAAGGAAAGCATTTGCATCAGTGTCGGTAACATTACCAACACTGAATAGAGATTAGATTTTTGGTCCCCAAACCAAAAAAAACGGGGGCAGTTGGACTATTGCGCTACAGGTAAGTAGATAGAATCAAATATAGAAGTACATTCCAGGAGAATGCTCGTAATCAAAAGTACCCGCAAGCGAGTTTCCCCAAATCAATGGAAACAAAAATAATTTGTTCCGCATTCACTTCAATGGCATGCAATACCGCATGTGGCCAGAGGTGGGGGGACGCTGGAGAGCCTTGGGAACACTTGGAAAGGCACGAAGACAGCTCGGCTGACCTCAGAAACCCCTCGGAAAGGCTCAGAAACACCTGGGAACTGAGTATTTCCGAACGGCTTCGCTCGGCTCTGCTCAGCTCCGGCACCCCCGCACCTCAAGCCAAATGCGGTACTGCAGGCCCCATTAGCTTGAAATATGCTAATTTTGCGAGACAACACTCGCAAACCGAGTCAGATTTTTTTTTAAAAAGTTGCTCTTCTTTCAAAATGCTTGTTAACCGCGTTACTCGTAAACCGAGGTTCCACTGTATATAGAAAGAATATAGGCTTTTATTAATACAAAACCAATAAAACACACACAATAATGTACAGTTTAAAAACATAGTGACAGACCATACATATCACCATAATAATAGTCCCCATAGGGGGAAGATCAAAGTGAGATTGAGGGTCACGGAAAACATATCAACTAGTTTTGTGGCCAATTGCAGCTTCGTCAGGAGAATATCTGTAATTAATTGACAGTCAAACAATAACTGAACAGTTTTATAAAACATAAAGGTACATTCAAATCAAACAAAGTAATAATCTATACATTGGGGAGCAAGGGTTGAGCTGCTTACCTAAAACCCCACCAGTCAAGAAGACCAGGTGTCACCAGTCAAGGTCTCCCGCAAATGTACTTTGATTCTATCTACTTACCTGTACCGCCAGGATTATGGTACTATCAACCTCCCTGGCGGTAAACCCGAGCGTGACTCGGGATTGGTTTTCAATGTTAGGATCGGTATCCCCGAGTCACGCTCGGGGTGGACGTGCAGCGGCGCCGCTTACCTTTTGCTGGATCCACAGGCAAGTTACTCACCTTGTCCCTGGATCCAGCGATGCCACCCCGCTGTGTGAGCGAGCGGGACCTCCTTGCTCGATTCACAGTCTCCCCGTGTGCCGCCGATCTCCGTTCCCTGCAACGTTACGACGCACGGGAGCGGAGAACGGCGCCAAATTCAAAAAAGTAAACAAACACTTTACATACAGTATACTGTAATCTTATAGATTACAGTACTGTATGTAAAAAATACACACCCCCCTTGTCCCTAGTGGTCTGCCCAGTGACCTACATGTACTTTTATAAAAAGAAAAAAAATGTAATTTCTGCCTAAAAACTGTAGATTGTCCAAAAGTGTCCCTTTATGTCAAAAATGGTTTTAGATCAGCTAGAAAACAGCGATAATAAATTATAATCACTTGCAGAATTGTGCGATAGCGATTTGTGGGGAAATTCGTCATAAAAAAAAAAAATATAATGACAGCGACAATTCTGCAACTGATCAAATTTCAGTGATTTTGAGTTGATTACATTATTGAATAATTTTTATTATAATTATATTATTATTTGTTATAATTATTTATAATTATTTATTATATTATAATTTATAAAAAAAATTTAAAAAAAAAACCATACCCGGGATGCCTACAAGACTCTTGCTTGGTTAGATTTAAGTGAGTTATTTCTAAAAATTACAGGCCTACAGTATAAAACGCCAAATTTCCTTGCAAAATAATTGTACCGCTTTTGGTACGTAATTCCAGACAGAATCATACCGCCAGGGAGGTTAATTACAATACACTACATATGTTTCCTTAGAGGCTATACTTTAAATTAACATTACCAACACGTGTGCAATTTCAAGCAGTTCTTACTACTGCCATTAAAGGGAACCTGTCGCTTTAGCAGCAACAGATTCTTAAACAGCAGTTCTCAAATAAGGAATTACGAACAATTCTAAGCTGGCATATAAAGATATGCCAGTGCTTAGAATAAGGCATGTCTGTGCTGAGAAGCTGTCATGAGTGTGACAGCTTCCCTCACAGGGCTCTATCCCCAGCCCCATTCAGCAGTGGGTGGATTTGAAAGCCGCTATTGGACTTAAAGGAGCAGTAAAGGAAAAAAAAATGTTTGCTGAAATTACTGTTTACAGGGTATAGAGACATAATAGTTAACTGATTCCTTTTAAAAATAATTAAAAATAGATACAAATCAATCATATAATGTGCCTGCAGTTTCTCTTTCGTTTTTAAACTAGTTTCATGTTTCTGTGAAGTACAGAGACACACAGAACAAAAACAAACAAACACAGGGCAGTGTTTGTTTTTAAAATGAATCTGATTGGTTCTGAGGAGTTTTAGACACACGGTAATCACACCTTCTTGATCATGGACCACAGTGAGAAGCTTGCATGAGTTTTTTCATAAGGAGCCAGACAAGCAGGAAGTGTGGAGATCAGAGAAGGATTACAGCTACTCCAAAGCAAAAAACGAACAATTAGGACATGAAACCAGGACTGCAGTAAGGTAAAGGAAGCTATTTAGCTAAAATAAAAAAAATTCCTTTAGTGACCCTTTAATAGCAGCTGTGGATCTGCTCATTGCCATGCACTGTCAATCAACAGTAATACATCAGTTCCCCATCAAGCTGTGCCCACCCCTAGTACAAAACACTTCATGAATGTGCCTGTCAGTGTGATGGGTGCAGTCAGGGCTGAAACCTGGGGGGGGGGGGGCAGGGGGGCCTTCCCCCAGGTGAGGCATGTAGGGGGGTGCCACCAGGGCATCTGTCACCCCCACCTGCACTGGGAAGTGCTTCACTGAGGGTGTCCCTGATGCCCGTTGCATAATTTGGCAAAAGTAAGACACCAGAGAACCAAATAGGAGGGAGACTGTACAGATGCACTAGCACTGAATCACTCTGCTCCTCCACCCACCAGTGCAATAGAAGGCATTCCAGAGCAACGCTTAAACATGGGAGAGCGTTTGTGAAACTGGAGGGCATTTATTAGGACATGGAGAGGGGTTTGTGTGCAGAAGGCCCTGGACTAGAAAGTTTGGGTTTGGTATGGCAAAAAATTGGAGTACATGGTGTTCTGTGCATCCCTGTGCAGGCAGTCCAGTCCAAGTCAATTGGGATGCAGCAGCTGTATGGATATAGTCTAATGTCAAAATGTGATAAGCAGACAGAAAGGAATGCATATATGCGAATGCACAGTGTCTGCATTCAGATATTTGCACCCACTTCTATAGGTGAAGCTCTCTGGTGGATGCAGATGCAGCAAAATGTGTCTCAGCATACAGGGGAAACGCGAAAAATTAGAATATCGTGCAAAAGTTCATTTATTTCACTAATGCAACTTAAAAGGTGAAACTAATATATGAGATAGACTCATTACATGCAAAGCAAGATAGTTCAAGTCGTGATTTGTCATAATTGTGATGATTATGGCTTACAGCTCATGAAAACCCCAAATCCACAATCTCAGAAAATTTGAATATTACATGCAATCAATAAAACTAGGATTGTACATAGAACAATATCGGACCTCTGACAAGCAGGGCCGTCTTTACCGCAGGGCAAATGGGGCAGGTGCCCTGGGCCCTGTCACTGTTGGGGGCCCAAAGCAACCCCCTTTAAAAAAAAAAAAAAATATTTTTTATATATTTTTAATATATATTTTAATATATATTTTAATATATTTTTATTTTTTATTAAAGGGACAATTTTTAGGGGTCCCCAGGGGCCCGGAGGCCCCCAGGGGCCCAGATGGCAAAGCCCCTTTTTTTATTTATTTTTAAATTAAAAAAATATATATTTTTTTAATATATTTTTATTTTATTTTTTATTAAAGGGCCATTTTTTTTTAGAGGTCTGGGGGTCCCCAGGGGCCCGTAGTTCCCCAGGCCCCCAGGATGACAACCCACCTTTTTTTTATAAAAAAAATCTTTTTTTTATATATTCCTTTATTTCATATATATATATTTTTTTATAAAAAACATTTTTTTTAAATTTGTATTTCTTTTTATTTCTTTTATATATATATATATATATATATATATATATATATATATATATATATATATATATATATATATATATATATATATATAAATATATATATATATATATATATATTTTTTTTTTTTTATTAAAGGGCTCAGAGGTCCCCAGGGCCCCATGTGGCAAACACCCTTTATTTTTTTTATAAATGTTTATTTTTTTATTTTTGTTTATATATTTTTTTTTTATTGAAGGGCCCAGAGGTCCCCAGGGCCCTGGATGGCAACCCCCCCTTTTTTTTATTTTTTTTATAAATGTTTCTTTTTTATATATTTTTTTTATTATTTTTTATTAAAGGGCCCAGAGGTCCCGGATGGCAACCCCCTTTTTTTGTAATTTATTTTTATTAAAAAAAAATTATTAAAGGGCCCAGAGGTCCCCATGGCCCCAGATTGCAACCCCATTTTAAAATATATTTTTTATATATATTTTTTATTTCTTTTTTTCTTTTTATTAAAGGGCCCAGAGGATGGCTACACCCCTTTTTTTATATATATTTTTGTTTATTTCTTTTTTCTTTTTTTGTAAAGGGCCCCCGCTTCTAAATTCGCGGCAGCCCCCCCTGCTTCTCAATTTCAGGCGGCAGCACCCCCCCATCCCGGTTCTCTGCTCCAGGGGGCCCATGCCTGAAGATGTGTAAGTGGCCCCATAATTCCTGATGGCGGCCCTGCCGCCCGTTAAGCCCCTGTGCTTCCCACAAATCAGGCTGAAAATCATCAGCGGCACGCAGCCAGTGACAGTACTGCTTCCCTTCCCAGTGTTTTAAAATGTACAGCACCCCTGGCTTCCCTTTAGATGTGCACTTCTCCCTTCCTGCCACTGGGTGCTGCTTGTATATAAAAGTGAATTAGAATGTGATTTTATAACATCCCCAGTTTGCTCTTCCCGAGGCTGACTTCTTCATGTCCTGCTCCTCAAGGTATGTCACTGTTTGCTAATCTATATTGTAAATAGAAGTTTTCTGTAGAGTGTGGCCAAAGTCTTTATAATATTTGATGATTCACTGCAGGTCTGGTCAGTGTTTTAAAAAGTTCCTCTATTTTACACATGGCATGGCATGGGGGTCACAGCACCGTCTGTCCATTCTGCTTTAGCACCATGGGACCCCATGCCATGCCATGTGTAAAATAGAGGAACTCTTTAAATCACAGACCAGACCTGCAGTCCAGGCTGAGTAAGGCATCAGGGCACATGGCATTACTGTCTGTATTTAACTGCTTGATGGGCTTATTTTGGGCCTGGCTGGTTCACATGTATGTGTTTTGGCGGCCCACATTTGCGCAGGCATAGCAGCTCATTCATTTGAATGGGCCACCATGCCTGCGTTTCCTGCAAAGAAAAGCGCATGCCTCATGTAATAGGCACGCCTATGCCCATCAAGCACTGAAATACAGCACTGTCTGCTGTGACTTATCTGCAGTTCCCGCACTGTCAAACTTGCTGCATTTTTAGACGTTTAGGTCACGCTTTTAAAAACACAGTGCGTTTGTGTGTGCAAGAACTGCAGGTAAGTAGCATGGTGCAAAAGCAGAATGGATTTCAAGGCAACTGTATTTTTAAAATGCTGAATGCACCTTTTTTCTGCAGGAAACAAAGGCATGGCGGCCCATTCAAATCAATGGGCTGCTGTACCTGCACAAATGAGGACCGCCAAAACATACATGTGAACCAGCCAGGCCCAAAATAAGCTGGAGGGGGGCCCAAAAAAAATGTTTGCCCAGGGCCCAAACCATATTAAAGACGGCCCTGCTGACAAGTATGCACTCAGTACTCAGTACTTGGTTTGGGCCCCTTTTGCAGAAATTACTGCCTCAATGCGGCGTGGCATGGAAGATATCAGCCTGTGGCACTGCTGTGGTGTTATGGAAGACCAGGATGCTTCAATAGTGGCCTTTAGTGGGGTTTCAAAAGGTTGGCTGAACCATAGACAGATTCAGGTATGGTCTGCATTGGTGAGTATGTTGTGTGGGTGGATAAGGGATGACATTTACCTTGTCCTGGCTTTAGTACCAGACTACATATAGTCTGGTTTTGAGAATGCAATTCTCTTTAGCTGACTCATAGACCTGCATTGTGAAGAGAAGCAAAACTATTGTGTAGCCCCGCAAACCAGTAAGTAGAGCCTATGTAAAGAACCAAATTGGGTGCCCCTATGTACACGAGTTGAGAGGTATCTTGATATAGCGCAGTCTTACCCCGAAGGGTCCGACACACTTGACTAGGGCCAATTTAGATGTGAGCCAATTAACTTACCAGCATGTCTTTAGAGAGTGGGAGGAAACCCACGCAGGCACAGGGAGAACATGCAAACTCCAGGCAGATGGTGTTGTGGTCGGGATTTGAACCAGCAACCCTTTTGCTGCTAGGTAAAAGTGCTAACCACTACATCACTGTGCCGCTTGTACATAATGTACAAACTATACTTACATCTGAGGTTAAAACATTATGAAACACTGAAACATTATTAAGATAAAGCTACCCCCTGTCATGTGCATATCTAAAAATAACATGGAAAGATCATATATTACTGTTATTACTAGAAGGAAAAACTACTATGTGGCAAACAGGAATAGGCATGTTTTTTCAAGGATTAGATTTTTGGGGGAATATTCATTAGACTTGCTTCTGTGTAGCCTCTACTTGCTTAGTGGATTTGAATCATTACTCCCATGGTGTTAGTCACAGTGTCACTTCCTAAAACCTTTTTATCCCACAAATATTATTATGACAAATTCCTGTAACAGCATACCAGACAAATCTGTAATAAATGAAATATGCAAGACAATTAATCTGAGAGATGTAGTGAAGTAGTATAGTGAAATATTACAACAAGAGAAAGTTATAGAAAAGGTACCCAAGTATCCCATGAAATAATTTGTTTCAATGTACATAGAGGTCAGGATTTTTGGTGGGGGTCAAACCACTTTATTGGCCACAATGGTCGCTGACATCTTGGGACTTGGCATAGATGTCCTGTCCACTAACATGCATCACCCTAGGATAATATAACCTGCAGCATCCACGGATAGAGTTCCTGGTTATTTTACCAACCACTATAGTGTTCTGTGTAAGCTTCTGCCTACCATTATACAATTGCAAGAAAAAGTAGTGCTGAACTTTCTCCATTTATAGACAATTTGTCTTATTGTGGACTGATGAACAGCAAGGCTTTTGGAGATACTTTTATAACCCTTTCCAGCTTTATGCAAGTCAACAATTCTTAATCGTAGGTCTTCTGAGAGCTCTTATGTGTGAGGCATCATTCACATCAGGCAATGCTTCTTGTGAAAAGCAAACCCAGAACTGGTGTGTGTTTTTTATAGGGCAGGGCAGCTGTAACCAACACCTCCAATCTCATCTTATTGATTGGACTCCAGTTGGCTGACACCTCACTCCAATTAGCTCTTGGAGATGTCATTAGTCTAGGGGTTCACATACTTTTTCCACCTGCACTGTGAATGTTTACATGGTGTTTTCAATAAAAACATGGTAACATTTAATTATTTGTGTGTTATTAGTTTAAGCAGACTGTGATTGTCTATTGTTGTGACTTAGATAAAGATCAGATCACATTTTATGACCAATTTGTGCAGAAATCCATATCATTCCAAAAGGGTTCACATACTTTTTCTGGCAACTGTACTGTATAAACTAAATTTAGAACCCTATCAGGGAAAGTGGGATTATCTCATAATGGTCATGACAGATAAATCTAGGAGCAAAGCTCATAGATCCCATCCCCAAAGTCTCCAAGATACGTAGGAAACTATGTAGGTGGTTTGGCTTTCCATTATCCCCCAAAAGAAATATGTGGTTCATGATATATACAGTATATACATACATGCATATATATTATACGTTGCACATAAATACCTTGCGTTTTATGTCACTGAGTTTTCATGCCCTTACAATAGCTTGATAAACTGATCAGGAAAATAATTGGTACTTTTACAGAAACCAGTCATCCTTCTGTATTACAAACCAGCTGCTTAGTCCCCAGCCAACTTGTGGTGCACTGTAAATGATATCTGAAATTAATTGAGTTATATAATAATATTAACTTTAAGACCTGGGGGAAGTAAGGACATGTGGGTTTCTGCAGGTTGCTTCCATATGCGTATTAAATAGTATAACTAATGAGCGCAACCTCCCTTATTTCAAAATACTCAAATGAATATGCCTTATCACCCAGGCTATATTGCCACTAACACTTTATCGGTGTGTTTGCTTCCAACCACCATGTAAATCCACTAAAAATATATATAAATAAGTGCAGCACAACAGGTATGTGAATGAATACACACAAATTATATAATAATTAAAATAAAGTGTACCACATAATAACATAAATGTGAAGTGTCCTCCACTAAACTTATGTACACAAATACCCTAAAATATTGTGAGCGAAGTCCCTTAATAATTGTGAAATCCACTATGTACTACTGTGACAATTCTTCCATCTTCACAGTGCTTCTGGTGTCCCACCACTGACAGGTGAAGTGCTCGCTCACCTCAAATATCTGATCCCACCACAGAGTCAAATATGCCTTTGACAAATTCCTCCTATGGGGAATACAGCAAGATCTCCTTGTCTTCCCATCTGGGGTATAACTGCCACCTTTCACTCTTCAGTTAGCAGCATGTAATATAGCATAAAACAAAGCAAAAACACCATAGTGCTCTCTATTTTCCCACATTTATTGAAAATAAACAGGATTAAAAACACTAACAAAAAAATAACGCTGACACTGGTGAATGCTGTGTAACGTTACAGGCTTCGGCTCCTCCCACCTATACACGTTGCACCCTCCATTTAGGCTTCTTCAGTAGTGGATAATATTTGTATCCAACACTGCCATATCCTTCAGGGAACCCATAAGCAATATACAGAGTTTCCAGGCTGTGTGCACATGTCTAATGTTTTTCCACCACAATGGACAGCATCAGAAGAGAGTTAGGTATTGCAGTGAAAGATGATTATTTTTTTTAAGCACTGCTTTTCTATTGATTTTTTCTTTTAGTTCAAAGTGGAGTTGGGCTTAAAGGCAGCAGGACACATAGAGGCTTGAGGGTTTGGCTTACTGAACCTGATCTGCTATCAATAGTGCTGCTAAAGTGTTCAGTGCTTCTACAAGCTCAGGGGAGTATGTTGAGACATACAGTAAAGGGGGGGGGGGGGGAATTGTCAGCTGCTATTTCTGGTAAGGCAGAAATTCTACAAATTCTAAGTCAAAGCCTTGCATACTTATTTCTTGTATGTATTTTCCTGGAGGGGGAGGGGGAGGGGGGAGTCAGGGTTCGGGCTTGGTCACTTATGGCCCTACAAATTTTTGTTCTATCATATGAGAATTTTCATAACTTTAGTAACCTCATGCCATAGTGAGTTGTCAGTGTGGCAACATTACAGTGGAAGGGGCTTAATTTGACAAGTGGGGGGTTGTTGATCACTCAGTTCTTGGTCTGTCACTCCCTGCTCTGCCCCTCCAGCACTCACTGGAGCACTGGGCTGTGGAGGTGGTGGGATTGGCTAGCTCAGGCCCTCAGAGCCGTACTGATAGGCTGGGCCAGCTGCCAATCAGGCATCTGGGTGGATCCTGATATTATTTTGTGGCTTTATGATGTCAGTTGACATCAGGCTTTATCCTGCTGTCGGCTGACACTAGATCACAGGAGAGCACAAATAAGTGCATTCCTGTGATCCATAAGAAAAGTTTGGCCAAAAATGCTTTGGTTATACTTCTCTTTTAAAACAGAATTCCAGCCAAAATCTAACTTCTCTTAAAAATGCAAACAAACAGGCCTAACTTTTGGCTAGGCCTGCTTAAATTTACCTACACTGACAAAAATCTCAACTCTAGCACACTATTTAAAGGAGTTGTAAAGGTTTGTTTTTTATTTTCTAAATAGGTTCCTTTAAGCTAGTGCATTGTTGGTTCACTAAGGCCGCGTACACACGGTCGGTCCAAACCGATGAGAATGGTCCGACGGACCGTTTTCATCGGTTCACCGCTGAAGTGGCCTGATGGTCTGATGTGTGTACACTCCATCAGTTCAAAATCCGATCGGGTCAGAACGCGGTGACGTCAAACACACGACGTGCTGAAAAAAACTATGTTCAATGCTTCCAAGCATGCGTCGACTTGATTCTGAGCATGCACGGGTTTTGAACCAATGCTTTTCTGTACTAACCATCGGTTTGGACCGATCGGGCAGCGGTCCATCGATTCGATTTTGAAGCATGTTTTAAAATTTTGGCCTGAAGGAAAACAGACCGATGGGCTATACACACGGTCGGTTTGGACCGATGAAACTGAACCTCGGTCCATTCTCATCGGTTTTGTCCGACCGTGTGTACGCGGCCTTACCCTTTCCTTCGATTTCCCTTCTAAATGTTTTTTCTTTGTCTGAATTTCTCATTTCCTGTTCCTCTTCAGTAAGCTTGCCCCCATCACCCGAGCCATTATGGCTGGGGGTTAGTCAGCCAGAACAGCTTACTAAGGAGGAACAGGAAGTGAGAAATCCAGACAAAGAAAACAAAGAAAAAAAAACATTTAGAAGGTAAATCGAAGGAAAAGGTAAGTGAACCAACAATGCACTAGCTTAAAGGAACCTATTTAGAAAATAAAAAACAGCCCTTTATGTGAAGGATGCTTCAGTTTAAATTCTCCCTGCTTGGTTAATGCTGTGTTAGAAGGTGATTTCAGGTGTGACTCACTCTGCTAACAGGCTGTTGAAATGTTAATTGATCTAGTGTGTTGTGTGAAGAAGCCCTGTGGTTACTGTTTACTGTGATTAGAAGGGGCTCAGGTTAATTATTCTGATTGCTTCATTGTGGTAATTATCTCTTCTATATGCGGGGCCAAGCTGTCTAGATAATGTATTCGGTTACACCTAGTAATTAACTCCACTGATGTCATTATCTAAAGAAAATGTGTTTTCAGAGTCGGCTCCGAAATGTCTGCCCATGATCTGTATGGAAGCCCCAGTGTGAGGGGGGCGGAGATTTGTCATTGTAACAGTTTTGTAAATTACATATAAGCTGTGTGTTATACCATTAAAGTCTGTCTGGTTCCAGCATTCAGCCTTGGCTCATGTGTGGATGATTCTGTGATTTCCTGTTATGGGAAGAAGGGACTGTTTGACGGGGATATCATACCAACACCGTCACACTTTACAACCCATTTAATTTGAGGGTGCTACACATGTGTAAATTCACATTCTGTTGACTGACTCTGCTGCAGGTCTGTTCCAAACATCAACTAATCTTAAGGCCTGTACACACGACCTGTCTGGAAAACTGCGAGGAAGCATACACACGGCTGGGATTCCCGGCCAAAAGCTCTCCCCACAGTTTTCCTGGCAGGTCTTGTGTACGGGGCTTCAGTAAAACAAGGTTGTGTCACACATCCTCATTTAGACTATAAGTCCAATAATGATAAAAAAATACAGCGGTTTAAGTAATTCTGCATCATTTCCTTGAGAATTGTTCCAAGACCTCATGGCACACATCATTCTGCAATCTTATCTTGAAAAGAGCAGTGAGCTTAATAAAAACACATGTCCCTGTCCCAGAATTTGCAGTATACTTGCTTATCATAGATATAATGGAACATAGATTAAAAATGAGTTTCCCCAGTTTATGCAAAGGGTTTGAGTTTCTCATTCAGTGACCTTACATTTCCCATTTACTTGACATCATTGATTGAACTCATTCTTGCACAACATTATTCCCGTCTTCCTCTATTAAAAATGTTTTTTTTTAATGTCTATTTCTGACAGACTGCTAACAGCTGTTTACAGCATAGTGAAAAGACTTGGAGGCTGAGGACGATTTGCAAAAGAAGGGGTCGGTCTGCACAAAAGCAATCATTCAGTTTTTGTATCTTGATACTAGACTTATACTATACTTAAGCCCTGTACACACGATCGGTTTGTCCGATGAAAACAGACCGATGGACTGTTTTTATCGGACAAACCGATTGTGTGTGGGCCCCATCATTTTTTTTTTCTATCGCGGGAGCCAGTGCTGAGCCGGCTCGCCGCGATGGAAAAAAGCCGTCATAGAAGCGACGGGGATCCGACTTGGATTCCCGCCAATTCTAGCCGCGGCGTTTGGTATGAATCCGCCTATAGCGGAGCCTTAAAATCGCAGTAAAATCGCGGTAAAATAGTGGTGTTTTACGGCGATTTTAAGGCTCCGCTATAGGAGTAGCCAGTGTGAAAGGGGTCTAATGAAGAAACATCAGTGGCTGTCCTAGCTTCATTCAGCAAGAGCCCACAGCGTAGCACTCGCCGCATGTCAGTGGAGAGCACATTGAAAACATTTTTTAAGTGGTCAGAAACTTGTAGATAACTCATGAAAGAATAAAGTTAAGTTAAAACCAAGCACACCATTGTTTTTCTTGTGAAATTCCCAATAAGTTTGATGTGTCACATGACCCTCTTCCTATTGAAAAAACAAAAGTTGGATTCAAAATGCCCGACTTCAAAATGGCCGCCATGGTCACCACCCATCTTGAAAAGTTTCCCCCCTCACATATACTAATGTGCCACAAACAGGAAGTTAATATCACCAACCATTTCCATTTTATTAAGGTGTATCCATATACATGGCCCACCCTGTATACTGTATATATTTTGCTATGTGAATAGAAACATATAACAAATGGGTATCATGTTGATTCTATATTTATCATGCCCTCCTACACTTTCTGCCATCAAAGCCTTCTGACATTCCTGAAAGAAATACAGAAATACCGGGGGCGGTATACCTATGTCCCTAATTTTGGGTTAAGGTGTCATATTAAAGGTCCAAAGAAGGTTAGTGGAGGTAGGGAACCTCAGTGGAGAGTGGAATGTACATTATGGCACATGCTGTACACTGCGGCTCTTGCTTAACTTCTTTGTACAGATTCACTTTAAAGTAAACATGTAGCTTTTTCTTCCTGGAATCCATCTATCCTTAGCCCAGACATGCAGACGTGTGCTTAGCTAGGAAAGACCTTCCTCTCCTCTTCTAGATGAAATAAGAAAAAAGCCCATGAAGACTCCTGGGATGTATGACATCATTTTGGCCTAGGCAAGAAACCAGGAAACAGCTGAAAACATGTAAAAAAGTAAATATATTATACCTTCCTACCTTTTTCCTAATGCTAGCAGCGTAAGGTTAAAAAATAGTTAATGTTGATTGAAAGTTAAGTTCCATTTCCATTAGGAAATGTGGGAAAATTAATGAAACTATTACATTGTAAACGTAGTATGTGTCTTTCCTCTACATCATTTCTGTGGAATTCTGAAGTCATTTATTAGTGGCTAAACAAGTCATTCTGTATGTCTGCATGCTATATATCTGACTGTGCAATCTGCTATAAAAAATGCTTTAGCTGGAAACATTAAACCTGGTTTATTTATTAGGGTGATGTTTTCAATAGTGATGAAACACTACCAACTTAATGTGGAATAAACACAAAAGAAAAATGTATTTTCCTGCAAGCCTTCTTTATTTTGTAAGCAACGGCTTATGATCACAATGTAGTGCACTGGGAAAAAGATTATAGATTTTTTGGATACATTTTGTTGTCTCTTTCACAGACTTAGAAGTAACAGGTGCGAAAAATTGGTCTTTAGGTGTCAGTGGCACTGTAACCCTGTAAGAGGTACTCTTGATGAAAGCAAGAATTGGCCTTGCTGTCAAAAACTGAAATGATATGCATCTGTCAAACAGGTGTGGAAAAATTGGTCTGTGGTTATCGTTGGTGCCTTCACACCGCAACCCTATACGAGGTACTCTTTTTTTATTTATTTTTTTTATTTATCACCAGAAAGCCAGTCCTCGCGGACCTTCAACATACAATGTTAACAGTAGATACAACAGTTCTCGTACATTGGTAAAATAACAAGTGTGAAGCTAATGTCCCCGACACATTACAGCGTGCATGTTAGAATATAACTAGATCTCGGTGAGGGAGTGTCTGTCGAGGCGATGAGTACTTCCTCGTGCCACGATGCCGGGGTCCGATCGGACCGGCCTCTATAACCGTTTTCCGTTTTCAGAGTAGAGAGAGATAGAATAGGGGTTAGAGAGTAAATTAGAAGAGAGCAGGGAGGAAGGCAGGGAGGAGAGGGCGGGGGAGGGGGGGGGTAGGGGGGAGAACTGCCCGAGCAGGGCTAGTGTAAGGCGCCCCCAAGGGGATACGAGGTACTCTTGATAAAAGCAAGACTTTACCTTGCTGTTAAAATTTAAATGATATGCACCCCTCAAACAGGTGTGGAAAATGTAGTCTTTGGGTGTTAATTGTGTCCATGAAACCTACACCAAAAACATTCTTCCAGATGAAATCAACACCCACAACGCTAGGCAGCCTAGAAGTCCTGCAGAGATTCCACATCCCAAAAACACTTAATGAGTGACATCGGCATCAGGGGCTTCAAAAATTGTGATACGCTCCTCTCTTGACCAACAGGAAGACCCAAAACTACATTTTCCACGACACTGTAACCTACCAGAGTCGGGAAAGGCATTAGATAAACTCCTCTTTAAGGTATCCTCAAGATATTTAAACTTCTGCACTCTCTGTGGGGATGGGATGAGTTCTGAGACTTTCCCCCTGTAACGATGGTCAAGGAGGGTTGCCAACCAATAGTGATCCTTATCCTTTACGCCACATATTCTAGGGTCCTTTTGCAGACTTTGAAGCAGGAGGAAGCTCTTGCACCGCAAATTTGCGCTAGTAGACTACTCGGGGTCACTGAGGGTTATAGTGACTGGAACTGCCTCCTCCCAGCAACGTACTATTGCCAAGGGTTCTGGGGCTGGAAAACCATCTCTTATTGTTTGACGTATGTCTCCCTATGCTTCAATGCCTCCTAAACTGTCAGAATCCTCCTGCCTTCTCTTCTCAATGGTGTATGCTTAAAGTGGGCCTTAAAGTCCTTCTCTTCCTTCCGCTGCTCTGCCTCAAGTGCCCTGTCCATAATGCCATGCATAGTCTGCTCCAGGAGGAGCACAACAGGGATTGTGTCACTGATGCATGCATTGTCACGGCTCATTAACCTCCCTGGCGGTATGATTCTGGAATTACGTACCAAAAGCGGTACAATTTTTTGCATGGAAATTTGGTGATATGTATTATAGGCCTGCAATTCTTAGTAATTACTTACTTAAACCTGACCAAAACAAGACTCTAGTAGACATTCCAGATGTGATAAATTTGAAACACAAACACATGAATTATAATCTAATCAATAATATAATTTTATTCAATAAAGCAATGAAAAATAATGAAATTTGTCAAACAAAGAAATTCAATACACATCCATAGTGTGAAACAGTTTGAAACATGGAACTAGACAAAGTCCGACGTTGCAATCTGGGCAATAGTACCTTGTTTCTTTTCAGACTTTTTTCCAAAACTACCATTCATAATGGAGTAAGCACATTCATCACGCTGTAACAGACAAAAAAGCGCAAATCGTCTTTTACTAACACAGAATCAGCTAAAAGCAGCCCGAAGGCGAATAGAACTTCCCCTTCAGAGTGCCGTCGTACGTGTTGTACGTCACCACGCTTTGTTCATCATTTTTCAAAAACGATGGTGTGTGGGCAACATCGTTTTTAATGATGAAGTTGGAAAAACGTTGTTTTTTGGACATGCTGAAAAAGGTCGTTTTTTTTCATGCCGAAAAACAACCGTGTGTACACGGCAGTAGAGTGGAGTTTATGACCCGCGATACCACGCTACTCTGACTTGCAGATTTTTATGTGACAACCTCTTTATACACTTGTTACACTGTATTGGACCTGTGGTCACTTTTAATGGCATGTTTTCAATAAAAGCACCCTGGTTTTATGCTATGTGGTGCCTTTTTGCCTTTTTTTACTTAAACCCCCAGGAGAAAAAATAATTAACCAGCACCACCGGCCGTGATGCTACCCTTCTCTACCTCCAGTGGATGGATCCTTTATGATGTGTGATTCTATGTGTGATTAGGCTCCTATAATGTGGAGTCTAGCTATCTGGTAAGGGCACATCTTGTATCTATATGGTGGAAGGCGCACTTGGGTGTACGGTTGCTCACTATCATTTGGACACATGTTGCAAAAATATATCACTTTATTTCTGTATGGACCCATATGGAAATGTTATGGACTGACTACTGTCACTTTATTTAATTTCACATGTTATATTATTATTTTTGTATTTAGCGCAGCAATTGTTGTTTATATGCTTCAAAAAACACCCCCACCGCTGGAATTTTAGGTGCCTGACGTCCGAAAACTGGCCAGGCGCCTGAATAGGGGGTGGCTACAGCGGCCATGGATAGTTTCATGCAATGCATGAATCTATCCATTCTACACAGAGGGGGTGGCGTGACAGAGGGGGCAGCGCCCGGGGGTCCTTGATGGCTGCACCGCCGCTGCTTCCGCCTCGTTGGTGGTATCTCTACCTAGTGCCTGAAACACTTTGTGCCTGGATTAGTTCTCGCCTACTTGACTGTTGTTCGTGCCCCTATGTGGCTTATAACCATGTCTAGTTTGGGGGTTAAAGTGTATTCTAGTTTGAATGGATGTACAGGGTGGTTAGGGGTTGGGGATATTTCCGCAATGTGTATTCTTTTCATGTTCAACTTTTTTGGAATGCTATGTGTAATTTATCTCGGGCTACGCTAGATCGGGCTTAGGCAAACGCTCCGCTGTTGGAGACTTATACATTGACCAGGAAAGAGGGTAAGAGACTATATTTGTCTATGGCATTGAGGAAGGTTCAACTTCTTACAGTCTCAGCAGCTAAAAAACAGTTACTATTCTAGTCACAAAGAGTTTTTGAAGAGGGTGAGCGGAAGGGTCACATGCTTTGCTTTTCAGAGAACAGACGACTTCTGCACATGTGGCGAATATTAGGGATCATAATGGGAGACTAATATCCGATCCTGGAGAAATTAACTCCTGCTTTTCTTCCTACTTTCTTCCTGTCTACGCGCTTAGCTGCCCCCCACACACCTGTACACACTCAGCTCTCCCCCCTCCCACACACACCTGTGCATACTAAGCTGCCCCCACCCCCCCACACACACACACCTCTACACACTCAACTGCACCCCCCCACACACATTTGTACACTTAGCTCCCCACCCCCCCACACACACACACCTGCACACACTCAGCTCCCCCCCCCCACACACACACACTAATCTCACCACCCCCCCACACACACACTTGTACACTCAGCTCCCCCCCACACACACACCTGTACACACTCAGCTGCCCCCCCACACGCACACACCTGTACACACTCAGCTGACCACACACACACCTGTACACACTCAGCTGCCCACCCCCAACCATACACACACACACCTGTACACACTCAGCTCCCCGGCCCACTCCCCCCCCCCCCACACACACAAACCTGTACACTCAGCTCCCCACCCCCCCCAAACAAACACACCTGTACACACTCAGCTCCCCACCCCCCCACACACACACCTGTACACACTCAGCTGCCCCCACACACACCTGCTACCTGTACACACTCAGCTTCCCCTCCCTGCACACAAACAGCCTCCTCCCTTCACTTGTACTCACGGCCCATACTTGTAAGGTGGTCTTCCTAGTCCCAGGTCCTGTTTCTACATGTCAATGTGAGACACGAGAGGAGCTGCAATCCAAAATATAGTACACACAAGGGGTGCACATGCAGGAAGCAGCCAGAGGTGGCAGTAAAGAGCCCAACTGTGAGCTGAATAACACAGAGGAGCAACCGCTGCTGACAGTCACGAATATAGAGAGCCAGCCGCAGCTACAGAGCACCCACCCTGCCTTGTACTGTTCCGGATAGCTGGCCTGACACCCCCCAATGTGTTGCACCTGGGGCGACCCCCCGTAGCTACGCCACTGGACTCGCTGAAGTGGGATTACTTTTGGATGACATTACGCAATTTGCCTTTGGGACATTTTTATATCCTGGCTGCAAATGCTATACTCAAACCCGACGCCCAGGTCCGTACGGATGGCATGCTTTCTGTTACTTTCCCACTCCACCGAGGGAATAGGCAGGGCTGCCCACTTTCCCAGTCCTTTTTGCCCTGGTCATTGATGTTGCTCTGGGCCTTCTCTGCAGTCGTTGATAAATCAGTGCCCCCCTGATGGAAAAAGTGTCTATGTATGCCGATGACACCCTCCTCTACCTTGGTGATATACACCAATCCTTAATAGCTGCCCTGGAGATCGTTAATACATTTGGCAGGTTCTCCGGTATCAGAATTAATTGGGACAAGTCAGTGCTCTTCCCCTTGACTCAAGAGATTCCTCCTGCTAACCTACCTGCCCCCCTCCAATGGGTGGACCAGTTCAAATACCTCAGTATTTTTATCCAAATAAATGTATCCAAATACATGAAGGACAATGTATGTCCGCCGGTCCTCCAGAATTTTCTTAGGAAGCGTGTAACCTGGAAAAATCTGCCACTTACACCAGTAGGTAGAGTCAACTTAATTAAAATGTTTTTCCTTCCCAAATTTGTATCTGTATTCCCAACTCCCTTTTTAACACATTGGACCAAACCATTAGCTCTTTTGTCTGTAAGGGTTCTGTCCCTAGAGTGGCTAGATCCACAGTCCAACTTCCTTTATCAGTAGGGGGACTGGCACTACCGAACTTTAAGAAATATTACTGGGCAAGCTGTCTTGGTGTCAGTGCGGTGGTGGGTTACACAAGATCAATCTAATCCCGCAGTGAATCTGGAGGCCGCAATATTGGGTTCATACTCTGAACTCAGTAACCTGGTGTACAGGGGATCCTGATCCAGTCCCCAAATTGTTATCACTATGAAGACCACGACTTTGGTGTAGAGACAGGTTTTCCTGTCTTCAAAGGGACCCGGAGTATTTTCTCCTCACAGCTCACTATGGGGTAATCCGCTTTTACCTCACTTGCAGACTGTTCCTGACCTGCAGATATGAGCTCGGTATGGGGTCAGGACTCTGCGAGACATTATGCCTGATAGTCATCTTCTCACTTTTGAAGAGATGAAAAAACGATTTCTGTATGTACTTCAGGTATTTGCAACTTCGGCATGCTGTTCGTTCACAGTTTCCTGGCCCCATCATCTTTGAGCCCCACTCGGTGGAAAGGCTTCTCATTGCCCGCAATATAGATAGGATACGCTCCTCCATTTATTTCAGGCTCATCTGTGCGGGAGGCCCTTGGGCGGAAAGGGCCTTTCAGGCTTGGAAGCGTGACATACCCACTCTGACGGATGAGGACTGGTCCGAGAGCCTACAACAATACATCCCCCCTTATGATCACCAAAGATCGATTTATTCAGTTAAAATTCATTCATATGGTGCATTATATGCCCCAGAGGCTTTTGGTTATCTACACTACATTGGATGCTTTATGCCCACGCTGTCGAGGGGAGGTGGGAAATTTCATACACATAGGATGGTCATGCCCGGCACTTCAGGGCTTCTGGCAGACAGTGGCAGCTGACGTTCAGAGGCTCAGTGGGGTGTCCCTCACACCTGACCCCCTGGTTTTCCTATTACGGATGACAGATAATCTACCTACGAATACGCATATTGAACTGTTTATATTCTATGCTGCATATTATGCTAGGAAAACTATACTGATTGGCTGCAAGGCATCTGACCCCCCTCTGGTTGTCACATGGAAATAGATGATAAATGAAATTCTCCCTCTATACAAAATGACGTATATGGGCCGCAATTGCCCTAAAAAGTTTCACAAAATCTGGTCGGCCTGGGTGGAAGCTAGACATCTTACACTGTAGCCCCATTCCAGGATTACCTACTCCCATCTTTTCCCCCTCCCCTCTCCCATCCTTTTTCCTTCTAGGGCCCCCCTCTCCTCCCCCCCAATTTCCCAGGTTTGGCATTTTTACAGTTAAAATTTATGAACAACTTAAGAGAATGCATTCATTTTTGCCCTTCCTTGCTACAAGTGGATTAGCATATTTAATTTAATTATGTCTTGATACTGCATCACTGGACGTTGTGAACCTTCCTTCCCTTTTTCAGCAATATCTGTTGAAATTCACATGTACACTGCTGTTTTATATCAATAAACATTCCTGGGACTGGGATGCCATTAACCACTTAAGCCCCAGACAATTTTGCTGGTCAAAGACTAGGCCACTTTTTGCGATTCGGCACTGCAACGCTTTAACTGACAATTGCGCGGTCGTGCGACATGGCTCCCAAACAAAAATTGACATCCTTTTTTCCCACAAATAGAGCTTCCTTTTGGTGGTATTTGATCACCTCTGCGGTTTTTATTTTTTGCGCTATAAATATAATACTGTACAAAAATAGAGCGATAATTTTGAAAAAATTCAATATTTCTTAATTTTTGCTATAATAAATAAATATATATATATATATATATATATATATATATATATATATATATATATATAAAATTCCCTCAATTTAGGCCGATACGTAATCTTCTATATATTTTTGGTAAATAAGCGTTAATTGATCGGTTTGCGCAAAAGTTATAGCGTCTACAAAATAGGGGAAAGTTTTATGTAATTTTTATTATTTTTTTTTTTTTACTAGTAATGACGGCGATCAGCGATATTTATTGTGACTGCGACATTATGGCGGACACATTGGACACTTTTGACACATTTTTGGGACCATTGTCATTTTTACAGCGATCAGTGCTATAAAAATGCACTGATTACTGTGAAAGTGCCACTGGCAGTTAACCACTAGGTGGCGCTGTAGGGGTTAGGTGTGCCCTAGGGAGTGCTTCTAACTGTAGGGAGGGATGGGCTATGTGTAACACGACACTGATCACCGCTTCCGATTACAGGAAGCTATGTTCACTGTCCTGTCACTAGGAAGACTGGGGAAATGCTTGTTTACATAAGCATTTCCCCCCGTCTTCCGCATCGTAACACGATCGCGGACATGCCTGCGGACATCGAGTCTGCGGGACCCGTGGTCGGAGTCACGGAGCTTGCGGCGGGTGCACACGTCCACAATGACACTTCTTAGGGGACGTATACATTCGTCCATTTGCCTGCCCGTGCCATTCTGCCGCATTCTGAACTTTGGGGTGCACACCCTAATGCAATAGGCTGCGCATGCCTATGACTCTAAAATTATTAATTAATTAAAATTTTCCTTTCAAATTTGACAATCCTTTCTTTCTTTCCATAGTGACTATATATTAATTGAATATGCCTGGAACTAAGTGTATGAGCACATATTTACATATTACATTTTTCAATTGTTTATATTAACTTAACATTTCATTTTCGAGTTGATTACCTGTTTTTGTAAAATATCTAATCTTCAGATATGTATAATTCCATCCAATTTATTATCATATACTTAACTAATATTACCATTTGTTGTACCATTTGTTGTAACTATTTATTACTAATTGTAATTGTCTTTATTATTTAATATTCAATAAACAAAATTGACAAGAATACCATCTCTGAACACACAACAGATTGAACCTCGAAGTAGATGGGCTACAGCAGCAGAATTACCACACCGGGTGCCACTCCTGTCAGCTAAGAACAGGAAACCGAGGCTACAATTCACACAGGCTCAAAATTGGACAATAGAAGCCTGGAAAAATGATGCCTGGCCTGATGAGTCTCGATTTCAGCTGCAACATTCAGATTGTAGGGTCAGAATTTAGCGTAAACAACTTGAAAGAATGGATCCATCCTGTCTTGTATCAATGATTTAAGCTGGTGGTGGTGTAATGGTGTGAGGGATCTTTTCGTGGCACACTTTGGGCCCCTTAGTACCAATTGAGCATCCTTTAAACACCACGGCCTACATGATTTTTGTTGTTGACCATGTCCATCCCTTTATGACTACAGTGTGCCCATCTTTTGATGGTTCCTTGCAGCAGAATAATGTACAAACCTCAAATCATCTCAAACTGGTTTCTTCAAAATGACAATGAGGTCACTGTACTCCAATGGCTTCCACACTCACCAGATCTCAATCCAATCCTTTGGGATGTGGTGGAGGAGATTTGCATCATGGAAGGGCAGCCGACAAATCTGCAGCAACTGCGTGATGCTATCTTGTCACTATGGACCAAAATCTCGGAGGAATCTATTCCATGAAGAATTAAGGCCGTTCTGAAGGCAAAAGCGGGTCCAACCCGATACTAGCAAGGTGTACCTAATAAAGTGGCCGGTGAATGTATATACACATCAAGGGCCAGAATCTCGTAGGAGGGCATAACTTTGTGCGGGCGTAACGTATCTGATTTACGTTACACCTCCGCAACTTAGACGGGCAAGTGCTGTATTCTCAAAGCACTTGCTCCGTAAGTTGTGGCGGCGTAGTGTAAATCGGCCGGCGTAAGCCCGCCTAATTCAAATTTGGAACAGGGGGGCATGTTTTATGTAAATGTTCTGTGACCCGACGTGATTGACGTTTTTCACGAACGGCGCATACGCCGTCCGTGGAAATCTCCCAGTGTGCATTGCTCCTAATACGCCGCAAGGACGTATTGGCTTTGACGTGAACGTAAATTACGTCCAGCCCCATTCACGGACGAGTTACGCAAACAACGTAAAATTTTCAAATTTGGGCGCGGGAACGACGGCCATACTTAACATTGGTACGCCGCACTTACGCTACCATATAGCAGGGGTAACTATACGCCGGGAAAAGCCTAACGTAAACAGCGTAACTTTACTGCGTCGGCTACAAAATAAATGTTGATCCAACTGGTTATTATGTAAGCCTCTTACAGTTATGTTAATGTTTTTTATAGTGTAATAAAAGTCTGTGCAATGCAATCTTTAGCAATCACAGTCAGCCTGTTGCTTCACCAAGTCTTTTCTTTGATCTCCTCCACTCATCTGGTGGTCTCCTCACATAAGATACATGCAAAGTTGTTACTCAATAAAATTACTCAACTGTAAAAAAAACTCACACCTTGGCCCCAATAGGTTTCCTTCCAGTAAGATATATTCTGATGTCGGGTCATTTTTAGTAAGAAATGATTTTGGCCCGGATTCAGATACGAGTTACGAGTGGCGGGGTCGTATCTATGCGCCTGATTCTTAGAATCAGTTACACATAGATTTCCCTAAGATCCGACCGGCGTAAGTCTCTTACATCGTCGTATCTTAGGCTGCATATTTACGCTGGCCGCTAGGTGGCGCTTCGGTAGATTTACGTGAGGAATATGCAAATTAGGTAGATACGCCGATTCAGAAACGTCCGTCCGCCCGGTGCATTTTTTTACGTCGTTTACGTTAGGCTTTTTCCGGCGTAAAGTTACCCCTGCTATATGAGGCGTATCCTATGTTAAGTATGGACATCGGGCCAGGGTCGAATTTTCCGTCGATTACGTCGTTTGCGCAAGTCGTTCGCGAATAGGGCTGGGCGTAATTTACGTTCACGTCGAAAGCATTGGCTTTTTGCGGGTTAATTTGGAGCATGCGCACTGGGATACGTTCACGGACGGCGCATGCGCCGTTAGCCAAAAACGTCATTTACGTGGGGTCAGCCCTCATTCCCATACAACACGCCCACTGCATGGAGAATTTGAATTCTGCGGGCTTACACCGGACCACATACACTACGCCGCCTTAACTTAGGGACCAAGTTCTTTCTGAATACGGAACTTGCGCCCTAAGTTACGGAGGCGTAACGTATATGAGATATGTTACGCCCGCCGATAGATACGCAATTGTATCTGAATCCGGGCCAATAGTCTTAAAGTTAGAAAATACATCTGGAGCTTCCCTGGCACCAATACATGTACATGTATTGTTATTATTAATATTATATACGATTTATATAGCGCCAACAGTTTACGCAGCGATTAAACAGCTTAAACAGTGCAGCACAATTAAAGTACAGTTCAATATAGAAGGCACAAGAGGGCCCTGCTTGTAGAGCTTACATTCTATAGGGAGGGGTGGTGGTACAAAAGGTAATAGCTACAGAGAATGATTTGATGGGGGTGGCTCAGGGACAGTTGTTAGGTGGGTGCGGGATAGACTTCCCTGAATAAATTAGTTTTCAGGGATGTTCTAAAGATGGACAGGGTAGGGGCTGATCGGACATACCGGGGCAGGGAGTTCCAGTTGATGGGAGAGGCTCTAGGGAAGTCCTGAAGGCGAGCATGGGAGGAGGTAACAAGGGAGCTAGAGAGTAGGAGGTCCTGGGAGGAGCGGAGGGGACGATTTGAGTGATATCTGCAGATGAGGTTGGTGATGTAGATGGGGCGATGTTGTGAATGGCCGTGTATGTTATGGTTAGCATTTTGAATTTTATTGGAGAATTGCATTGAATTGAATTGAAAAGCATGTAGAATTATATAGTAAGTAAGGAGTCCTCAAACTCAATAAACAAAGGGGCCGGTTCACTGTCTTTTAGCACCTCATCAGTGGGAAAAATTATAGCCCATTGTTGGTGTCAATGAAAGGAATTGTGCCTCATCGTTGGTGTTGGTGTTCCCTGATCATTCGTGTAAATAGGAGGAATAGGGCCTCATCAGTGGTGTCAGCAGAAGGAACTACTGTGCTCCATCTTTGGTGTCAGTGGAGGGAATTGTGCCCTAAGGGCTGGTTAAATGCAAGCAAAGGGAAGCACTTTGGGGACCACTTTAGTATTTGAGAGATCATAGGTGACATCTACAGTCCACTTTCTATGCTTTGATCAGGCCTGCATGTAATATAATGGCATTTGTGGGCAGTCCAAAAGGGGGAGGGCGGCAACAAGCCTCAAAAAAAGTGATCGTTTTTTTCCTTATTTAGTTTCCATCTCTGGAGATTCATAGCCAAATCCATTAAGAGAATTGTATAGGGGATGGGGTGTGGGGGATGTTTAGAAGCCAGTAGACTTCTTAGGGCCCTTTCACACGGGGCGGATCAGTAATGATCCGCCTCCGTGTGGCCGTAAGCTCAGCGGGGATCGCTCCGTATATCCCCGCTGAGCCGGCGGCTGACAGGGCGGTCCCCGCACACTGTGCAGGGACCAACCCTGTCTTTTCTCCGCTCTCCCCTATGGGGGAATCGGATGAACACGGACCGTGTGTCCGTGTTCATCCGATCGGATCCGCAGACGGAAGAAAAAATAGGGTTTTCTTCCGTCCGCAAAATCGGATCTTTGCGGAGGCGGGTGATTACGGGTGTCAGCGGATGTTTATCCACTGACACCCGCAATCACATAGGGACCAATGTATGTCCCTTTTTCATCCGCAAACGGATGGATGAAAATGCGGACATACGGTCCGCACGGCTGAAAGGGGCCTTAAAGTGTAGGGAACTGTTCCTCTTTTCTGTTTTTTGTTTGTACATTTGAAAAGTAGTTCTGCATATAAACCAGATTCCATGCTTTCTCCTATATCAAAGTCCGGCAGTAGCTTCAGATAATCACATGACATTGATATGTAAAAAAAGAGTGTAATGATTCAGGTGTGTCTAGAGAAGTGAGATATCTAAATATGGCTCTAATGATGGGTAATTACTTTGTGGTTTTCAAAGATTATTGGAAAGTGTTTTAAAAGGCATTAGGAAGAAATTAAATGTAATTTGTGAGGCATTACAAAATTATTGTATTGTTTCTACTATATAAATTGAGTATTCTGACGTTATCACACTCAGCAGCTTATAGGCTCACAACATTACACTCAAGAAACCACAGGCTCATGACCTCACATTCAGCAGTCTATAAGATCACACAATCACACTAAGCAGCCTAAAGTTTAACAGCATGACACCCAACAACCCAAAGGCTCATTAGCTCAAATTCAACAGTCTATAGGCTCACAAAATTGCACTCAGCAGCCTATGGGCTCATATCTTCACACTCAGCAACCTGTAAGCTCATGACCAGGGCTCAAGTCCTGCAGGAACGCGTGGGAACGGAGTCCCTGCACTTTTTTCATAGCAGGAACGCAGTTCCCTTTGCAGGACTAGAGCAGCCGAGAACAGCCGAGCCACCCGAGCCAATCCTTCACTAAGCGGCGATGCCCAGCTCGAGTCACTGTCAGGGGCAGGCGAACCTTAGTAATCCTTTATGTTACTGGCCGCTTCCTGTATATGGATTCATCGGGTAGTGTGCTGGTATTCCGTCACTTCCTCAATGCCGCAATGTCTCCTGGGAGCTTTTGTCATTGTTCCCAGGAGACATTGCGGAGGTCTGCCACGAGTTATCGTAGGATTTAGAAAGAACTTGCTTGCTCCTGGGAACAATGACAAAAGCTCCCAGGATACATTGCGGCATCAAGGAAGTGACGGAATACCCGCACACTACCCGATTAATCCATATACAGGAAGCGGCCAGTAACATAAAGGATTACTAAGGTACAGTGGATCGAAAAAAAACAAAAAAACATGCGGTTTAGTAATTATGCATATGAGCGTATCATTTTTTTTTTTTTTTGGGTGGATCACACTTTTTTCCACAGGACTTGACGCCTGCTGATGACTCCACATTTAACAATCTGTAGGTTCACACATAGCAGGCTACAGGGTTATTCATAACCTCACACTCAGCATCCTATAAACTCACAACTTTACATTCAGTAGCCTAAAAGCTTATGACCTTATACTCCTGACCAATAAAATGAAGGTATTGTGTGTGCTTCTACACTGTGTGCCCAATTATTAGTTAAGTTGTATTATTGAACATCTACAGTGCTCTTGATTAATCAAAAAGTTTAATAAACCTCAAACCTAAATATTTAAGAAAACAAAAGTGAGGTTTTGGCTTTCTTAAGAGAATATCTATGTATGTATAATTATTGGGCAACAATTAGGCTGGGTTCAAACTTATGCGAATTGGATGCGGGGAGAGTGTGGCCGGCTCTCAATAAAGCCAGTTTACACAGCTCCAGTGCGGCCACGATCCGTACTGGAAAACGGTCCTGTGGGGCTTTGGCTTAGTTTCAGGTCCGAATTCAGCCAAAAATTCAGACATGATTTTCCCCTAAAAAGCTGAACAGGAACCGTCTGCTGCGAGCCGTGGCTGCAGCTAGTGTGATACCGGCCTTAGCGTGCAGAATTATTATGGAACTAAATGAAAAATTAAAAGTTACCATCTCACTTGTTTATTTTCATCTGTTGAAGTGAGAATAATAAACATACAACTCAAAATTCACACATAAACATTTCTGATGTTTCAAAAAGATTTAAATAAATCAGTGACCAATATAGCCAACCTTCTTTTCAAAAACAGTCAAAAGGCCATTCCATTCATGGAGTCTGTCAGTTGCTTCATCTGTTGACAATCAATTTTTTGTGTAGCAGCAACCACAGCCTCCCAGACACTGTTCAGAGAGGTGTACTATTTTCCTTCACCGTAAGTCTCCCATTTAAGAAGGGCCCAAAAGTTCTCAATAGGGTTTAGGTGAGGTGAGGAAGGGGGCCATGTCATCATTCTTTCATCTTTAAGGCCTTTACTGCCTAGCTACACAGTGGAGTACTTTGATGCATGCAATGGAGCATTGTCCTGCATAAATATCATTGTCTTGTGGAAAGTTGCAGAAGGTTTCTGAGTTGATTTTGAGTCCATCTTCAATCCAAAAAAGTCCAACTAGCTCATCTTAATGAGGTCAGCTCAAACCAGTACCCCACCTTCATCTTGCTGGCGTCTGAGACGAACTGGAGCTTTGTGCCCGTTACTGATCCAGCCACAGACCCATCCACCTGGTCCGTCAAGAGCCACTCTCATCTAATCAGCTCATAAAACCTTTGAAAAATCTGTCTTTAGATATTTCTTGGCCCAGTCTTCACACTTCAACCTATGTGTCTTGGTCAGTGGTGGTCGGGTTTCAGCCTTCCTAACCTTGGCCATGTCTCTGAGCACTGAACACCTTCTACATCTGGGCACTCCGGGTAGGTTGTTGTTCCCGAATATGACAGCACTGGATGATAATGGGTTCTTGGTAGCTTCACGTTTGATACTTCTCAAATCTTTGGCAGTTCATTTATGTCTCTTTTCTCAACACATTTCTTGCGACCATGTTGACTATTTGCAACAAAATGTTTTATGGTTCTGTGATCCCGCCCCAATATATTAGCAATTTCAAGAGTGATGCATCCCTCTAAAAGACTTTTTACAATTTGTTACTATTCAGTTCAGGTAAATCTCTTTTTTGACAAATTTTGCCTAAGGAAAAAAAGCTGCCTAATAATTATGCATGCCTTGCTATAGGGTGTTGATCTCATCCTCACTCATTACACAAATACACATCATTATCTGCTTAAATCCAATAAGCTTTAAAGTTTATACAGCTTGGATTTGGACAATATGCATAAAAATGTCATGCTGAGACATTCCATGTTGTAAAGGATAAAAACATTCATGTATCTGAACACCTGAGTACTTCTGCCCCGTTACTGTACGTAAACTTTTTTTCCATTTTGGAAACCAAAAAATTTGAATTTTAGCAAGAAATGTTCAAATCCCGTCAGTTTTTTTTTCTTTCTTTTTGTTTTGCTATTTGTGTCTTGTTCAAGAGATATCACTTCACTTCTGCTATTAGACCGTTGTCACCAAAACAAATGTCCTCACTGGAAGATTTTCCCTCTAGTCCTGTTCTGGGTGCAACTCAAGGAGTTAGATTTTCCCTTCTTTTTCAATTTCAGTGAGAATGGCAATAAAGATAGGGATCATTTCTTCAGGGTCTACGCAGACAGAAATAAAAACCTGAGAGGGGTTCTTCTAACCCTTTCCCACTTTATCCAAAATTTTAAAATAAAAAGTTTTCCTTTATATATACTTCAACTTCTGAGCAGGAGGGTGTCACAATGGTAAGCATCAATGCATTGCATTCAAAGGTCCCAGGCAGTGCATTATGAGTCCTATTCATATCTATAGTTTGATTGCTGGACAGCTCACAAAATGACTCCCATTTTTTCCAAATTATCCCTCAATATCCACTCTGTGTTAAAGAAAATATCAAGTGTAAGGTCCTTGAGGGAAAGCAAAGCCAATGATTACAGTCACCGAGCTAGTCTTCATGCTGCACCCCTATACTTCATTAGGCAGATGCACACACATGCTGTATATATAAGAAGAGCCCTGCGGGCCCTTAGGAATTTTCTGCATTTCTGCATGAATGGCTTCAAAAATGTAATTTGCTTTTTTATCATTATAATAAAGAAAACATGTTCGATTGTTATATCTTTATTGAACATATGGCTTAAACGCCTTCACGTTCTACTGTAGAATTTCTTGGTACAACTTGAAATTAATTGGTCCCTCAGTGACCGCCAGCTGTCCACATCCAGAGACAGCTAAACCACTTCTCCATCTCCTGTGCTTCACAGCTGGACCAAGCTTTTGGTGTTAGTAGCATTTTCTCTCCAACCATAACAATATGAGCAATTTAAGAAAAGTTTAACTTTTCTCCTCTGCCCAAAGAACTGCTCCAGAATACCCAAGTGATATTTAGCAAATGTGACAGGAAAAGCAATTTTTGTGGTGAGACGTTTGCGGTTGCGGTGTACTCCTATTGATCCTAGCAACTCTGGAAGTCGCGTTAAAATTGCAGTGGCCGCAATGCTTTGCATGTGTATGGCCCTATCTGGCTGCAGTGGTAGAATTTATTGCACCAGCAACAGAATTGCTGCACACTGATAGGAAAGTAATAGTTTTCCTTTATTAAAACAGCCAGCAGGAACAGGTTCTAGGCCATCATGTTTTATTTTATTATTATTATTATTAATATTTATTATACAGGATTTATGCAGTGCCAGCCATTTGCGCAGCTCTTTACAACATGAGGCAGACAGTACAGTTACAATACAATTCAATACAGGTGGGATTAGAGGGCCCTGCTCGTAAGAGCTTACAATCTAAGAGGGAGGGTCACATGATACAAAAGGTAATACCTGTGGGGGATAATCTGATGGGGAAAATAAAAGTACAGTTGTTTGGTGTGTGCAGGATAGGCTTCCCTGAAGAGGTGGGTTTTCAGGGATCCTCTAAAAGCAAACAAAGTAGGAGATAATCAGACAGATTGGGGTAGGGAGTTCCATAGGATGGGTGAGGCTCTGGAAAAGTCCTGGAGGCTAGCATGGGAGGAGGTGATGAGGGAGCTAGAGAATGGGAGGTCTTGGGTGGAACGAAGAGAACGATTAGGTTGGTATTTTGAGACTAAGCTACTAATGTAGCTGGGGGCAGAGTTGTGGATGGCTTTGTAAGATGTTGTTAGTATTTTGAATTTAATTCATTGGGTTAAAGGAAGCCAATGGAGAGATTGGCAGCAAGGAGCAGCAGACACGGAGCCGTTGGTAAGGTGGATGAGCCTGGCAGCTGCATTCATAATGGACTGAAGAGGGATAATCTATATAAAGGTAAGCCAACGAGAAGGGAGTTGCAGTAGTCAATGCGGGAGATAATCAGAGAGTGAACTAGGAGCTTTGCGGTGTCACTGGTTAGAAAGGGGTATATTTTGGAGATGTTTACTGAGACTGAGGCAGCAAGATTTGGAAAATAATTGGTTGTGGGGCCTAAAAGGATAGATCACAGTCCAGGGTTACACCAAGAACCGTGGCATGCAGGGATGGGCTGATAGTTGTGTCATCGATCTTGACAGAGTGATCAGAAGAGGCACATGGGAAAGAAAAAAGGATGAGCTTGGTTTTGAATAGATTGAGTTTGAGGAAGCGGTGCGACATCCAGACTGATATGTCTGTTAGTAAATAAGTGATGCGTGAGGGAGTGAGCTGAGGGGTAGAGAGATAAATTTGGTCATCTGTGTAGAGATGGTATTGGAAGCCATGGGGAACTGCCCCAGGCCTGGGAGGAGGTGTAGATCGAGAATAGGAAAGGTCCAAGAACAAAGAACAGAACTTTGGTGGACCCCAACAGAGAAAGGAAAAGAATTGTAAGTAATGCTAAAGGTACGATTTGGTAAGTAGGAAGATAACCAGCAAAGAGTACATTCATGGAGACCAAAGGTGTGGGCAAATTCCAGACTGAAGGAGATCGAGAAGATTATTTTTGGCGAGGTGGTCACTCAGTCAGTTGTAGACCAGACATTCAAGGAGTTTGGTTGAGATGAGGCAAAGGTTGTTAAGATTGGTGGGGTCCAATAAGGCTTTTTTGCATGTTTGAGAGTGTTGATATTCTAGGCACAATGCTTTCACATAGAAAGAGACAGGGTTGTGCCTAGTCCAAAACATGTCATAACATGTCAGAATATAACTTGTTCCTGATGGCTCTTAGAGGAAGAATATTACTTTACATCTCAGCATGTGCCATTTGTCTTGCTGGTACAATTGATTGCTTCGGTGGAGATGAACCTGAGATATGATTGTGGACTGTGGAGGCTAATCTTGTGTGGAGCGGCACTTGAAATATACAATGATCATCTTTTTTGTTACGTAAAACCAGGGCTTTTTTTCTTAAAAAATAGGTGCAGGAACTCCTTTCTTCCAAGTCACCTCTTGTGTCCACCCCATACCCACCTCCGAGCACCATTACTTGGTTCCACCCCCTACCCACCTCCGAGCACCATTCCTTGGTTCCACCACCTACCCACCTCCGAGCACCATTCCTTGGTTCCACCCCCTACCCACCTCTCAGCAATGGATAAGTATTTTGTATGTAATTTGTTAATGATGGTAAGCAAAACAGATCCCATGTAGCCAGCAACAATGGAGCACCCCCAGCAACAATAGACTCTGAACAGCTAGCAATAATACACCCCTCCCTCAACAGTTGTCTCACAACAATGATTGTCTCCCAGTAGCATAAGAGCCCCCCAGCAACAATAGAACCCCCCCTGTAATAAGAGATCCCCTCAGGCAACAATAGATCCCCCAGAAGCCAGCATCAATAGACCCTCCAATATACCCCAGCACTCTTTTCCATTACATATATTCAGAGCTGGAGGTGCCGGAACTGCATTCCCCCGCGTTCCTGCTGAACAAAAGGCCTGTGTAAAACCCTCCCAAACGAAAAAAAAAAAATGATTGCTGTAACTGCTTGTGAAACTGCAGTGATCTTGAGTTTGGCTTGAATTTGCTAGTGTATTTAAACCTGCTGGTCCATCCAACACCCCCCCCCCCCATACTAACAATGCTGCCAAAGGTTTCCCCTGGTGCTCCTGCATCCAGAGTGTGAGCACTCTCTATCAGGAGGTGTGTTACTGGCCAGATTGTCAGGTAAAAACAGAGGGGAAAAAAGCCTAAGAAAATAAAAGAAATGCAGCCAAAACTATTACTAGATTGGTAAACTAGTATATTTGATTTTTGTTTTTGAGTTTAATACTGCTTTAACAGATAACTCACATACTCAGATGTATGCTATAGGGTTGACTTATGGCCCATATATACAATCAGAAAATCATACAAAAAATACAGCTTTTGAAACATTTATATGATAATCTGATCATTAGTACACAGCATTCGTCTGGAATTATCCAAAGGAATAAACACAAAAAGCTTACTCAGTACAGTTTTCAACCAAAAATACAATACAAATACAATACAATACATTACATCACTTCTAATTTTGTATTGTGTCCTACAAGAATTTTTATACTTTAGTAAACTCTTCATTTTCGATATGAGATTAGCATGCGAAAAAAACGTTCATTTATTTGATAATCTCATCGTGTGTACCAGGCTTTACTAAAGATGTTGAGAACCTAAAGTGGGAGTAAACTCCCATCTTTTTTTTTTTTTTTTTATAAATTCTTTATTTTTCATTTTTCAACATGTCACATTGCCTCAAAACCAGGTTCATATCACATCAGACAGTATAAACAGCTTCAATCTCTACATTCTTATGTTTGTCCTTTTCCTTATTTAGGTTTCCTCTATTTTTATCTGCCGCCCTCCCTCTGCACCTCGTCTACCCGAATGCTTTTTTTTTTTATCATATCTTTCATCTTTGACGTGATCTTCCCCAGTTTAAGGCACTAGTACCCCATCTTCTCCCCCTCCCCCCCCCCCTACCTCCGAGTCTATTACCCGGCCAAAAGAAAAAAAAAAAAAAAAAAGAAGGCCTGGAGCTCTCACTCCTCCTCCTAGTGGACTCCCTTCCTCCCCTCTATCCCTCCCCCCCTCCCCCCGCGCTCTATATCTGACATAAGGTGCCCATATTTCTTCCACCCTCTCCTCCCCCTCCCTCAAAGATGCCGTGAGGTTCTCCATGCTTTGCATTTCAGTAATTTTGGCTATCCATTGTGATTTGCTTGGAGAACATGTGCTCTTCCAAAGAACCGGGATACACGATCTGGCTGTGACCACTAAATGTCTCACTAGGGATCTTTTAAATTTTTCTATTGACATGGGTAAGTCTAATAACAGATAAGTCGCCGGTTCATCCCCTAATGATATCTCAGTTATTTCTTCTATCACTTCAGATACCATTTTCCAGAAGTCTTTGACTCCTTCACAGTTCCAAAAAATATGTAGCAGAGTTCCCTCTTCTTTCTGACATCGCCAACAAATATTTGACACTTGAGGAAAGATCTGATTTAAGACCTCCGGTGTCCTGTACCACCTGCTCAGGATCTTGTATCCTCCTTCTTGGAATTTAGATGCTATTGATGCTTTATGATTAAATTGAAAGATTTTTTTCTTCTGAGTTTCCGTGAATGTTACCTCTAGGTCTCTTTCCCATCTCTGAATAAAGCCTATTTCTCATGGCGCTTTTATTTCATTTACCAAAGAATAAAACAGGGAGAGTGAATGTCTCGCTGGTTCTCTCTTAAGACACATTTTCTCGAATTCCGTCAGTATTTCTCTCACCCTGATTTGTCCTCGGATAGTTCGGAGAAATCCCCCTAACTGTCTTCTCCTATATGGGTCTAAATGTTCGGCCAGTTCCCTTTCTATTTCTTCATTAGACATTACCCGATTCTCTCTCTGGAAGTGTATCAGTCTAGTTTGACCTCTATTTTTTAAATTCCCAAAGCCTGAGTCACTCAGGCCAGGGGTAAACACTGGGTTCCCCAGAATTGGTGTCATCGGGTTCACTTCCGTTTCGTCCTCTAGGGTAAACTCCCATCTTTGACTTTTATCTATAGGTAAGCCTATAATAAGGCTTACCTACAGGTAGTGTAAATATCTCCTAAACGTGCACTGTTTAGGAGATATTTACTGTACGTGTAGCCGGTGACTTCATTCTGGCTGTTACTTCCGAACTCTGTGCCGTAAACTGCGGCTCACACGTGCATGTATGGGAGTGATGTTGTCGCGGCTCTAACCAGTCACACAGCCGGAGTCCGCTAATCCAGAAGAAAGACAGGTGAAGATGGGAGCTCCTGCAGCTCTGACATCTCGGCACTGGAAGGGCTTTATTTTAAGGTAAGTTTAACATAATCAATATAAGAATCATGCAGTGCCGTGAATGATAAAGTGCAAAGTGTGAATCAATAAGTGGTATTAAAGAAAATCATCCAATATGAAACATAGGTACATAAAACTCCTGTATATAATGTAAACAACATTAAAGTGGATGTAAACCCTCACATATAACCAGTGAAGTGAACAGCCTCAGATGAAACAAATCTGCCTACATAAGTTTTACATGTATATCTGCTGTCTTCAGCTTTAAATATTCTTTAGAAAGTGCAGTGCCAGCTTGTGGCTTCACAGCTAGGTGCCCACTGCGCATGTGCGAGCCGCACTGCAGATTGTGAATGGTCCTGCAGTCTTCTGAGACCTGTGGCAATGCCCAGAAGACTGGATAGAGGTAGGGGGAGAGAAGAACTTTGAGCGGAAGTGGGAGAGGGTACCTGTCAAAACCAAGTACCCACCCCACCCCCCAAAAAAAATTGCCATTTAGTGAAGGGGGGGCTTAAAGCGGAATTTCCCCTTTTGGGTGGAGCTCTGCTTTCATGACTGTGCCCTGATGGAAACCCAAATCTTTAGAAATCATTTGTGACCCTTTCCAGTGTTATAAGTTTTAACAACTTCTCTTTTTTTTTATCAGACTTTATTACACCTCCACACAACTATAGAACACGTAATCAAGTGTATAGTTGTTTACATTTTTCTATTTCTTTTCCAACCATTTTTTTTAAGTTTTGAAAAGAACCGGTATATACAAAGCAATGCAGTGCAATAGTTTTCTTTTGTCCATCTCAGCATACAGTACTGGTTACAAAAGATAAGATGTTATCAATCAGTTGCATAAAAACCCATAAGTAACCTATTATGAGGTCAGGTAGCTGAGCCATAATTTACATGGATCCATAACAGTGTATGAACTACTTGAACATGTTTTTCAAAGAACAAGGCCTCAGAAGAACCCAAGAACAAAACTCATGTCTGTATATGTCTCAACATAAAATAAACATCAACTTCTTTGACTCAGTAGGCCTCTTCAAAACCCCTCACCATTTTATCTGGTGATGAGGTTGCACCGGACCAACAATTGCTTAGAAGTAATACCAGCGAAGAAGAGAAAGCAAAAAGAAAAGAGAAAAAGAAAGATCTAGTAAAGCAAAGGACTAAGTACAAGACGTGTTTCTGCTATGCGTTGTATAAAAAAAGGTCCTTCTGACCAGTTCAGGAGTGTCCTGAAAGGTATTTTATCCATGGATCCCATATCTTTTCAAAATAGATCAGCTTATCCCCAAGAATGGCCACCATGCGTTCATTGATCATGATCCACGTCAATTTGGCCTTTAAAAGGTGAAAGCGGCTCATGGGGGATTCCCAGGGTCATGCATTAGAAATCCTAGCTACTGTAAAAATAAACAAGCGTCTCACGTGTCCTGGTATGCCCTTCACTGGCATCCTAAAAAGGGCCCGCTGTGGGGTCTTGATTAGATTCACTTGGGCAAGGGAATACATAAAGTTGTATGTGCGGATCCAAAACCGCCTCACTTTGCTGCATATCCAGCAAACTACTTCCATAACGGGCCTATTCTGGCACTTCTCTCCTTCATGTAAAATTCATCATTTTTTTCCTAGAAAATTACTCAGAACCCCCAAACATTATATATGTTTTTTTAGCAGACACCCTAGGGAATAAAGTGGCGGTCATTACAACTTTTTATCTCGCATGGTATTTGTGCAATCATTTTTCAAACGTATTTTTTTGGAAAACAAAAACAGTTTCACAATTTAAAAAATAACAAAACGGTAAAGTTAGCCCAATTTTTTGTATAATGTGAAAGATGTTACACAGAGTAAACAGATACCTAACATGTCATGCTTTAAAATTGCACACACTCCTGGAATGCCGCCAAACTTCGGTACTTAAAAATCTCTATAGGCGACGCTTAATATTTTTTTACAGGTTACCAGTTTAGGGCCAGATTCTCAAAGGCGTTACGACGGCGCAACACCATTAGCGCCGTCGTAACACCTCATCTGGCCCCGGGTATCTATGCGACTGATTCTCAGAATCAGTTGCGCATAGGTACCCATTAGATCTGACATGCGTAAGGCTGTTACGCTGTCAGATCTTAAATGTATTTTTTTTTCCCGCCGCTAGGTGTCGCATCGTCGCTTTTCCCCGTCGTCTATGCAAATGAGGTAAGTACGGCGATTCCCGAACATACGCGAGGTCGACGCAGCGAATTAACGTCGTTTGCGTAGCGTACCCGACGCGTAAGGTTGCCCCTGCTAATTAGCAGGCGCAACCAATGTTAACGATGGCCGTCGTTCCCGCGTCGAATTCAATAAAAATTACGTCGTTTGCGTAAGATGTCCGTGAATGGCGCTGGACGCCATTTACGTATACATCTAGGCAAATGACGTCGGGGCGACGTCATTTAGCGCAATGCACGTCGGGTAATTTACCCGACGGAGCATGCGCAGTACGCTCGGCGCGGGAGCGCGCCTAATTTAAATGGTGCCCGCCCCATTTGAATTGGGCGGGCTTGCGACGAGCAATCTAACGCTACACCGCCGCAAGTTTACAGGTAAGTGTTCTGAGAATCAGGATGTAAACCTGTAGACCTGCGGCGGTGTAACGTAGATCTCATATATTCCGCTGCCCAGGAGCAGCGCGAATGTATGAGAATCTGGCCCTTAGAGTTACAGAGGAGGTCTAGTGCTAGAACTGTTGTACACGCTCTAATGCACGCGACGATACCTCACATGTGTGGTTTGAACGGCGTTTACATATGTGGCTGGGACTTATGTGTGTGTTCGCTTCTGAGCGCGAGCTAACGGGGACAGGGGTGTATTATTATTATTATTTTTTTACCTACATTTTTTTTTTTTACACTTCTTTTTACTTTTTTTTTATCACTTTTATTCCTATTACAAGGAATGTAAACATCCCTTGTAATAGGAATGGTTCGTGACAGGTACTCTTTATGGAGAGATGCAGGGTCAATAAGATCCCATATCTCTCCTCCAGGCTGGAAAGCATGAGATTGTGAAAAAAATTCAAAAGCCGCAATCATGGCTTTGTTTACTTCCGGGTATCCGGGTGTGACATCATAACATCGCGCCCGGGCCTCCGACGGTCATAGAGATGACTGGTGACCATCTATTGGTCAGCTTTCCATATCAACTCAGCCCCTCTAGTACTATAGGGATTGTTGTCCTAGGGTAGGAGAAATAAAAAAGTAGGTCATCTGCGTAAGCAGCCACTCTATACTACTTTTCTCCTACTCTTACCCCTCTAGAATCCAGATTCTTATGGATTGCGGCTAATAGACATGTGTGATTCCATTCGTAACAAATGTATTTTCGTACAAATTTGTTAGTATTCGTACATTTGGATCAATTCGAACATCCGAATAACTGAAAGTACTAAATTACAAAAATGACAGAATTACGAATAAGCAAAATAACGAACAAGCGAAAATATGAACATACGATTGGACAAACTTACTAAAATTCGAAACACCGAAACAGCAAAAGAACAAAAATGACATCTATAACAAACGATTTGCATTCCGTATTTTAAATCCTTTGTCTATTCGTAATTTCGTATATTCGTATTTTCATTCATATGTTCGTATTTTCATTTGTGTGTTTTGTAAATCCGTTTCTTTGTCTGTTCGTAAATTTGTGTACTTGAATCGTTCTTTCGAATGGGCACTGGGCAGTGTAGTTAGTGAGTGATGTATCTTACTTAATATCTTAGCCAATCAGGTTATCTCTTTTGTGCTGAGTCACATTGGACAGTGTAAAGCCTCGTACACACGATCGGACTTCAAACAAACTTTTCCGTGGATTTTTGTCCGAAGGGAGTTGGCCGGGCACACCCACACACACACACATGGTCCGTTCGAAGCTTCTGGTGCGCACCGAACGGGGGGGTGTTTGGCTCATCCCTAGTCATTAACAGCAAAAAAAATCTCCAGCTCCTGCTCAATCTTCTTAATTATCCCCGGGTCCTGGATTAAATAATTATTTCGTTTCCAGCTCTTTCCCACTGGGGGAACTTCTGATATTTCTAACTGTATCACTAGTGGGGCGTGGACAGAAAGAGTGATTGTTTTAATCTCAGCATTTTTAAGAGAAGATACCAATTGATGTTCTAGCAACACATAGTCAATCCTTGAGAATGACCCATGAACTGGGAGTAAAAAGTATAGTCCCGACTTCCTGGGTGTCTAATCCTCCATGCATTAACCAGCTTATAGTCACATAACAATTTTTTTATTACTTTCTGCCTTTGAGCTGTACAACGAGTAAGGCCCCCTGTGGTGACTACCTGTGGATCTATACTCAAATTTAAATTTCCTGCTATTATAAGTTTGCCTTCCTTAAATACCTCAAGTTTTTTCAGCATTTTCCTTAAAAAGACCTCTGGTTCCTTATTTGGAGAGTATTTATTTGCAAATGTACATTCCATGTTAAACAGTCTCCCCTTTATAAAGAGAAACCTTCCCTCTGGGTCTGCCATAGGCTTTATCAAAACCTATGGCCATGCCACGTGAGTGACTAGATGTTGAGTCACGTTAGAACTACGTGGGGAACAGATGCAAGGACAATCTACACCCAGAGGCGTGTGTGATATGTGTCTCCTGGAGACAAACCACATTCGCCCCAAAAAAATGCAGCTCTTTATTTACTTTATATCTTTTACTTGGGATATTTAGTCCTCTTACATTATAAGTAATTAGATTTATTGTAACCATGGTTCATCAGAATGAGCGTTTGGCCTACCGAAAGAGGCAGGAAAAAAGGGAGGGAAAAGAACACCCAGCGGGAGAGAGAGAGAGAGGGAGACCCAGGAAAAAAAAAGTTAAAGAGGACCCACATTAAACCCCCCACTCATATCCCCCTGCCCCCCAAATTAACCCCAACCCCCACCCACCTCCCCTCCCCCATAACCTATTCAATCCCCCCTCCCAGGTTGAGGCTGAACAGGTTCCCTTTTTCTGTTCAACATACTGTATGGGCCTGGCGACCACTGTCTAGGTGTCGCCTTCTCTCCATATCTTCAGGGGGGGGGGCGATTACACCTGACACCTCCTGCTCATCTGTTGGTTCTCTGGACCCATTCCCAGTCCCCCCCATCCCCTCCACCCGCCCATCAGTCTCTTTATTATCTAGTTCCCTCTTCATATTACTGTCTTCCCCTTCCAAGAGATACTACACTATATAGGACCCCTTCCTCCATCCTCTCTCCCTCCCCCTCTCCTCCCACTGTAGGTCCACCTCATATTGCTTTGGGCTAATCATGTTCTGCCATTTTCCTCCCATCCTCATAGGGGGGAGGTGAGAAGTCCAGTTTATGACAGAAGTACCCCAAGTCTTCCGGGAATCTCAGTACTGCAGTTAACCCATCCTTCTTCCCTTAAAGTCTCTGTAGATAGCTTGAAAAAATCTGTAGCTGTAGAAAACTTAAGCAGCTCCTGAACAGCCTTGGGGTCCCCTGATAATATCCATAGCCATCAACAAGAGTGCCAAGGACTGACAAGCTGCGGGTGTGAGGACCCCTGGGGTTGGTACAGGTAGGTTGCGGGTTGTTACACCTACTGGATGAACTTACTTACATAAAGGGCATTCAGGATATGCAATAAAAAAAAATCTAATATATTGTAATATAATACAGGATATTTTAAGCTCTGCTGTACCAGATATGTTCTGGGTCGCTGACTGTAGCGCATTCCATACTTGCATTAGTTAGCTGTATAAAGTTACTTTAATAATGGGAAATGCCCTTGGCCTTTTTATACGAACAATTATCAAATATATACAAAGAGATTCCTGATCAGACTTGCCATCTCCACTAATTATTTGTTCCTGAAATCCTGTGGAAATATGATAGAACCGTCGTCTGGACAGCGGTCCTTTCACGTTTCACTTCTGTTGGTGGTCTGATGTATCCAACAAAGAAAACAGGATCTAGGAGCAGCGGAGAAAAGTTCTGGGCATGCTTTCAACTGTTTGTTTTACTTTAGACTTAAAGTATGAAAAGCTGAAAATACTAAAGACATTGAAAATAAACCTGGTGCACAACAAACAATATGGGGGATCAGATTCCAACAACAAAGTCAAGCACAGGGATTAATGTCATTCATTTTCTAACCCTGGCAATCCACAGATGAATACTCAAGAGGAACAGAACACCAAAAGCAAATCAATTTGTTAATAATATTTAAAACATGGATACAACCCTTAGCCTTTATACGGGAGGATGCTACTGTTTCACTGAAACACTATATTACTTGCAAGTCCACCCAAAGCTTAGTTCTGATGGATGTCCACCTACAAGACTTGCAAAAGTCAACTTTTTAATAAGGTTTCATGGTAAATAGAGATCAAACATACTATGTCACCAATACACTTATTTCCCTTCTTTAGTTCTGAAAGCTTTTTTACTTCCCAATTTCTGATCATAAAAATTCTCAAAAAAACACCCTACAGTGTTCATTTTGACAGCCAGCACTGGAGCAGATACAGTATTTTTTTTTTTGTAATTCAAGCTTTTATTATCAAACAAAATACAGTTGACAATCACCACATATAGCAGGTATACATTGCAAAGAACAAATCGCATGAATGCATATGGTCAAAAAAGAAAAATGACTACAACAGAGAGAGAACAGCTGTAGATACACCGGCCTAGCACAGCGAAGAGGTAAGCGGTCAAGGGCTCAGGGCCTAGATAATGGCAAAGTGTACAGCTTTATAAGTATCTCAACCATAATACATATAACCGAGAGCTAACTGCAGTGCATAATATTCTACACAGATGATAGTAATTATATATTTTGTAGCGGCATGGGAAGCAAGGCAACCCAGTGGCGGAGAGGGTCCAAACACGGGGCAACAGAGAAAGTAATGCTCAACAGGATATGCTCCGTATCTGACTAAATCGCCCATGTTTGGACAAATGTGGCGGGGTGAGGAGGAGGAAAAGCATAGGGAAGGGGCCCAGGGGGAATAGGGTGGGTGAGAGGGGAAAAGGAGAAGAGCAAGAACAGCAGGGTCAGGTAAGTGAGGAAAGCAGGATAGAACAGAACAGAACACTCCGACCGGGAGACGGTGAGCGCCTACCAGGCTCAGACAGACTGCGCCACCTCCTGGAGGTAAGCGTCTGTATATATGAAGTGATGCCAAGGTCTCCAGGTCTCCCGAAAGGCCTCCTCCCTGTTATGCAGGGTGGCAGTGAGATCTTCCATATTTCTGAGTTCATTAACTTTTGCATACCACAGGGACTTAGCCGGGGGATTCTCCGATCTCCAACAGAGGGGGATGCACGCCTTAGCAGCGTTCAGGAGCTGGATAGTGAGAGATGCTTTGTATTTCTTGACAGGTCTCTTCGATAGATGAAGCAGACAGGCCGCCGGGTTCCCCCCCAGGGAAGCACCAGTCAAGTGTTCAATCGTACGATACAGTATTTTTTAACATGAGTTCCACGCTCACATCAATGCATTTTTTTGTCTTTTTGAAAAGGGTCAGGGACTTTGTTTCCAACATGCAGCATTTTACATGTTATAGACTTCAGTGGACCCACATCCAAAACGCAAGTACAGTGTTTTTATTGTGATTTTTAGAGCAATTTTGCCACAATTCGCATTTTGCATTTTGTGTTTTGTTTTCTTTACATTTACTGTTTATAGCCTGTTGCTAAGGAGTGGGTCAGGAAGCTGGTCGTGTGTCCTTAACAACCGATGAGTCATCAGTCGCCATCGGGCTCCCTGAATTACCAGACCCTGAATTGCCTTCAGGTCTGATACAGATCTGAGGAGCACACCCCCCAAATATAAAAAAAAATGGCGGGGGTCCCCCCAAAATCCATACCAGACCCTTATACGAGCATGCAGCCCAGCAGGTCAGGAAAGGGAGGGGACAAGCGAACGCCCTCCTCCATCTTCGACTATACCAGGTCGCATGCCCTCAACATGGGGGGGGTGCTTTGGGATGTTGATGGGGACAAGGGCCTCTTCCCGACAACCCTGGGCGGTGGTTGTGGGTGTCTGGGGCGACAGGGGGCTTATTGAAATCTGGAAGCAACCTTTACCAAGGGATCACACCCCCCCCCCCCCATGTGAATGAGTATGGGGTGTATTGTACCCTTATCCATTCACGAGAAAAAAGTGCAGTGTTACAAAACAATCCTGTCTTCTCCCTCCTGTCTTCCTTCTCCCCCTTCTCTCTCCAGTGGTTTCTTCTCCCTCCGCTGTCTTCTCCTTCTGGTGTTTCTTCTCCCTCTTCTACCTCTTAGCTTTCTGGTAAGGTACTCTTCCTTTGCTGCTGCTGCCCACTAAAAATAAAAAACACAGTCTTACTCCAATGCTGGTTGCCTCTGTTGTGTCAGCTCCCGCTGTTTGCCATTTATTATATAGCCATGGGACGTAGCCATCCAGTAACATCACGCAGAGAGCCTGTCCCTTGTGACGTTGTGTGATGTGTAGCAAATAGCAGTTTGTTCATGAAGGGCTGGAGAGTGGTACAGTACTGAGTGTTTTCAGGCAACAGTGAAGCATGGTGGAGGTTCCTCACATGTTTGGGGCTGCATTTCTGCATTTCTTTGGGAGATTTTGTTAGGACCAATGGTGTCCTCATAATTCTGAGAAATACAGGCAGATACTTATCCATCATGCCATTCCATCAGGGAGGCGTGTAATTGGCCCCAAATTTATTCTGCAGTAGGACAACGACCCCAAACATGCAGCTAACATCATGAAAATATATCTTTAGACTCTGGAACAGAATTGTCTGGGTTTCCTGAGAGTGCCAAGAATACTTCTTGGTGCACATAAATGGGGGATACAGGCATAACTGGTGGACACTGTAATTTGTCTTCATCAACCCCTAAGCCAAAACCTGCTACAGTTTCCCCTCATTTTGATCTATGCCCTGGTGGATTAAGGGACAGTACAGGGACAGTACATGTTATGGGTTCTTTGTGAAATGTGCCTTCTACTCCTACAAGATATGGGTCTCTATGGTATGCTATGGAAGCTAGGCCTGTTTGTTTTGATCTGTGTGGGCTGGGAGTGGATTAGAGTAGGCTGGTGACTCACAGACAGCATCACTTCTCAGTTACCTCCCTCAGGCTTCTAGAGGATTCTAGAAGAGTGGAGGGATAGAGAGGTGAATCTGCCAGAGGTGTTTGAAGGAGCCCTTACCAATCATCAACCTGGATTGGCAAGAGGCAGGCCTCCCTAAATACCTAGGGTCAGCCCAGCTGGAGGGTTGTTGTCAGGTGGAAGAACTGAGGATGGAGTGCTAGGCTGTCGGTGCCTTTGAGGCTGCTCCCCAGTCTAGGGACTGACCTTGGGCCTGAGGCTCCGGTGCCAGAAGAATCAATTCAAGAATGCATGAAGGATCTGGATAGGAGGCACAGAGAGGAGTCAAGGACAGTAGGAGCTAGAACAGGCAAGTCTTCATGAGGGATACACCGGTGTGTGAGGCCAGGAGGGCCGGTGAGTGGCAGACACAGTAGGGAGAACTAGAGAGGCAGACACAGTAGGGAGAACTAGAGAGGCACACCTAAGAGGACTAAGAGTGTGCAGTCTGGGATGGGTGCAGAGCCAGCGTTAAGGGCTGTGATGTCACTGGCAGTGGAGTCGGGTAGCTGCAGCCAGGAGGGTTGGCAGACCCTGAAGAGGGATTACTGGGAGCAGCTAAAACTAAAGACTTCCTATTACATTTTTGCTACACAAAAAGGCACTCGTGGTCCCTGCCTGCAAAAGGCAGTTGCTGAGGCCTGACTGAGTCAGAGTTGGGCCTAACCATGTGCTAGCTTTGCCTGCAAGTAAGTGTTGTGCAGGACAGAGAGAGAGATAGTCTGCAAGAAAGTGTTTTGCAGGAGGAGTTTGGAGAAGTGTTTTGTACAAACAGTGGGCCATATTTTTATAGATCTCCGGCGGCGTAACATATGTCCTTTACGTTACTCCGCCGCAAGTTTAACTGGCAAGTGCCTGATTCCCAAACCACTTACCTGTAAACTTGCGGCGGCGTAGCGTAAAGTCCACCCGCGCAAGCACTCCTAATTCAAATGATCCTGGTAGGGGGCGTGGATCATTTAAATTAGGCGCGCTCCCGCGCCGATCGTAATGCGCATGCTCCGTCGGGTAAATTACCCGACATGCATTGCGCTAAATGACGTCTCACGGACGTCATTTGTTTTGACGGTAACAGAAATGGCGTCCATCGCCATTCACGGACGACTTACGCAAACGACGTTAAATTTTCAAATTTCGACGCGGGAACGACGGCCATACTTAACATTGAGTATGCCACCTAAGGGGCATGTTTATCTTTACGCCGCGTATCGCTTACGGAAACGACGTAAAATCACTACGACGGGCAAGCGTACGTTAGAGAATCGGCGTGACTAGTCATTTGCATATTCTACGCTGACCGCAAAGGAAACGCCACCTAGCGGTCAGCGTAGATATTGCAGCCTAAGATACAACGGCGCAGGCCGTCGTATCTTAGGTATGTTTAAGTGTATCTCAGTTTGAGAATACACTTAAACATAGGACGGCCTTAGAATCGGACTTACGTCGGCGTATCTGCTGATACGCCGGCGTAAATTCTTTGAGAATATGGCCCAGTGTACATAGTTCTGTTCCAAATTGACTGTTTTGAAATTCTACTGGACATCCCATATATTCCCATTTCTATCCAAGTTCAAATCCCCCCAATAAAAAAAAAAAAACAAGCATATGGACTGTTCATTGTCTCCAAGGTAATTGGGAAATTAATGCCGGGTTGGTCAGGGTGACAGGTGGACCACAACTTTCACCAGCCCCTATGGGGGGGGGGGGGTAACGCTACATTTGGGGACTCTCCAGGATCACCTGATCACATGTGACCTGCCATTCAATTACAAATATGCCTAGCGCTCTGCAAATGCTGGACATCTTGAGCTTTTGCTCCAAACTCCTGCTATAGACAGTAAAGTGCGCCTGGTAGTGTCTACTGTTGCCCCGGGGTGATCGGGGTAAGTCTGTGGGTGTCTGCGGCTGGGACTGAGGTCTGCGGACTGAGCACATTTCTGTGTTTTTAATTTGATTACATTATTGAATACATTTTATCATTATTATTATTTTTTAGAATTACTTAGTTATTTAATAAATGATAATTTATGATTTTGTGTTTCAAACTTTATCATACCAGGGATCTCTACTAGACTCTTGGACAGATTTATGTGAGTTATTCCTAAGAATTACAGGCCTACAATATAAAACGCCAAATTTCTGTGCAAAATAATGTACTGCTTTTACACAAAAATCTGACATAATCATACCGTCAATCATGGAGGATAAATACCTAGGGTCAGCCCCGCTGGGGGTTGTTGTCAGGTAGAAGAACTGAGGGTGGAGTGCAAGGCTGTCGGGGCCTTTGAGGCCGCTCCCCAGACTGGGGTGGTGACCTTGGGCCTGGGGCTCGGGTGAAGGATCTGGACAGATTCCCTCCTACCCTGGTCCATGCAGATCCTGGGGCTCTCCCTAACCTTCGCTAACAGCTTGGTGAGTGGTTGGACATGACAAATCAGCTTTCCTCCTCCCTGCTGACAGCCAAAAAAATACAGCGCTGATCCCCGGACATCACGGCCACCTACCTCTGGCCACCTAGGATATGGGCAGCCCCAGCGATGTTAGCAGTGCTCAGAGGGAGAATTGTTAAATTACCTGTCAACTATAAATAGCCACCACATACCTTGATTAAAGAATAAACATAAGAAAATTGAATAGGATTTTTAAGGTGCAAAAAAAATACAAATAATTTATATCAAAAATATAAATTTTATTATACAAAAGTACATAGAGAAAAGAAAAACCATCATATAATAGATATAATTTCAAAAATAATGCAGACAATTCTCTCAACATGTTTCGCCATTCAATTTGGCTTCGTCAGGAGTTTTTTTGTCAAGCACTACTGAAATAAGGAAAAGAAAAATAACACAATATGTACACAAGGAAGACATGAAAAGACACATTTGAAACACAATAATATGCAATGATGATCAGATCATAGTCAATATCATACTCAGAATGGCTGCGGGTATATAAAAATGAAAATGAAAATAAAAATAAAAATTGAAAATAAAAATCAGAATTTACCTGTAAAAAATGATGGATACGCCTAAAAAAATATAAATACATTTCTTAGGACCATATCAGGAGGAGAACCTTTTGAGATAGAGTCATATGGTATACCAAGAGAGGTGCTCAGAGAGAGAAGAAGAGGAGGAGCAGCAGGCACACACAATGTACACTGTGATGTTCTCCCTCCTGATGCAGGACAGGTGAGGTTCTGTAGATAACCATGATTGGTGCTGGAAGAAGAGGATGGTGTGGTAGATCAGTGGGGATGACAGCATGGTCCTGCTAGCTGTGGGGCTGGCTGAGTGATGTGTTTCTTCATCACTTAGGCCCCGTACACACGACCAAACATGTATGCTTAAACTGGTCCGCGGGCCAGTTTCAGCAGACATGTTTGGTCGTGTGTGGGCGCGAGCGGGCCGAATTCCAGCAAACATTTGCCCGCCGGGCCTTTTCCCAGCGGACAAATATTCCTGGACGTGTTTTAAAACCGTCCGCTGGAATCCTGCCCGCTCGGACATGTACGGTCGTCAGTACAGACCTACCGTACATGTCCAGGCGCCCGCCGTCCCTCGCATGCGTCGAATGACTTCGACGCATGCGTGGAAGCCTTTAAATGGCAGGCCCGCCCACGTCTCCGCGTCATCGTCGCGGCGACGACGCGGACACGCCCCGCGTATTGTTTACGCGCGGACTTCTGTACGATGGTGTGTACAACCATCGTACAGAAGCCCTCTGGCAGACATGTACGGTGAAAACGGTCCGACGGACCGCTTTCACCGTACATGTTTGTTCGTGAGTACCCGGCCTTAGTCTCAGCCAGATGGTAATATTACACAGCACACTGATAGATGATGGATACCCCCTCCCTGCTCCTCCTCTTCATCTTGATCTCCCTAATTGCCAACAATAGGTATTTGTAAAAAAAAGTATCGATACCCGTAGCTTAAAAAGTAGTATCGGTGCATCCCTAGTGACAGTAGTGAACTATGTCTGCATAATGTGTTTTCAAACAGTCATTTGTACTCTCAATCAACGACTCAAGTGACATGGTGACAATACAGGAGCACAATTTGGAGACAGGGAGAGGTCATTGTAACATTATACCAAGCAGTGTCTGAACAAGGAGCTTCATGGCAGGACCAGCATGAAAGCTGGAGATTTAAAAATATTAAAAATTACTTCTGGGCTCCAGTCCTCAGGAAGGATGTACTGGAAATGGAGCGAGTACATTAGCTATTAAAGGGACTGGAGGACCTTAGTTATGAGGAAAGGTGACATAAACTGAACTTATTCTCTCTGGAGAAGAGACGCTTGAGAAGGGGATATGATTTCAATGTACACATACCGTACTGGTGACCCCATAATAGGGATAAAACTTTTCCGCCAAAGGGCATTTAAAAAGACTTGAGGTAAGAGAGGTAAGAATGTGGAATTCTCTTCCAAAAAGCAGTGGTTTCAGCAGGGAGCAAAGATAGTTTAAAAAAACTATTAGATAGGCACCTAAACGTCCAAAACATTCAGGGATATACAATGTAATATTGACATAAAAGTGCACACACACAGGTTGGACTTAATAGCTTGTGTCTTTTTTTAACCCTACCAACTATGGGCCAGATTCAGAGAGAAATACATTACTCCGCGGCAGCGTAACGTATCCCATTTACGTTACACCGCCGCAGGTTTACAGCATAAATGCCCGATTCACAAAGCCCTTAAATGTAAACTTGCGGCGGTGTAACGTAAATGCTCTCAGCGCAAGCCCGCCTAATTCAAATGGGACGGGCACCATTTAAATTAGGTGCGTTCCCGCGCCGAACGTTCTGCGCATGCTCCGTGTTCAAATTTCCCGACGTGCATTGCGCGAAATTACGGGGCCCCGACGTTTTTTTTAAATGCGACGTGCGTTACGGCGTTTCGTATTCCCGGACGTCTTACGCAAAAAAAAAATTGCGAAATTCGACGCGGGAACGATGGCCATACTTTAACATGGCTGATCTAAAGATAAGCCATGTTAAAACAGGTGTAACTTTGCTACGGGTAAAAACGACTAGCGACGACGTACAGGATTGCGACGAACGCGCAGATCTTCGTGGATCGCCGTAACTAGACATTTGCATATTCTACGCCGACCGCAATGGCATCGCCACCTAGCGGCCGCCATAGAATTGCATCCTTAAGATCCGACAGTGTAAGTCAATTACACCTGTCGGATCTTAGGGCTAGCTATGCGTAACTGATTCTATGAATCAGCCGCATAGTTAGGACGGGCGGATCACAGAGATACGACGGCGTATCAGGAGATACGCCGTTGTATCTCTTTTGTGAATCTGGCCCTATGTAACTATGTAAGAATGTCCAAGTGCCTTTTTCCTAATCGATATACAGATGTCACATGACCCAGTTCTTTCCCAGCCTGTCTGCAGTGAAACATAAGCAGGAGGATCTTCTAGTCCTCTGCCGCTGGTCACATGTTCAAAATGCAAAACAGCTTTTGGAATACAGAGTAAAATAAATAAATAATATCAAACTGTTTTAAATCATCATACAAATACACAGTATATCTGAAACCAAATCTTTATTATTTTTTTAACAATAACATGGTGTGGGTGGATTTTTGCCAGTCACAGGCTGTGTTAGACCTCTCCAGCCTGTGTCTTAGATCAACAGGGAGGTGAAGCCTCCATCAATCTACACATAATATCCCACCCAAATTGTGTTTAGCTGGTTAGTGGGCATGGAGGCGGAGGGAGGGGTGGGCTGTCATTTAACACTGTGTGTACGCTCACATGTGTGACTATATAGTCACATGGGCTGCTCAGATGTGAAAGAGAGGAATTGCTCAGCGTAGAAACTCACTGAAAACTGAGCATGTGCAGAAGCTGGTAACACTGCTCTCCAAAATCTCCAACTGCATTGGGGACAAAATAAAAAGGAGGAGATAGAAAACAGCAGGATCAACCACGGTTGTTTCAGAATACAGAACATGAATCCCATAGTGACCGAGTATGAGCAGCATGCAATACAACATTTTTTGACGGTTGTTTTTCTGTCACTTTAACTACTTATAATATTTTCCTTGAAGGTTCCCCATGGCCATAACTTAAGAAGAATGGAGAAGTTTGGATCGTTTCTCTGCTAGATGCTCATTCCTTCACAGCATGTCACCAGTCAGTATATATCAACCTTAAATGTTTGATGGTTTTTCTGTAGGTGTGGGTAGATTATATGACCAAAGCCCCAGTCATAGTATTCATTTGAAAATTCGGAGTCCTCCTTTTGTCAGGGCTAGCATTGTTAGCAATATAACCATAAAAATACTTGATTCATTGTACCTAACTTCCTAGGCCTCCTTACGACAACAAGCCCTCCTAATGACGTTGAGCCAAACACGTACATCAGGTAGAAAGGTCAAACTTTCCATCAAGAGTTGCTTTAACATGAGTCAAAGGTAACAAGGAAAACACCTGAGGACAACAAGATTTCAATGAGAGATTATCTCAGTTAGTCACGATACACTTACACAGGCTTTCAGTGTTTTCTTCTTCCTTGTTACCTTGTTGGTAGGATCTTCATAATTGCTCTCAGTAATCACCGAACATTGTTTGGATGGACATAGAAAAGGATTAGTAACCTGGCTTCCTTAATACTTTTTAGACATAGTATAATGCGCTTTGCGGGAATACAGTAGAAAACACTGTATGTGTGGTCATCATAAATCATTTATTAATCTAGAAAAGTCAGGATATAGAAAGATTTAAACTTTTCTCATACAACAAAATATGAGTGATAATGATCAGTAACAGATCTTCAAAGATTATCATATATCATCTATCCCTGTGATTAGGACGCAAATAGTAAATCATTATGATATGTCAGTGAAGCAACATCTTTGAATGAACTGCCAGCTATAAACATGATTCCATTGTTGTGAATCACAAACAAATACCTATTCCATATAGTACTATGAGATCTGTTCTTTTAGTAGTATTCTCTAATCTGTAATACTTTCAATTTTTTTTATCATAAATGAGACTTTACACAAACCACATTGTTGGGAAGTTATGCTACCCATACACTTGAAATGGTAGTTGGCCTTTATGGGTTTGATCAGAAACCAACTCTATAGCTTTAGGCCCAAAGTCTGAGATAACACACCAGATGATCAAAGAGGAAGAATTGGTCAGCTAGAAGTGATTTTGCCAACTGCTATAGGATATAGGCTACTTGAAGTCCATGCACACTGATTTAAAATTCTCTGCTTCTACAGAAGTTTTGTGTTTTGCCTGTAGAAGCCGCTCAATCATGGGCGTAGCATAAGGGGTTGCAGGGGTCACAATCACATCCCTGCCCCTAGCTCCAGGGGGCCCCAGTAGCCTCCCAGTCATATTATCATATCCTCCATGAAGTCCAGCTCTGGTCTGCCCTAGGGCCACACAACCACGCTCCAGTACTGGGCTTCTACTTTGCCTTCCCACAGTCCACACCCCTCCAATCTCATTGGCTGGGGAGAAGCTGTGAGGCATTTCCTGAATGCAGAGGAGCACGAGGTGGGAACAGCCCAGGATGAGGAAGTGTTTGTGCTGTGTGCTAGCAACATGGAATGGTAACCGTGATTAGCGAGGCAAGAGGAGGAGAGTGCTATCCTATAGCCACAAAGGGACCGATGTCACTGGTGAGGTAAGACACCGCTCTGTACCCCCCACCCGGGGATGTCCGCTTACCCCACTTACCTGATAAGTGGGGTAAAGACACACACCTTCGGGAGGTGACCTTCCCCCAACACCTGCCAACACTGACAGAGGAACCTTCAGAAATTGCTAAAACACCTCCTCAGGGGGCCCCTGAAGGGATGTAGACTCCAGATTTTGTGTCACATGACTTTGCCCTCCCAGATCCAAGTTGCACACCCCCCCAAAGCCCCCTGACCACCCCCTCTGTCCTGGATACTATGCCTGGCTGCTGAGCTCCTTTCCTATTAAAGCACTCTATACTGTTCCTCCTCTGCACAGCTGAAATCACATTCCTTTACAACACAGCAAGTCAGCCTTTATCTGCACAGGGTGTATCTGCCCACTGCAACTACACTGCCGCTCTGACCAGAGATTGTTCCCACATTGTTAAATAAGTATTGAACGCATCACCATTTTTCTATGTAAATCTATTTCTAAAGGTGCTAGTGACATGAAATGTTCACCATGTGTCGGTAACAACCTATGCAATCCATACAGACAACAAAACCAACACAAATAAGTACAGGAATTAATTTATGTGTAATAAAATGAAATGACACAGGAAAAAAGTATTGAACATCCTAACTGAAATGTATTTAATACTTCATACAAAATTCTTTCTTGGTAATGACAGCTTCAAGACGCCTTCTGTATGGAGAAACTAGTCGCATGCATTGCTCGGGTGTGATTTTGGCCCATTCTTCCACACAGTCTTCAAATCTTGAAGGTTCCATGGGCCTCTTTTATGAACTCTGATCTTTAGGTTTTTCCATAGATTTTCTATTGATTTCAAGTCAGGTGATTGGCTGGGCCATTCTAGCAGCTTTATTTTTTTTTTCTTTGGAATCAATTGACAGTTTCCTTAGCTTTGAGTTTTGGATCATTGTCTTGCTGAAATGTCCACCCTTATTTCATCTTCATCATCCTGGTAGATGGCAGCAGATTTTTAACAAGAATATATTTCTAAATGTTTCTATTCATCCTTCCTTCAACGACATGAAGTTTGCCAGTACCGTATGCTGAAAAACAGCCCCACACCATGATGTTCCCACCTCCAAACTTCACTGTTGGCATGGGGGTGTTTTTGGGGTGATGTGCCATTTAAACTCCAAACATGGTGTGTATTATGGCATTCAAAGAGTTAATTTGGTTTCATCCGACCAGACTATATTCTCCCAGTATTTCACAGGCTTGCCTAAATGTTGTGCAAACGAGCTTCAGCATGCTTTTTCAGCAGTGGAGTCTTTCTTGGTGAGCATGCATACAGGCCATGGCGGTTGAGTGCATTACGTATTGTTTTCTTTAAAACAATTGTACCTGCTAATTCCAGGCCTTTCTCAAGCTCTCCACAAGTGGGCCTTGTCTCTTGGACAACTCTTCTGATAATTTTTGTTCATTCCTCTGTCAGAAATCCTGCGAGGATCACCTGGTCGTGGCCGCTTTATGGTGAATTTATGTTCATTCCGATTATGGCCCCAATAGTACTCAATGGAACATTCAGTAGTTTAGAAATTCATCTGTAACCAATGCCATCAGTATGTTTTGCAACAATAAGGTTACAAAGGTCTTGAGAGAGCTATTTGCTTTGACCCATCATGAGATGTTTATTGTGTGACACCTTGGTAATGAGACACCTTTGAGACTGAACCAGCTGATATTATTTACACTGATAAGGGGCAGGATTGCTTTCTAATTACTGATAGATTTCAGCTGGTGTCTTGGCTTTCTATGCCTTTTTGCACCTCCCTTTCTTCATGTGTTCAATACTCTTTCCCTGTGTCATTCCATTTTATTACACATAACTTCATTTCTGAACTTATTTTTTTTGGTTTCTTTGTTTGTATGGATCAAATGGGTTGTTAGCGACATGTGGGGAAATTTTGATGTCAATAGCACCTTTAGAGTCGGTTCACACTAGGGCGACACGACTTCCAGCGCGACTTTCAGAGGCGACTCCGACACGACTTGAGCATGAACCACAGGGCGATCTGGGGCGATTTACAAAACGACTTGAAGTCGTCTCCAGAACAGGAGACTTTCCAGTGGCCAATCAAACAACAATCAGCTCTAGGGGAGGGAGGGAGAGGTTTGCCTGAGAAATGTATGTTATCTTCCTGGAAAGTCGCTTCAGTTAAGACAGTGATCAGACTTGGAGGCGACTTCCATTGAAATCAATGGGTACAAATCGCCTACAAGTCGGATTGAAGTAGTACAGGAACTTCTTTTGAAGTCGGAGCGACTCGAGTCGTGTGTATTAACACCGCTCCCATTCACTTGCATTGTTTTTCTCGACAGCGCGACTTGGGACGACTTGAGGCGACTTCAAGTCGGATCCCAAGTCGCCCCAGTGTGAACCGGCTCTTAGAAATATATTTACCTAGAAAAATAGTGACATGTTCAATATTTATTTTACCCGCTGTAAAATGGAACAATTCATTACAAAGGTAAAGAAAATTTGCTGCATCAGGTAAAAAAATAAGTAATTGAGTTGAAAGAGGCAAAAAGTTCAGCTTCACTTAAATATCAATAAATAAATTATATCTCACTTATATTGTACTGTATAATACATTTATTAGACAATAGTTTAAGCTGCAGAATTCTTTATAGTATGTGTCTCTGTGGTTCCCTGTGATTGTAACAAAAAAAGCAATAAAGCAGATCTTTCATAGAATACACCAAACAATTCCACCAAGAAATAGGTAAAAAGAAAAAAAAACTTTGGGAAACCTTTGAGATAACCAAGCTAAATGTTGCAAGGCCTCAGTATTTCCAACAAAGTACTTTCACCATCTGATCTTGTACAGAGGAGAAGGTTCACAAGTCATTGCCTACCACCTGGATATTGATTCATTGGGTTGAACTCTATTGGTGATCTCTTCCAATAAGCAGAGATGTACATTCAATGGCACCGCTTTAAACCAAATCATAGATGCAATGGGTCATTTCTTTCTACCTCCACTTTTAGTAACGCTACATATGCTAATTGGTGCACTTGCCTCCTTTGTGATACCACAAGCCTGTTATGAAGATTTTTACTGTATGTCACAATTGACAGATGTGATACAGCAGCACTGACAGCTTTTTGAAGGGTACAGGACTAACAAGTTCTCCAATTATTTAGTCAGTTGAGCTTCTTAATGAGTGTCCATTTCTGGTCTACATGAAAAGACTGTAGAAATTATATTGAGGTCTCCTGAGGCTCTTTCGTGAGCAGCTTAAAAAAAACATCTTCTGCATTAAATTGTTTTAACAGGCTGGGAGCTACACTTTCAGATGACTAAACACACATTACAATATTTATTACAGGGGTGCGTGGGAAAGGAAATAGCCATGGCAGTGTTAATTTCATTGACAAATATTTCTGTCGACTAAATTATCACTATTTTAGTCAACTAAAATACGACTGATGCCTAGTACACACGTAAGGGTTTCCCGGCTGACTTTTTACCGCCGGGAAAGCCGAGAACCTGCATGGTCAGTCTTTCCCCCTAAACAAGGCTGGATTTCCCGACAGGAAAACTGCCATGAGAACTTTGGTCGGGAAACTCGGCCATGTGTATGCTCCACCGCAGTCTTTTCCCATAGGAAAACTGCCATGAGCTTTGGTCGGGAAACCCGGCCGTGTGTATGCTCCACCGCAGTCTTTTACCATAGGAAAACTGCCAGCTTAAAAAACGCCGGGAAAAAATAGAGCTGGTTCTCTTTTTTTTCGGCAGTTTTTCTGTCGGGAAAACTGCGATGGAGCATACACATGGCCGGGATTGCCGGCCAAAAGCTCTCATGGAAGTTTTCCCAACGGGAAACCCGTACGTGTGTACGAGGCTTAAAACTATGTCAACAGATGGCGCCCTCGTAAGTTCAAAAAGATCTGGTCCTGTTGGCTAGACGACACTTCTACAGCTGAGATGATACAAATTACAGTAGAGTGTAAGCCTTGACTCAGAACTTTGTCTATGATAGCAATGTCATGTCATCTTTCATCCTCCTTACTGCTGTTTGACCCTTGAAGTACCTGACTAGACCCACCCTCCTCTGTGGGGTTGTAGTTTTTTATGTTCCTGTGTTCTGTTTTTTTGTCTTTGGGCAACTGCTGTGTGTTCAATGAAAAACTCATTAAAAAAGAATAAAAAATAAATAAAAATGCGACAAAAACTAACATGGAATTGTAGTCAAAACTAAGTCAAAATTTTACATTGAAATTAACCCTGCACTACCGCATAAAAATAAGTAGGGGGATCTATGAAGCTGCGGAAAGAAAAAAAAATAAGAAAAAAGGCTTTTCTTATTTTTTTTTCTTTATATTCATTGTTGGTAATATACTCAGGTAATAAAGTGCTTTGAAAAAGTATTCACACTCCTTGAAATTTTCCACATTTTGTCATGTTACAATCAAAAACGTAAATGTATTTTATTGGGATTTTATGTGATAGACCAACACAAAGTGACACATACCGTAATTGTGAAGTGGACGGAAAATTATAAATGGCTTTCAACATCTTTTACAAATAAATATATGAAAAGTGTTGCATGCATTTGTATTCAGCCCCCTTTACTCTGATACGAAAATCTAGTGGAACCAATTGCCTTCAGAAGCCACTTAATTAGAAAAAAAGAGTCCACGTGTGTAATTTATTCTCAGTATAAATACAGCTGTTCTGTGAAGTCCTCTGAGGTTTGTTAGAGAACCTCAGTGAACCAACAACATCATGAAGGCCAAGAAAAACACCAGACAGGTCACAGGTCAGGGATAAAGTTGTGGAGAAGTTTAAAGCAGGGTTAGGTTATAAAAAAAAAATACCCCAAGCTTTGAACATCTCACAGAGCACTGTTCAATCCATCATCTGAAAATGGAAAGAGTATGGCACAAGCTGCAAACTTACCAAGACATGGCCGTCCACCTAAACTGACAGGTGGGCAAGGAGAGCATTAATCAGAGAAGCAGCAAAGAGGCCCATAGTAACTCTGGAGGAGCTGCAAAGATCCACAGCTCAGGTGGGAGAATCTGTCCACTGGACAACTATTAGTCGTACACTCCACAAATCTGGGCTTTATGGAAGGGTGACAAGAAGAAAGCCATTGTTGAAACAAAGCCATAAGAAGTCCCGTTTGCAGTTTGCGAGAAGTCACGTGGGGGACACAGCAAATATGTGGAAGAAGGTGCTCTGGTCAGATGAGACCAAAATTGTACTTTTTTGGCCTAAAAGCAAAATGCTATGTGTGGTGGAAAACTAACACTGCACATCACCCTGAGCACACCATCCCCACCATGAAACATGGTGGTGGCAGCATCATGTTGTGGGGATGTTTATCTTCAGCAGGGACAGGGAAGCTGGTCAGAGTTGATGGGAAGATGGATGGAGCCATGTACAGGGCAATCTGAAAATCTGTTAGAGTCTGCAAAAGACTTGAGATTGCGGTGGAGGTTCACCTTCCAGCAGGACAACGACCCTAAACACACAGCCAGAGCTGCAATGGAATGGTTTAAATCAAGGCATGTGTTAGAATAGCCCAGTCAAAGTCCAGACCTAAATAAAATTGAGAATCTGTGGTAAGACTCATTTATCCACCACAGTATACTATTAGGTCCCCAATCCCAGCAATTCTATGTACCCCACTGTTTGCCATCCCTGAATACAAGTTGTATCTAAAAGCAACTACAGTTGTTATGTGAACAAACAATCCTCTTTTATACAGTAATGCAGATCAGCAAATCCATCTAATGGTGATTGTATGTTGTAACTCCACATCTGTTTTCAGCTTGGCCTTTACCCACAGACAATTAGAAGCCATGGACTTGCTCACAGAGCATAGCCCAGCATACTGTAATAGGAATAGTCTATGTCAAGGGAAAAAAAAGATAAATTGCATGAGGTAAATATACTTTTCTATTTCACTTTTTTATGTAGAGATGTATTCAATTTCAGTTGAAGAAATGACAACCCTGGATTATTCATGACAGTTGTATGTATTTCACCATTGACAGACCACTCTGCAGGGACTATTCTTTGTAAGCTTGCAAATGATAATGCTTTTATCTAGCTTCATTACATTTTCTGGACATCAAAGCTTTTAAGCAGCTCTATATTCTAAACCACTAACCGCTTAGCTTGAGAAATACTAAATAGTTCCATATTGTGACATTAATTCCACTTGTGTATGTGTGTATCTATACAGTATAACTAGTGATTGAGGACTTCTCGGTGCTGATTACAGCTTGCCTGAAGGGGTTGAGTAGGGTGAGGATCCTGTCTGTCCTCTCTACAGGGTCCTCAAGACAGAGCTTTCCTGGCCTTGCAGCACCTCTTGATATTGTTTCTAGAAGGCTACATTCACACGGGTAGCCAGGGGCAAATAATTGGCTGCATTCAGAGGCAGATAAAAAGGGATTTTTAATACAGCTTACCTGTAAAATCCTTTTCTTGGAGTACATCACGGGACACAGAGCAGCATATTCATTACTATGTGGGTTATATGGAGTACCTTCAGGTGATGGACACTGGCAATCTCAAACAGGAAGTGCCCCTCCCTATATAACCCCCTCCCATAGGAGGAGTACCTCAGTTTTGTAGCAAGCAGTATGCCTCCCAAAATGGTCCCCATAAGAGGGGTGGGAGCTCTGTGTCCCGTGATGTACTCCAAGAAAAGGATTTTACAGGTAAGCTGTATTAAAAATCCCTTTTTCTTTCTCGTACATCACGGGACACAGAGCAGCATATTCATTACTATGTGGGATGTCCTAAAGCAATGCTTTACTGAGGGGAGGGAGACATCTTCCCAAGACACAAGGATTTAATTCAGAGATACTCTCAAATAATAATAAATCCAACTTAGTTGAGAAAATTAAATTTAAACTTAAATTTTAACTCAAGGGTGCCCCCGATTCTGAGGGTCTTAAATCGCAGCCCGCAGCACTGCCTGCCCAAAGGCTGTATCTGTATTCCTTCTTACGTCCACCTGGTAAAATTTTGTAAACGTGTGGACTGAAGACCAGGTTGCCGCCTTGCATACTTGAGCCATAGAGATCTGATGGTGTCCTGCCCAGGAGGCGCCCATGGCCCTGGTAGAATGGGCCTTTACTGATAACGGAGGAGGCAACCTCTTCAAGCCGTAGGCCTGAATAATTAACTGTTTAATCCATCTCGAAATGGTGGATTTTGCAGCTGCCTGCCCCTTCTTGGGCCCATCTGGCAAAATGAACAACCCATCTGTTTTCCGAATCTTCTCTGTAGCTTTAAGATAGGCCTTCATGGCCCGGACAATATCCAAGGTATGCAGCAACCCTTCCTTTCTGGAAGTGGGCTTCGGAAAAAAGGATGGTAATACCAAATCCTGGTTCAGGTGAAAACTGGATATAACCTTTGGTAAAAAGGAAGGATGAGGACGGAGAACCACCCTGTCCTTATGCAGAATAAGATATGGCTCCTTACAAGATAAGGCTGCCAATTCTGACACTCTTCTGGCGGAAACTATGGCGACCAGAAATACCAACTTCCTTGTTAGTAAAACCAAAGGAACTTCAGCCAACGGCTCAAAAGGTTGTTTCTGTAGAGTTGACAGAACAAGATTCAAGTCCCACGGACAAAGTGGTGACTTAATCGGAGGATTAATACGCAAGACCCCCTGAATGAAGGTCTTAACCAGCGAGTGGGTGGCCAGCGGCCTCTGAAACCACACTGACAAAGCTGAAATCTGTCCCTTGATTGTGCTTAATGCCAGGCCTTTATCCACTCCTAGCTGGAGAAAACGTAATACTCTATCAATGGTATATTTGCGGGAAAGCCATTTCTTGGACTCGCACCAGCCTACATAGGCCCTCCAAACCCTGTAATAAATTACCCTGGAGACTGGCTTTCTAGCCTTAATCAGGGTAGAGATTACTTGTCTAGATAGACCTCTACCCCTAAGAATCAGGGATTCAGCCGCCAGGCCGTCAAATTTAGACGCCGTAATGCAGGGTGGAGGATCGGGCCCTGTGAGAGTAGGTCTGGTCGTAGAGGAAGCGTCCAAGGGTCTCCCACTGACATCTTTAGGATTAGTGAGTACCATGCCCTTCTGGGCCATGCTGGAGCTATCAGAATGACTGGCTTGTGCTCCACCCTGATCCTGCGCAACAGGCGGGGTAGTAACTGAAGCGGGGGGAAGGCATATAGAAGATTGAACTGATGCCAAGGGCAAACTAACGCATCGGTCCCGCAGGCCATAGGGTCCCGAGTCCGGGACATGAACCTGTCTAGCTTCTTGTTGAGCCTTGATGCCATGATATCCACGTCCGGCATTCTCCACCTCTGGCAAATTATCTGAAATATTTGCGGATGCAGAGACCATTCCCCTGGCGACAGAGTCTGACGACTCAAAAAGTCCGCCTGCAGGTTGTCCACCCCGGGAATGAATATTGCCGATATGCAGGGCACATGATTCTCTGCCCATAGGAAAATTAAGCTCACTTCTCTCTGAGCTGCTTGACTCTTGGTTCCCCCTTGGTGATTTATATATGCCACAGCCGTGGCATTGTCTGATTGTATCCTCACCGGGAACCCCTGTAATTTGGAGGTCCAAGCCTTGAGGGCTAGCCGAGCAGCTCTGAGCTCCAAGATATTGATGGGCAATTGACTCTCCTCCTGTGCCCAAGTACCTTGGCGGGTGCAACCATCCAAGATCGCTCCCCAGCCCTTCAGGCTGGCATCTGTGGTCACTATCTTCCAGGTCACGGGGCTGAAAGATTTTCCCTTCAGTAGATTATGAGGGTCTAACCACCAACACAGACTCTGCCGGACTCTTGATGAGAGTGGCAAAGGAAATTCCAAGGCCTGTGGCCTTTTGTTCCATGCTGACAGAATGGCTGCCTGCAGGACGCGGGTGTGGCTTTGAGCGTATGGTACCGCTTCGAAGGTGGCCACTAGCTTGCCTAGTAATCGCATGCATAGGCGAATCGTTGGTTCTCTCTTGCTTAGAACCAAATGTATCAATTCTTTGATAGCCTCGACCTTTATTCGAGGCAGGAACACCCTTTGCTGTTCCGTGTCTAATGACATGCCGAGATATTCCAACCTCTTTGTGGGTTGGAAAGCTGATTTTTCTCGGTTTAGGACCCAGCCTAACCTTTCTAGGTATCGAACCGTGAGAGCCACTGCTCGTTCCAGGCCAGGAGACGAGTGATCTATGATTAGAAGGTCGTCCAGGTATGCTAGGACAGTGATCCCCTGGATTCTTAGGTTGGCTAGAATTGGAGCTAGGACCTTGGTGAATACTCGAGGAGCCGTAGCCAACCCAAAAGGGAGTGCCACAAATTGAAAATGACGCCGAGCCACCGTGAAGCGTAGAAACCTTTGATGTGGCTGAAAAATTGGCACATGAAGGTACGCATCCTTTATGTCTATGGATGCCAGAAAGTCGTTTTTCTGGAGTGCGGCGGCTGCCGATCGTACGGATTCCATCCGGAATGAGCGTACTTTTAAGTACGCATTTAATCCCTTTAAGTCCAAGATTGGCCTGACATCGCCGTTGGGCTTTGGGATGATGAACAGATTGGAGTAGAACCCTAGCCCCTGTTCCTGGGCTGGTACTTCTACTATCACGCCTTGGTAAAGCAAATGATTTAATGCCGCCATTAAGGCGGCCTTCTTTGTCGGCTCGACTGGCACTCTCGACTCCTGATAATGAGGTGGAGGGATTCTTAGAAATTCTAATTTGTAGCCTGTGGCCACGGAAGACCGGACCCACTTGTCGGGAATGTCGGTCTCCCAAATTTCCGAAAAAAGACGCAGCCTTCCCCCCACCTTCGTGGGTGGGGGCGTCCCTTCATGAGGCAGACTTAGGGGCTGTCTTTGCTGGCTTACGATACCACTGCTTCTTGCCCCCAAAAGCTTGTCCCTGTGGCTTATTGTTAAAGTATGATCTCGCAGGAGGCCGTCGATACTGCCTGGAATTGGCGGGCCCCTGAGCAGGGGGAAGCTGCCGTTTGAACGCAGGTCCCCGGACCCTCCTTTTGACTGGTAGAAGGGTACTTTTGCCACTTGAAATAGTCTGAATGTATTTATCCAGATCTTCTCCGAAGAGTCGTTCTCCATGGAAGGGAAACCCTGCCAGAAGCTTTTTGCATGGGGGCTCAGCCCCCCAGTTCTTTAACCATAAGAGCCTTCTCATATGTACTAAAAATAGTGACAGACGAGACGCTTGCTGGATGGAATCCTTTATAGCATCCACCGCGAAGCACATGGCTCTAGGAATATCAGATAATTCTTCCGCCTGCTGGGCCGGAATAACCTTAAGCATTTGTCTTGTCTGGTCTGTTAGTGCCTGACAAACTCCAATAGCAGCCACAGCTGGCTGTATTACTGCACCTGCCGTAGTAAAGGATGCTTTTAAAAGTGTCTCCAAACGCTTATCAACCGGTTCTTTAAACCCCTGTATGTTTTCTACCGGGCAAGTCAAGGACTTATTTACACAGGAGATGGCGGCATCCACCACTGGGAGTGCCCACTTTTTGGCAAATTTTTCTTCCATAGGATAGACGACGGAAAATCTTTTAGGTGGTAAAAAGATTCTGTCTGGTCGTGCCCAATCCTGGAAGATTACTTCCTCTAAAAGAGGATGGACTGGAAAAACAGCGCTACTCCGAGGCGTTTTCAAAGAGCCTAAAGATGATACGGCCGGACCCTGAGGTTCCGGCAAAGGCAAATTAAACGCCAAGTGGACCATGTCTGTCAGGGAATGAACCCAGAAGCTTTCCGCTTGGGAGGCCGAGCAAGGCTCTTCATTAGCCGAACCCTCAACCTCTGAACCAATTTGGTCCCGGTCCAAATGATCCTCCTGCAACTCAAATCCCCCCGGGGAGAGAACCTCAGCATCTGAGGGTCCACACTCAGGCGACGGAGACCTAGTCCGCTTTTTACCCGGTGTAGATTTGGCTATCATAGCCGCCAATCTTTTCTCTAGCCCCTCCAAGGAGGTGGCTAGCATACTCTCTGTGATAAACACAGGGTTGGGTGGATCTGATGTAGCCTCAGCACCAGATCTCCCTAATGGCTCAACCAAGGTGCCCAATGGTGTATTAACCTGTGGGGAGAGTACCGGCATAGGCCGACCTGAACCGTCAGAATCTGAGGGGGAGCCCCTTTCTTTTGTACCCCCTGATCCTGAACCTTTGGAAGCCATGGTACAATACCGAGGTACCCCTGCTTACAACCTTTGATTGTTGTAGCTAGGAGAAAGAATAGTACGGTTTAGGGAACGGTAGTAACAACTAACGTCCAAAACCAAAAACGGGAAGACCAGTATGTTTCCAATCTTTTTTTTTTTTTTTTTTTTCAATAACTTTTTTTTTATGAAAACATGCTGTCTTCCCTCAAAAAATTGCAAGTATCCATCTGCTGTATAAGGAATTTTTTAGGCTAGTAACCACACAGCTAGTTCTGTTCACCAGAACTGCAATACTTCCTTGCGCCACTGGGTGCCCTCAGCCGCCCTGCAGCCGCTCTGCGTCCTTCTCCTTCAAGCTCAGAAAGCAACTGAGCTACACAGCATAGAGGAAGGGCCGCCCCTTCCTTTTATGAGACTAGATGTCCCGCCCCCCTTTCTCCACAACGGCGCGAATCATCACCCTGCGCCTATATTACAGGGCGCGCGCGCCCGTGTTGCGGAGGATGGGGGCCACGCCGGAAGCGTTACTGACATGCTGGAGGACGAGCACCGCACGGCACCCAGACAGGTAAGGCCTCAGGTGAGTCACTGACCCCCCAGTCCTGGGAAAGCATAGCCAACACACAGCTCCTTTCCCAACCCAGCGCCCAGCAGACAATTACAATGCAACACATATTTTAGGAAGATCACACATGGGAGCCCATACATAGACCATCCTGTCTCTTTGATAGACATAGTGGCCCAAAACTGCCAATGCAAGAGCATACTCAGGCACATCCCCCAACGATCCCCCTAGAGAGCCTGCCGACGAACCAAGTCCCGCAGGCCCCCCTTCACTTACCTGCTCCATGCCGCAGGACTTTGCACAGCAAAAGGTCCAATCTTCCCCCATCTCCGTGGGGCGTCTAGACCTTCAGGCCCTGGGTTCCTATGAAGGATCCACTGTCCTGGGCCCATATAGCACCCTGGCAACAGAAACATTAGGCCCCCAAAGGTTTCTAAGTTCTGGGCCCAGAGTCCAGCTCTCTGATAAAAAGCATTATGGGCTATACCCCAATGGTTTGGGGTCCGGTTGCTGACCACTTTAGCACTGAGGCCTTTGGACAGAACCGGTTAGCCCACCTTAATCCCAAGGATGTGGAGGCAAGCTAAACCATGACCAACACCTAAGACACTGGCGTAAAAACTGAGGTACTCCTCCTATGGGAGGGGGTTATATAGGGAGGGGCACTTCCTGTTTGAGATTGCCAGTGTCCATCACCTGAAGGTACTCCATATAACCCACATAGTAATGAATATGCTGCTCTGTGTCCCGTGATGTACGAGAAAGAAATGACACCTCTGGATGCAACATCACTCTGAACTATAGTCGCTGGCAAACAAACCAATTAGCTGCGGTCAGTTTGTGTGTGGCTGAGCTATGCAGAAATGCTGACTCTGGATACTCATTGGCTGTGTCCAGGATCAGTCCAAGGCTCTATTTGCATTTAAAGTATAACTAAAGGTAAAACTTTTTTTTTAGTTGGGACGAGAGATTAGAACACCGGTCAGTTTTTATTGCTCTCTGTGTTCTTATAAGGGTGCATTATTATTTGGGTTGTCCCCAGAAACATAATAGAGGGGAAATCTTCTAATAAGGACATTCGTTTTGGTGACTCAGGGATTCCCGTGACCCCAAGAGAATCCCTTAATTTGCAGGTATATCCTCTCACTTCCTGTTTTGGCTATGGCACAGGAAGTGAAGGTAAATGATGGTGACATCATCCCAGTGTCAAATCTACCCACCCAGGCATGGAGTCTTGTATCCACCCTCATGCGTAATGGTTGGAGCAAGATGGAGTAGTAATGGCCATAGTAGGCAAGTTGAGCTGTGAACTGAGATGCCCTTAACAAGATCCACATGGAGATAAATACAAATCTACTAGATGACTCAGCCCTCTGACATCTATGCAGAACTGAAATATCTGCTAGTTTTTGGATCTTTAAGGCATTTGACATAGTTTTTACAATTTAGCAAACTGTTGTATGTGGCCAAATAAGCATTTACAAACAGATACAAATTAAGCTGTCACATGTGTCTCTGCATTTGCTTTTCATTTCACTTCTGGTTGATTTACTCAGTGACAAGTGCTGAAAACGTAACCATATGGTATGTCAGATCAGTTATGTACTGGATGTATTAAGCCCACAGAAAGGAAGGTTTAACAGCAGCAATGTTTAGAAAAGGATACAATGAACAAAATACTCAATAAAGAAATGAAAATATTTGTGGCACAAGCTGAAAAAATATTTACTTAAATAAGCGGTACAGAGCAGGCCTTTGATATCAACTGGTAAATATTTTTTCAGCTTTTATTTATCTGGGAAACCTAATAATTCTTACTGGTTTTCACAATAGGCTCTGCCCTTAAGGCACTCATTTTAAAGCGCTGTGACAATTGAAAGATTTAAAATATTTATTAAAAAAATTAAATTAAATTCTACTCATTAGTCAGTTGTTTTCCTTACAGAGACATTCAATAAAATTTACAAGCTGACCTACAAAAAAAAAAAAAGGGTTTTAATAACAAACAAAAAAGTTAAAGTATTTGCAGATTTTTTAATTGTACCCAGATAGCAAGCAATTGAGCTGCCAGTTTGAAAATGACCAATTACAATTTTTTTTCTTTCTTCTTTTTATCTCTCTCTGCTCTTATTTTTTATTTTGCTTTCTTTCTTATTTTTGTTGGTTAATTTATTGCAGTACAACAAGGATCCCAGGGCTCAGTTCCTAACGTTCCTGGGATCATCCCCAAGTGGGATTGAGTCTGATGTGATGAGGGTATCTTCACTTCAAGCAAGCTTCAGTCTGTTCCATGTACATGATCTCTACACCAGGACTATTGTAATGTTCAGACCTTTAAGAGTTTCAGTACTGCATGGTCTATTATTTTTTTTTTTTGTACACAAAATGTATATTTTCGTGTCTTTCGCACTGTTTCTACTCAATAAAAATGTATGGAATAAAAAAAATATATATAATTCACCTTTATTAATGCACATGATAAATGACATGTGGACTTACCACACACGATAAGTATTTGATGAAATTTACTATAATATAGTCTTGGATAGAATTAACTGAGATTGAGATTCAATGCGCTAATGTTGCATTATAATAAATAGATTTGAGAACGAGAACTCCTCCATGGAGACATATTCAATAGATATTGTAACAAACAATAACCAACATTTGGGAAATTACCCATAGTAGATGTAACATTCTGCTTAATAATGATCAGAGTTCGATCCCTATAGTGTATATCTTTTACTGCATATGTCCTTATTGAATGTTTGTACACTTTCTTTTGTACATTTTCTTTTATGGAAACGAAAATACCTTTGAATAAACATATTAAAAAAGAAAATTACCAGTTAAGCTATTGTTAGACTTGCCAGGATTCACAAATTTGTTGCACAGTTGAAGCAAGTCCACATTGCATGACTCCAGATTAACTTTCTTTGCCAACATTCTGCAAGTTCTGGTTCAGTTACAATATGTTGTGTACTAGTCATCCCACTCACTGTGGCTAAATGTTCATGCTGTAGACTTGCCACTGCAACTTTGCTCTTGCTAGAGACTTGCCACACAAATTTGCTACATATTGGAAAGGTGTCAACTAGAACTTGTGCTTCAAGTGCTCTGCAATTGTACAACTTGCCAAAGAAAATGTTCAGCAAGTTTACAGACTTACAATTCAACACTGCCAGAAATTTGTGCCAAGTTATCCTTGCTATCAGGGTAAGTCACCGCACCTCTCTTTTGTGATTTATGCTTGGCCTCAGAAATCCCTGGCCCACCCTGTCCCGAGATTTTACCAGTCCAGTCCGGTAAACACACTTTTCTCTGATGCAGTTAATCAACACAGCTGGGTCACCTCCCTGCCTTTGATTGGATAGTGCAGGAGTAGTGGCAGACTGATACAGTAGTCTCTTCAAACCCCCCCCCCCCCCCCATTGTGTTTTTTGAGCCAATCAGGTGACCTGCGTACACCTCTGCAGACAGTGTTCTCTTATGATCTACTTTTAACATCCTGCCTCACTGAACTCAGTTCTTTTGAGCAAAATTTTTGGGTGAATTGGTTGTAAAATTTCTCTCCTTGAGCTCCTTCCATAAACAGCACTTCAAGTTTCAGGCCGACAATGCTAAGCTTCTGCCTTGCAATTAGTAGGCCTCATACACATGTAGAAAAAACAAGCTGCAAAGCCACTACCAATGTCAGGAAGTAACCTGCTTTTAGTAGCTTTTTGCGTTGGTGTTAATGCGCGTTTAGCTGCGTTAACTTTTAGCAGCATTTCCCTGCCTCTATTCAAAATTAATGGTTCCCTATGAGAGCCGTCTTAACTCATCAGCCCATTGATTTGAATAGAAGTCGAATCCAAGTTGGATCATCATAGTAGCTCTGAGGATCTTGGAGAGGAACCCAATGCCAAAAAAAAAACTGTGTTGTCAATCTGCCATACAAGCTTCTTTAGTTAGACTGTCTGTTAGGTCTAATAGACAGCCCAACTGACAATTTTGGATTTGCATACAGTTTAACCAAAATTCAGGGATTTCTACACTTTCATTTATATGAAATTAAAATACAGTTAAGAATTTATTTTGAACAAGCAGACAACTATATTAAATTGCATCATGAGTTACACCTTAAAGAAAAACCTATTAGGAAAGAAATACGTAGAATACTTTTACTGACCCTCCTTCTGAAAATGCTGGTTTCCCAGCTGCCTTATTCCAGGACAGTGACTGAGAAAATACTGAAGCCTTTGGATTATCATGACATCCACAGAAATAGCATTTTAAAGAGAGCAGAAATGACAGCCACAAAATTCTCTATTACAGATTTATTTCAAGACCTGTTCACCAGCAGCTGCTGTGACCATGGCTCGTCGTACGGTTTATTTTTCAAGCGCAACTAAGTGACATCTCATTAAGTTCTACTGGCTGCAGTGCAATGCGAGGCAGTTGATTGCCTCGCACTGTGCTACGCTGAAATAGGGTACGGAATGCCATACTTTTTTCACGCACACCACCCTGACACAATGCCATGAAGTGGCCAGGTACGAGACGAGGCATTTACCTTCTCCTGCAGTGGGACTGTGCCAGAAAAGCTGCCCAGCAAAGCCCCACTACACTTGTTGTGCAAAAGCCCTAAACTAAATGTTGAGCTGTATGGACCCTGTGTGTTTGTTTCTTTAAAGGTGAAGTACAGCCAAAGCTCATTTGGCTGTATTTCTCCTATGGATCACAGGAGTGCAGTTTGTTCTGCACACCTGTGGCCAGTTTTTCAGCAGACAGCGGGCTTCTGCTGATGTCACAGAGCCGGTCCAGGCTCAGGGAAAGATTGGGACCATATAATATGCCCACATGCCTCGATAGGCACAGCTCAGCAAACTGCTGAGAGCCTGGGCCGGCCTGTCCTACTCCTTCACAGCCCAGTGCTCTAGGGGGCAGAGCAGAGAGATGGTCACCAAGTGGAGCCAAAACACTCAAATAGACTTCATGTTGTGCCCTACCTCATAAGTGCTCTTACTCAAAAAAAAGACACTTTCTAAAATTCTACAGGGAATATAGGTTTTTTATTTTTTATTTTATGATAAGGACTAAAAATATATAGTCAGATACATATGAAGTCTAGCCTACAGTCTACAAGGGGCGGGCAACTGCAGCCTTTAAGCCAGTGGTTCTCAACCTTTCTAGCGCCGTGAGCCCTTGATAAAATTTCCCAAGTTGTGGGGACCCCTAACAGTAAAATTATTTGCGTGGTAAGACAAGTAATTTGTGCCCCTAACCCACAGACATTTAGCGCTCCCTGAGTCCCTTCCACTCGTACAGTGTTAAAACTCCTTATGGTACATTTTAGGACGTACCACTCTTTCTCTTTGTTCTCCTTTCTTTCCCTTGTATCTCTCTCTATCCTAATGTCAGGATTTGGTGACCCCTGGCAAATCATCATTTGACCCCCGAGGGGGTCCCGACCCCCAGGTTGAGAACCACTGCTTTAAGCTGTTGTGGAACTACATGTCCCATAAGGCATTGCAAGACTGACAGTTAAAAGAATGACTCCCAGAGGCATGATGGGAAGACTGACAGTTACTTGCATAGTTAGTATGGTTGAAAAAAATCATCAGGGGCAGATGCATGATGGGATTTGTAGTTCCACAACTGGAGGGCTGAGGTTGCCCACCCTGAATTTATACCCTGATTAAAAAAAAGCCTTTTGTTTACAAGCTCAATAGTGCAAGCTGCAATTTAGACATGAATCCCACCAGTGGTGGCTTCATCACTGAGCTCAGTGCAGCAGTCTCCTGTCCTTAAGCAGCATCCTCTGGTGGCTAAGAACAGAACGACTACAGTTTAATAGGGCATGCTGCAGGACACAGAATTTATATGCAGTAGAGGTTACGCACCATATTGATATTTTTAGTTCAATCTCATTTTATTGAAAAACAAATAGTTATAACATTAATACATATTTGCATAATATACATGTGTTATTGTAAACATCTTTATGTTATACAAGAGAATTATTGTATTAAAGTTGTGATATTCGTAGTATTTTTAATCTTAAAAGGTATTAATTTAACAGCACACTAAGGTAACTTATGACTGATACATGGATATACAAAACACCACCATCTCCAACAAAGGTGGTGTATAAACGGGAGGAAAATCAATAATATATTAAATACTGTGCTTGGAAATTCTTTTTCCTAGGAAAGGTTTGTTGTATGGATCACGTTGTCGCACCAGACTGGAAAATTGTCGCTCAGCGATTGCGCAAGGTACTCAAATAGATGTCTAAATGAGAAGGGAGGGAAGAAGGAAAAGCAGTAAGGGAGAAGAGTCAAGGAAAGAGGGGGGGGGGCACTCCCCCTAGGCTATGAGGTGGTATTGGCCGCGTCGCCTTCCGCCCACAAGAGGAACTCCGTGGAATAACGAGGACCATGAAGTGCAAGTGATACATATTGATATTTTTTATATTTTTAAAAGTGCAAAGTTATATAATGAGCGGGAAGAAGCAGTTAGAAAAGGTTTCATTTTACCAGAAGTGTTAATATACCACGTATTGTAAGAGCGTGTGTGAATAGAAACCATATCCTGCTCTTGGTTTAGTATACGCTGTAGGTTTTGTTCAATATAGGCAGTTAGTGAAACTTGTTTATAAGCTGAAATGCAAATCTCACTATTGAAAATACAAACATGTTAAACCATGAATGTGCCTTTTACTTTCATTATAAGTAATCATCTGATGGAAAAAGACCAGCATACATAGATATAAAGTTGTATTAAAATAAGTAACTGTACAATTTCAGGTATAAGTACAAATTTAGATATTTTACACTGCATTATATAGAGCCTGCAAGGGTGGCATTACCCAGCATGGGCACATCACCAGCACTAAGACCTGACTCCCAGAAGTGCCAATTCCTGAACTGCAATATCACTGTGCATGCTACTGCACAAGTCTGCTCTGCATCAGAAGTTTTCTGGGATTTTTACAATGGCAGCCCTAAAAAGTGGTACAGTATTCTCAGATGTAATGTATACTATTACAGTTTACCTTTAAACTATTGATGGTTTCCTGTTGGCTGCCATTTTAGGCTTGAGCAGACATACCTATGTTATACATGTTCAGCTCTCAAACACAACTGAATTGTCACAAAATTGTTTCTGCTCTCTCACAAGTGATTGTGGCATCAGTAGCTGCTACATTCTACAAGATCATTTATTTGAGGGGCTTGGGTGCGCTCTCTTTTGAATAATTTTTGTATAAATCATTAGCAAACCTGTGACCATTCCTGAAATGAGTAATATTGGCAATTTTATTTTAAATTTATAATGTGTAATATTTTGAGTTGAATCCTTTCAGGATGAAAGTAGAGGAGAACGATCACAGAGGGGAGGAGAGTATACATGGATGTAAATGGAGGAAAATAATAACAAGAGAGCAGGCATTGATAAAAAATGGAGAGTAATCACTTTGAAGAGGAGAACGGCCTCTGCAAGGACACAGGTGTGAGCTGTGCTTGAAGGGAAGAGGTGACTGCTGCAGAGGAAGGGGAGGTTGGGTGCAGAGGTGAGAGCTGTGGAGGGGGGGCTGTATGCAGAGGGGAGTTTGTTGGGGGGTGCAAGATGGGAGGGATGTAAAGGTTAGAGCTGTGGATAAGAGGGGTGAGGAGGCAAGAGCTGTGAATAAGAGGAAGCTTAATGCAGAGGTGAGATTTTTGGATAGGGCAGGAGGGGGTGACAAGAGCTGTGGTTAAGGGAGGGGGGACATGAGGGCTGTGGATGAAGGGGATTTGCAGAGATGAGATCTGTGGATAGAGGTGAGAAAAGTGCAGAGGTGAAAGCTGTGGAAGGTGGGATTGGGGTGAAATCCTTGGGGGAGGTTGGGGGGGGTGTTGGTTGCAGGGATGAGAGTTGTTTGGAGCAGAGGTGGGAGATGGGAAGGTGTAGAGGTGAGAGCTGTGGAAGGGGGGATTGGGGTGAAATCTATGAGGGGGGGTGAGTTGGGTTGGTTGCAGAGATGAGAGTTGTTTGGAGCAGAGGTGGGAGCTGTGGAAGGGAGGGTTGTGTGTAGAGGTGAAATCTGTTGGGGATGGGTTAGTTGCAGAGAGAGTTGTTGAGGGAGAGTTGGAAGCAAGGATGGGAGATGGGAAGGCACAGAAATGAGATTTGGGGATAGAGATGGGGGATATGCAGAGGTGAGAGCTGTGGAAGGGGGGATTGGGGTTAAATATGTGGGTGGGTTGGGTTGGTTGCAGAGATGAGAGTTGTTGGGAGCAGAGGTGGAAGATGGGAAGGTGAGAGCTGTGGAAGGGGGGATTGTGTGTAGAGGTCAAATCTGTGGGTGGGTTGCTTGCAGAGATGAGTGTTGTTGAGGGGGAGTTGGGAGCATGGGTAGGAGATAGAAAGGTGCAAATGTGAGAGCTGTGGAAGGGGGGGATTGGGGTGACATCTGTGGGTGGGTTGGGTTGGTTGCAGAGATAAAAATTGTTGGGAGCAGAGGTGGGACATGGAAAGGTGAGAGCTGTGGAAGGGGGGATTGTTTGTAGAGGTGAAGTCTGTGGGGGTGGTTTTCTTGAAGAGATGAGAGTTGTTGAGGGGGAGTTGGGAGCAGTTGAACGCTGTGGATAAGAAAAGGGGGTGTGGAGGTCTCAGCTATGAATAGGGCGATGCTGAGGAGAGAGCTGTGTAGCTCTGTACCTTATTTTTCACATGGCTGTATTTCTGCTTTCTAATATCATCTATGTTCAATACTTGAATTAGATAATTACAAAAGGCAAGTAAAATACAATAGACCCAAAACCATTATAGATTCCCTTTAAAATGGCAGTGTTATTTCTGCAAGGTCATTGCATAGCTGTGTCAATAACTGGCCAAGAAAGAGCAGAATAGAGAAGCAATACGTATCACTGCTGCTTGAATCCTGGTCTAATATACCACCTGGACCCATTCTGCAGAATATGGTGTTTTCTGTGTGGGTTTATTCCACACATTTCATTTTTCTTACACATTCCAAAAACTTACCGGAGGTTTCATTAGTTCTGACCAACTTAAAGAAACCAGACATGCAAACTTGTTCTAAGAAGTAGCTTGACAAACAGAAATGAGATATTCCAACACTTAATATTAGCTATATTTTATTTCAAAAGTCTAACCGCTTATCTTTATTACAACACGCCCAATCTGGAACAATATGAGATGCTACAATTCAGAGAACATATGGGTGCCATTGGCTGGCAAGTCCCATTGTATACGATCACAGTCCCCTGGCTATAGAAAGTGACTTTCTTGGCTTTATGGTCATTGCATATATTAACAAAACAAGCTCCATTCCAAATGCTTGGTTGGTCTTGTTGCCACGTGCTTCTGGCAGTGAAGAGGTTAACGTGCGCGTAAACTCTTGAGTGAGTGAGTGTTCATTACAGCCTGGAGAGGTGTGCATGTCTCATGCAGGATACGTCTGATGTTCCGAAAATGAAACTTTCAACTCGTTAGCACCCTGTGTGGAACGATCTGCTCACTGGGTTGAGCAGTACAAATTTTGTTTTCCAAAGGTCTATGGTCAGCATTCTGAAATCAGGCACCTCCTAAAGTCCACAACCATTGTACATGTTTAGCAAAATGATTAGTACAGTTAATATGGCAGAAGTTACACTTTGTAGAAAGGTGATAAAAACGTTTCTGTGACCAGCAGAAAAAGGTATTTTTTCATGGCTTTGTTTTGAAAAGCTGTGTGCATCAAGGAGATGAAGAATGGATATTAAAACAGTTTTGGTGACCCAAGGTCAGTAACTGCACCTTCCACTGGACTTTATGTGGCAGTACTGGAATATATATGGCACATCTTATTATTTGGGGAGGGGGGGGGGTGAGGGTATACACAGTAGCAAACCCAAGCCATTGGCATGGAGACTGGGATGCCGCTAGACTTATGGTGGCACATGCCACCAACAGTAAACACAGTGCACAGAAAAGTTCCATTAGAAAGCCAGGTCTTGTAATAGGAAGAAGATTTGTGTATACTAGCAAGGACCTGGTTGATAAAGTGAATATGTGCTTCCTTTGTAGTGATCGCTCTTTCACAATCTTTCCTTTAGGTCTCAAAGTATTTGTAGATTTGAGACACATAGTGCATCACACTCTGCCAATCTGGACGGTCAGTGAACATCAACTCATTCAGGTCCTGTAAGTATACAAAAAAATTAGCAGGTTAAAGACGCAGGATAGCAAGACTAAGCATCTACCTTTTCTAGTATGTTTCATAGGTCGCAGTGTTATACATTAAAGTATCTCCAGCCTATTGATTCCAACCAACTGACAAGAATAAATAAAAACCAACAATCCAACTATTTGAGTTGTTACCACAACAGGAATAGTGGGACGTTTTCCACTGGCAACACATTTTAGCAACTACTGGTGATTATAGTTTTTTTATTTTTTACTTCCTGTTAAATCATTTCCTTCTCACATTTGGCTCTAGATACTTTACGGACCGCCCAATATCGTTATACGTCGGCTGTTTGAAGAGAAATATCGTTGTTATGGCAGCAGCTAGCTGCCATAACCCCGGTATCCTCTTCTTCAGCGGGCGGTCCACTTTTCGATAAAAGTGATCTCTGCGGAGGATTCACCACAAGATCACTTGTAATCAGAGCGGGAGAGGGCCCCCTCCCGCCGTCTCCACAGCTTACCATTGGTAGCGGCGGAGACGATCGCGTCTGCTCTCCTCTGAGCCTGGATGCCGAGTGAAGGGAAGATGTCCCCTGCTTGGCTCTGTAGCATTGGAGGGCGCTGATAGGTGCTATACCGGGGCTTATAATGGGCGATTGCCATCATGCAGGTCAGCAGGACTGGGGGGGCAAGGTGGGGGTCCTGTGTAAGTTCACCTTACAGATTTTTCTGTAAAATTGAACTCGCACTTTAATTAGTTAAAAAGTACTGCTATAAAAGACCCTGCGTTCTGATATGCCCATATAGAAAGATCCTCCTGATTTTTTTAGAAACTATGTGGATTTTTGGGTCATAATATAAACATAGCGTTTATCATTCAGCCCTGTCAGTCCCTTGCTGATTCGTGCAAAGTTGCCCTTTTGTCAAAAGTAAACATGTAGTTAGAGATCACATTCCCAGAAAGGGCATTTTCTGGACTACATAAAAATCAAAGGGTCAGAGTTCAACTAGGAACCTGTACTGTGGAAAATATGCATAGTATTATTTCTCTCAGAACTGGGGAATTTGGGTACAATGGCAGAACCAGTTCTAAATTCAGAAATCTATTTTATAAAGCATGGCTTACTTTTCTTACAAGACAGACCACATAAAATGACAAAGTGCAAAGTGGCAACATTCAATAAGAACAAGTTGAATTCCAACTTTCTGTACTCATTGAGGAAACATAAATTTGCATTGTGGTGTAGTTGCATCTCTTTGTTTTATGTAATATTATATTCCCCCCCAAAACATATAATTTATTGTACAAGTAGGAAAACTGCTATACCTACCAGACTGGCCTTTATTCCTATACTTTCAGCAGCTTGAAATGCCAATTTTAGATTCCTTTTCTGCAAGACAAAGGATAACTTATTACAGAAAGACTATATTAAATCTCTATATTTGTTATTCATTAAAGACAATAATTGATTATAAAGAGTGAGTTTGAAAATGCAATTATAAGATGATGGTATATACAAAAACTGTAGTACATTATTTTAGAAGGCAAAATCAAAAATTTTTAAGTAAAGCATCAAGAATTTTTTTTGTTTACAAGATGGCACTATTGCCATTTTTTTTTACCATATTTAAAATTTTAAAAAGCCCAAAAAAGGAAACATATTGCACCTCTGGAGTCTTTTTAAAGGTGAGTGTTGTGTAAAATAAAATTAGTTGTTTTTATGTTTTATGAATGGAACAATTATGGCACGCCTGTAAAACTGAGAAAAAAAAGTGAGTGACCATGCAAGGAGTAGTGAAAGACCTGCGACCTATGGATAGGGTTGGAGAAACTATGCAAAAACACTACTGCCCAGGAGCTTTACTACTCGCATGTTTACAGGAGAGTGACAAAGGAAAGCCACTTTTAACTCAAACTCATGATGTCACACCTACAGTTTGCCAGAAGGCACTTGTGAAATTCTGAGGTCAGCTGGATAAAGGTTCTTTAGTCTGATGAGATTAAAAGTGAGATTTTAGGCCATTGGCTTAAACTAATGTTTGGTGTAAGCCACATCATCATAAATGTACCATGCCACCGTGAAGCGTAATGGTGGCAATATCATGCCGTGGTGGTGTTTTCCCACCAATGGACCCTTGAAGGCCTCAGAGAGTAGAATAAATACAGCAAAAAATAGGGAAATCTTGTGAAAAATTTGATTTTGTCTGCAAGAAACCTAAACCTTGTGAGAAAACTATCCTCCCAGCAAGACAATGACGCAAAAGTATAAAGCCAAAACTATACAAGCATTGCTTAAAAACAACAATGTTAATGTTCTGGAATGGACAGGTCAGAGCCTACATCTTAGTTTTTAAAAAAATGTGACAAAAGGCCATTTACTCATGACTCCAATGCTACCAGGCAAAGCTGTTGTGGTATGAGGAAAATCATCCATATGTTTAAAGATGATTGAGACCTATCCATACAGGTTCAGAGCTGCATTTGCTGCCGGAGGTGCTTCTATTAAATACTGACCTATAGATACGGTAGGTATATTAATGCAATCATTTTGCATAAAAATCTCTTAGCTTATGAAAACTGAAAAAAAAATTGAAACAAATGCCAGGTGTACACGTTTTTAATTACTTTTACACCAATTTTTGAAATGTTTCAATAAAACGACTTATTCCAGTGTTTGTAATTATTAGAAAAGGACAATGTCAGGGAGCTGCCTTTCACTTTAGCAGACTCTGAGATCTATCTTATTCTAGTTCACAGGTACATTCAATATGTCTAATGGTACAACATGAGCGCAATAAGACAGATGAGTCACTAAGGAAATAAAAAATGATTGTGTTGCCTTAGATCATTTCTCAGTTTCTGATGTTACTTTCTTTGACAGTCCAGAGACAACACTTTCACAGCTCTGAAATGTGGGAATCGGTCAATCTGTGAAAAGGAAAATAATTCTTTTCAGGAACCAATCATTATTTGAAGGGGAGATTGGTCTCCCAGTCATACTGCACTGTGTTTATTGAGGGTTGAAGTTGTGTATAAAAAAAGACCTGCTGTAATAGCAGAGAAGGGCCCAAGCCATTGCGACCCCAAGTTCAGATGTGTATTATGGACTGCCATATTTTCCTCTTCAGCTGATTAAGTGACATAATGTTTATAAAGCATCCTGGCGCCTGTGCGCTTGAGGTTAGACATACAAAACTGTGCTATTAATCACTAGTAAAAATGGACAGATATGTGTAACATTGCATTGTTGGTGTTAGATAGTTTATTAAACGCTTTATAGGTTTAGTATTGCTGGCCTGTTTCACCAACTAGAAATTCCAGCTCTGAAGTATATTTTATATACTGTATATCAGGCAAGACATAGATGGTATCTATGTGTAGGCAGGGCCTACAGTGTTGAACTGCATAGGTAAATTATTGGTTACTGCGAGGTTAACTGTGGGGGAACTGGGGAGGAAGTTGTTCCCCAAGTCTCTTTCCATGGGAGACAGGACGACAGCTACACATGTGATGATGTAGTTGCTACTAAGCAAAGGATAATTACCTGAACTTTTGGGATCAAAGCATGGAGAAAGTATAAGCTACTAGCCATTCATATGGGAAGTGTCAAAGCTGCATGTGTGTGCCACTGCCACAGCCATAGCTCTTGGTCCACTAAAGTGTTGTTTAACCATTACTAAGAAAGAGACTTTACCAACAGTTGTTGAATATGTCTGAAATGCTGCATTATCGAACTGGATGGAACCTGTCACCTATGTGTCCAAAACTAACTTCAGTAAAGAAGTTCCATTGTTCAACAAAGTCTGATTTGGTCACTACATGAAGGAATCAAGCATGTGTTTTTACAGCAAATGCTAAATGGGGGAATGAAGTGTAAAACCATAGTGACAATAAGGAAGCAATAGAGTGGAAAATCTGCATATAGAAAGAAGAGCAGCCAGTTCATGGTAGAGAGCGGCAGTTCCGTCAGAGGGGTGGATTTATTTCCAGTATACTTGCCTTTCTAGGTGGTTGGATTCCTATCTTAGGGCCTGCTGAGGAATGAAGTTTTCAAGGGATCGGTCCTAGACCACGTATGTACCCCTCACATAGTGTTTGATGGCTTCTCTCCATGCCCTTATATTGAAACAAGTGCAGTGTACTTTATGTGCAAGGCCTCGTACACACGACCGAGTTTCTCTGCAAAAACCAGCAAGAAACTTGCTGGGAGATATTTTTTTGCCGAGGAAACCGGTCGTGTGTACATTTTCGTCAAGGAAACTGTCGAGAAACTTGACGAGCCAAAAAGAGAGCATGTTCTCTATTTCCTTGACGGGAATGGAGAAAATTGGCTTGTCGACAGCCTAACAAGGAACTCGACGAGCAAAACGATGTGTTTCGCCCGTCGAGTTCCTCGGTCGTGTGAACGAGGCTTCATACATTGTCTACATTGGCATGCTCAAAATGTCTCTGAGGTTAATGTTGGGCTAAAAGTCCCTGGTGGGAAGACAGCATGTTTCTTCTGATGTGTAGCCAAGTGTGGTGGCCTGATCTGTGGCCACAAGAGGATGAACTCACACATTAAGCAAATATAAAATGGTGTTGGTCGGCATTTAATACTTGTTAAAGAACTCTACAGTAAAGCATCAAATGCACGCAAACATTTTTGCACACGCAGTCAAAAAAAATTCCAAAGGTGCTTAGCTCAAGTGTAAATGGAGCCTGAAATACAGAGATCTCATATTCATATCTTGCAACAATACATATTAATACATATTGATTAGAGATGGGCTTTAAGCCTCTGTTCACATTGGCGTGATTTGACATGCGATTTGACGTCAAATCGCAGCCTATTGCCGGCAACGCCACTGTCCCAATAGGTGCGGCGCCGCATTGATTTCCAAGAGAAGTTCCTGCACTACTTTTGGTGACTTCAGGGGCAAATTCAATAGACATCTGTGGATGAACCCGCACAGATGCCTTTCAAAATCGCCCCTGAGCTCGCACTGAAATGCAGGTTTGAAATTGTGTGTTCAGCTGAACTTGCACGATTTCAAACCTGCATTCAGTGTAAACGTACCCGAAGCCTACGTTCACACTCATGCGATGCAGGAACCAGCGCGATTACAGCGCTGGTTCCTGCATCGCTCCTCCTCACACTGCCTTCTGTGGACTGCTGAGGGTGTCATTACATTGTTAATGACACCCCCAGATCGGTTTACAGATCGCAGTACAAACTGTGAACTCGCACAGGAATCAGATTGCATAGGTTGGAACACCCATGCAATCCGATTCTAATGTGGGGAAAAACAAGTCCCTGTACTTTTTTCTGTGCAGATCTACAACTGTATGACTGAACTCGCATCTCACAGACATCGCAAGTGATCGGCACCGAATGTCTGTGATCGCACTGGTGTGAACCTGGGCTAGTTTGTTGACAGGTATTTTTTCTTTACATGGCAAAATCTTTGTTGTTTTAGAGTAGAATAGTAGTGACACAATAGGGGTTATTTATGAAAGGCAAATACACTTTGCACTACACTTTGCACTACAAGTGCACTTGGAAGTGCAGTCACTGTAGATCTGAGGGGAAGATCTGAAATTAGGGGAAGCTCTGCTGATTTTATCATCCAATCACGTGCAGGCTAAAATGCCTTTTTTTATTTTCCTTGCATGTCCCCCTCGTAGCTACAGAGACTGCACTTCCAAGTGCACTGCAAGTGCAAAGTGGATTTGCCTTTCGTAAATAACCCCCAATGTGCACAACAAAGAAAAATATGTTTATGGAGCATTAAGCATTGCATTTATTTCATGTTAAGATCTACAGTATGTGATTGAAACATAAGGGTGGGTACACAAGGTCATATGGATCAACAAGAATGTCATATAATGAGACATCTCTCTGTCCTCTAACTGGGCCAATGGATGAATATGGCACCTTTGTGCTGACCTTCCCCTTCCCCAATCTTCATAGCAAAGGGTGATTGGCACCTAGTTTCATAAAAAATAATCATATCTTAGAAGTTAAAACATTTGTCAGTGTGCAGTAATAAGAAACCTTCGTTAGGTTCCACTAGGAGCCCCCTAATAAGGCCTGACCTTCACTTTGTTGACCCAAGTAACGGTGGCATTGTTTGGAAATAACTCAATATGCACTAATGAGGGAAGAATCTATAGTGCATTGGACAAATGGAAACTGATAGCCGTCTCTTATTTGGATAGAATTGTTTGTTTAAATAAACAGAATAAAGTGTTACAGATCAGAGCAGAGTCCTTAATTTTTTTTTATGTGTGACTGGCTTTTACGTGATGACAAATATTGGCACACAATATGTGCTTATGAGAATTGGCACATTCCCCTGCCAGTTAAATTCACACTATGGTAAAGCATGAAATGGTTAGAGGAAGCCCAGGGGGGTCTGTGGCATGCTGCTACTTGCAGAAGATGGACACCCACTTCCTGGCGTGCGCAGGTTGTCCAATCCCCTGCAGTACTGGTGTGACCTGCCAAGGGTGTGTTAACTACTACACTTAAACTGGTTGTTGGGTTTTAATGACTTCATTAACACATATTAGGGCTTTTTAACAATAGAGAAAGAACTGATGATCCCCTGGATATTATACTATATTTATAAACTGTACAATTTGCAAAGGGATTTAGACAGGTGCAAAACTAGTCAACACGGGAACCCCAAGTTCTCTTAGAAGAAATAAAAACATTCCATCTTACCCGGTAAACACGGACATCCAGATCAAAAGTTATAATCACAGAGTCGAGATAATCTGAACATTAAAATTGGTAATGCATGCTAGACCGATTGCTGATCATTGTGGCAAAACTGATCCACTTATTGTTGTAAAACTCCTCCAGGACTGCCTGCAGGAAATGTGTTTGGTACAAGCGACTAGGTTGGGTACTACAGTCAGGGATAAAAGTATTTGATCCCCTTCTGATTTTGTACATTTGCCCAATGACAAATACATGATCAGTCTATCAGTAGGAGACAGAACAACAAAAATATCCAGAAAAACACATTTCAAAAAAGTTATAAATGGATTTGCATTTTAACCACTTAATCCCTGGACCATTTTGTAGCTAAAGGGCCAGGCCACTTTTTGTGATTCGGCACTGCGTTGCTTTAACGGACAATTGCGTGGTCGTGCAACATGGCTCCCAAACAAAATTGGCGTCCTTTTCCCCCCACAAATAGACCTTTCTTTTGGTGGTATTTGATCACCTCTGCGGTTTTTATTTAGAAAATTTGACAATTTTGAAAAAAAAACTATATTTTTTACTTTTTGCAGTAATAATTATCCCCCAAAAATATATAAAAACATTTTTTTCCTCAGTTTATGCCAATATGTATTCTTCTACATAATTTTGGTAAAAAAAATAAAATCGCAATAAGCGTTTATTGATCGGTTTGCCCAAAAGTTATAGCGTCTACAAAATAGGGCATAGTTTTATAGCATTTTTCTAAAAAAAATTTTTTACTAGTAATGGCGGTGATCTGCGATTTTTAATCAGAACTGCGACATTATGGTGGACACATCGGACACTTTTGACACGTTTTTGGGACCATTGTCATTTTTACAGCGATCAGTGCTATAACAATGCACTGGTTACTGTGAAAATGACACTGCCAGTGAAAGGATTAACCACTAGGTGGCACTGTAGAGGTTAAGTGTTCCCTAAGGCATTATTCTTACTGTAGGGGGGCGTTGCTTGCTGTGACACGTCACTGATCGCGTTCCCGATGACAGGGAACACGATCAGTGACAGTGTCAGCTAGGCAGAACGAGGAGATGTGTTTACACTAACATCTCCCCGTTCTATGTCTCCGTGAGACGATCGTGGGTATGCCCGCGGCGATCGAGTCTGTGGGACCCGCGGGCGCGCTCACGGAGATCGCAAGCAGGCGCGCCCTTTTGCCTGCCCGTGCCATGCTGCAGACGTATATCTGCGTGCGGCGGGCGGCAAGCGGTTAATGAGTGAAATAAGTATTTGATCCCCTATAAATCAACAAGGTTTCTGGCTCTCAGGTGTCTTCTATACAGGTAACAACCTGAGATTAGGAGCACGCTCTTAAAGGGAGTGCTCCCAATTTCAGTTTGTAACCTGTATAAAAGACACCTGTCCATAGAAGCAATCAATAAATCAGATTCCAATCTCTCGACCATGGCCAAGACCAAAGAGCTATCCAAGGATGTAAGGGACAAGATTGTAGACCTACACAAGGCAGTTGGTGCAAATGGAAGAAACTCTAAATAACTGCCAATCTCCCTCAGTCTGGGGCTCCATGCAAGATCTCACCTTGTGGAGTTTCAGTGATCATGAGAACGGATAATCTTGTCAATTATCTCAAGGCAGCTGGGACCATAGTCACCAAGAAAACAATTGGTAACACACTACGTCATGAAGGACTGAAATCATGCAGCGCCCGCAAGGTCCCCCTTTTTTAAGAAAGCACATGTACAGGCCCCGTCTGAAGTTTCCTGAATAATTCAGAGAAGAACTGGGTGTTGTGGTCAGATGAGACCAAAATTAAGCTCTTTGGCATCAACTCGCCATGTTTGGAGGAGTAGGAATGCTGCTTAGGACCCCGAGACCACCATCCCCACAGTCAAACATGGAGGTGGAAACATTCTTTGGGGGTGTTTTTCCCGCTAAGGGGAGAAGACAACTTCACTGCATCAAAGGGATGATGGATGGCGCCATGTACCGTCAAATCTTGGGTGAGAACCTCCTTCTCTCAGCCAGTGCATTGAAAATGGGTTTCCAGCATGACAATGACCCAAAACACATGGCCAAGGCAACAAAGGAGTGGCTCAAGAAGAAACACATTAAGGTCCTGGAGTGGCCTAGCTAGTCTCCAGACCTTAATCCCATAGAAAATATGTGGAAGGAGCTGAAGGTTCGAGCTACCGAACAGCAGCCTTGAAAACCTTAATGACTTGGAGAGGATCTGCAAAGAGGAGTGGGACGAAATCCCTCCTTAGATTTGTCCAAACCTGGTGGCCAACTACAAGAAACGTCTGACCTAATTTAACAACAAGGGGTTTACCACCTTTTTTAAAATGCTTTTTTTTTTATTTATTTTTTGTGGTTATTCTGTCTCTCACTGTTAACATAAACCTACCATCAAAATTATAGACTGCTCATTTCTTTGTCAGTGGCCAAATGTACAAACTAAGCAGGGGATCAAATATTTTCTTCCCTTACTGTAGCCAAGTCTTACATATTGTATATTAAAGACGGAACTCTACCCAAGACTGACACCAGTGTTGTGTGGTTTCCATCACTTACTGCTGAATTGGTCACAATTTGAGCTGTGGGTGGCACTGTTGGCACCACCCGGCTTGACAAACATTTACTAAAAAATCAGAGGAAAGGGGTGGGAAATTGTTAGAGGAACAGAAACTATTTCCAATCAGATGCAGTCACTGTTTAGGTATTCAGACACCCACAGGTGCTATGTCTAAATAAATTTGCCAGCAGAGACTATGCTAAGACTCTTCAAGGTGGGGTATGAGGGTAATTGCACCTTTACTGTCCCCCTTTTTTTTTTTTTTGCTTCCCCTATATCTTTTTTCTTCTTTTTTTTGGGTTCTGCCTTTGCGTCTCTTTCCTGTTAGTTTTACTTGCTTTATTGACCAGACTTTTTTTGTACCATTTCCCCATGGGACTTAGAACCATGTGGGGGTCTTATTGACCTCTGCTCACATTATCATGCGTCTTACTTCCACTCGATTTGATTGTCTCTCATAATTCATTAGTTCTTGTTTACCAGCCCTAGACTGCTGATGTATATGTAAGGGGCTGTTCACTTTTTTGGATTATTGGGTCTGTTTCATTTCCTGCCTGCGACCCCCAACCCAGCTTCTTGGCATATTACTTTGCACCTTGTCATTTTGATATGATTGCTTGTTTCTTGTGTCAATTGTAATGTTAATTTTCTGTAATAAAGCCTTTATGGGGAAAAAAAATTGCGGACAGGGGAGATCCTCAATCTATGGAGATGGATGAAATGTATGGCTAGCATCACACCTGTATTATTGTCTTGTTTAAAAAAAAAAAAAGAGATCCCTGTGACATTCATCACTACCATAGGCGTGCGCACAGGGTGTGCCAGGTGTGCCCAGGCACACCCTAATCACTCTGTGCAGCACAGATTCCTCCTATTGCCCTGCTTCCCCCCCATTTCCCCCACAGTGCTGCCAGCTTTCCTCCTCTCCTCTCCCACTGGCTTCTGTGGGCACACACAGGGGGATGGTATTGGATGAGGAGGGAAAGGGGTCGGTAAATATGTAATTTACCGACCCCTTTCTTTTCTAAATTAACACAGTGAGTGATCAGTAGTGTGTTTTTGAGCTTTGGGGTGCACACCCTAATGCTATAGGCTGCGCATACCTATGATCACTACTGAGCCAGTGGGTGCTTCCTAGCCCTTAATGTGGCCAGAGATTGGTGTTTTTTTTTTTTGATCAGCCAGCAGGCTGATCGAAAAAAAAAAAAAAAAAAGAATTCAGCTACCCATACATGCAAGGTGGATGGAGGAATCCTTCCGGCTGTTCTATTGTATTCTGACAGTGAGGAATACTCCGCTATCAGAACACACTGATTAGCATTGCAGTATATTGGCAGAAAATGCAAATGTGGAAAATCAATCAATTGGCTGTGCAGACTTACAAATCAGTTGGCAAGTAAAATAGTAAACATATGTATTTGAACTATGTATTTAGCCATTTGTCTTGAGCTTAATGTTAATTTAGAATAGAACCAGTAAAAACAGAATATGGTTTATTATATCAGTTTATTACCAAATACATATTTTCCTGGCTTTTATAGAGCTATTTCTTCAAGAGAGAATGGAAGCATGCCATAAAGTGACACCAAACTACGGTATATCATTATTCGCCAAAAATAATTCACATTCACTATAAATACATTTGAAGATTTGGAAATGGTTGCTAGCAATAGAAAGTACTTTTTTAATTAAGAATACAAACTTAAATAGATTTGTTTTTCAAACCAGAGTTTAGTGTCACTTTAATGACTGAGACTGGACATGTGATAATACACCTCCATTACACACACATAAATGTGATATCTACTTGATGGCGTAAGAGGATTAGTATATAAAGAGCTTTTAAAAACAGTCAAATGCTCCACGAAAGCATAAAGATATATAGTGTGATGAATATGAAATCCCATAAAATGGAATATAGGTACAAGCATCAGATATTCTCTTTGTTTCGGTTTCTGAGCTGTAGTCGGTCTATAAACATTTAAAAGAGCAGACACAATCTAACCACCAATCAGTATTGCAGTGTGAACATGCTTTCTATTCTTCGAGAAATCGCTGTACCTAGTGTAAAACATATCAGAATAGAACCTGTCTATGCTGGGCTGGCTATTTTAATAAAGAAAAATTATTATTTAGCATCTTGGGGCCATATGCTCGTAGATCCGCGTATCTTTGCGCGGGCGTAACGTATCTGATTTACGTTATGCCTCCGCAACTTGTATTCTCAAAGTACTTGCTCCGTAAGTTGCGGCGGCGTAGCGTAAATCGGCCGGCGTAGGCCAGCCTAATTCAAATTTGTAACAGGGGGGCCTGTGTTATGTAAAATAACCATGACCCGACGTGATTGACGTTTTTGACGAACGGCGCATGCGCCGTCTGTGGAAATCTCTCCCAGTGTGCATTGCTCCTAATACGTTGCAAGGACGTATTGGTTTTGATGTGAACGTAGATTACGTCAAGCCCCATTCACGGATGAGTTACGCAAACGACGAAAAATTTTCAAATTTCGTCGCGGGAACGACAACCATACTTAACATTGGTACGCCGCCCTTACGCCACATATAGCAGGGGTAACTTTATGCCCGGGAAAAGCCTTACGTAAACGGCGTAACTGTACTGCGTCGGCCGGGCGTACTTTCGTGAATTCGCGTATCTAGCTGATTTAAATATTTAGACGCGTAAATCAGCGTACACGCCCCTAGCGGCCAGCGTAAATATGCAGTTACGATTCGACGGCGTAAGAGACTTACGCCTGTCGGATCTAAGGGAAATATATGCGTAACTGATTCTAAGACTGACTCTAAGAATCAGGCGCATAGATACGACGGCGCAACTCAGAGATACGACGGCGTATCTGGAGATACGCCGTCGTATCTCGTTTGTGAATCTGGGCCAAGGTGTATTACATTCCTGTTTCTGGTACAATTGATTGCTTTGGTAAAAAGTAGTCAAGTAATATTATTTTTGTGAACTGTCTGGTTTCTTGTTTTTTTTTATGTACTTTATACAGAATTTCATAATAAAAATAAAAAATAAAAGCCAGCGCCACAGATTTGATCATAGGGTGCTGAGCCTGATCTTGCCAGAAGTGGCATGTGAAATATTAGATATACTGTGTAGTTATTGTAGGACAGGTTGACTGGCAGTGTCAGTAATGGAGCTGTGCTATTGTTGGGTTGGACTGAAAACGTAGTGAGGATTCTTAGTTGATATTGATCAGTTGATGTTCTAAAATCTGTTATTACACCTTTGAAACCAAAAATATGACAGATTCAAGAAATGTGGGGGTGAAAGTTCAACTGGTTCCAAAAGGGGGCATTATCAAACATGTTTAAGAACCACTGAATTTAGCATAGTTACTGTGTTTACGGGATAGCATATGCAGCAAAATGATTGGTTTCTCTGGAATTGCTCTTTTTTGTTAAAAAGTGTACAGTGCACATGACAAAAATACACAAAACTGCTTCCAGGTTGAGCCTAGGTTCACACTGCTGCGAATTCAAAATCGCGGTAAAATGCACGATTTTACCGCGATTTCGCGGCCGCGATTTTGCCGCGATTTGCCGCGATTTCGGCCGCAATTTAATGTAAATCGCGGCCCGAAATCGCAAAAAGTAGTACAGGAACTACTTTTTGAAATCGCAGATGCGGCGTCGCACTGATTAGGACAGTGCCATTGCCGACAATTGCCGCCGATTTGAGATGCGATTTGACATGTCAAATCGCATCTCAAATCGTTCCAAATCGTACCCAGTGTGAACCAGGGCTCAAACATGGAAGGGTTGTTTTATTAAAATACAACTTAGCAGCCCACAGCAGCTCAGGATGGCCAATAAATACCCTCAAAGCTGCCAATGTTTAAGAACTACAGTACTAGACAGGACTAATTAAAGAACATTCTGTCCTCATAAAACAAGTTAGTGCAGGGCCAATGCTCATCACCAACATGATTTAACTGGATAAATTCTGCAATGGATATTCATAATTTTATTATGAATGCACTTTGACCATTTACAATTAAATATTAAACCTGAAAGCACTTGCGCAGCATTCAGTGGCAGGTTAACTAAGAAATGTTAATGTCAGAATAGTCAGCACAATGGAGATGTGATGTCTAATGATAAAATGTGCATCTGTTGTGGCTCAGCATTATTTTTATAAAAAAAGAGACATGTTTCAGTATTCTTTTTTTTTGTAAAAAAAAAAGAACAATGCAGTGTCGTGTGAATCATCTTAAACATTTATCACACACTGTATACTCCGAAATTAATCATAATACAAAATTCAGGAGGAAAAAAGTAAAATGACCCTAAAGTCGGCATCCTGAAGTCTTGACTAATTTCAAGTATTCAAACTTTAAAGCCCCCAAATCTCCAAACGAAAGCCCATCTGCCTAAGGCCGGGTTCACACTTGTCCGACAAACGCTCCGACATTAGGAGCTCATGTCGCATGACGTGTGAAAATCAATGTTTCCCTATGAGAGCCATCTGAACTGGTCCGACACAAGTCGGTCCGGCTTTGAAAATGCTCCCTGTACTACTTTGGTCCGACATTGATCCTACTTCAGCCCATTGAATATCATTGAAGTCGGACCAAAGTAGGAGCCTTGTCCTTACCAGACATCCGACATGTGATTACAGCAGCAGTAAGGCTAGGTTCACACTACTGCGAATTCAAAATCGCAATTTTACCGTGATTTCGCGGCTGCGGTTTTGCCGCGATTTCGGCCGCGATTTAAGAGATATCTGTGCAGGGTTCAATGTAAATCGCGGCCCGAAATCGCAAAAAGTGGTACAGGAACTACTTTTTGAAATCGGTGCAGCGCCGCAGATGCGGCGTCGCACCGATTAGGACGGTGATATTGCCGACAATTGCCGGCAAATTCCGCCGATTTGAGATGCGATTTGACATGTGAAATCGCATCTCAAATCGTACCAAATCGTACCCAGTGTGAACCTGGGCTCAAAGGACTTTATCTCAGTCTGGGATTGTTTTGATTGGTCAAAGAACAAGTCAGACTATCACAAAGTCGGATCAAAGTAGTATGCTGTTCATGAAAGTCGGATGGATGTAGGACCAATGTAGGATCAATGTAGGACCAATGTAGAACAGATGTCGCAGAGCAAAGTAGGATGAAAGTTGTACTGCTGTCGTGTAGTATAGTGTGAACCCAGCCTAATGCCCCATGTAGCACTGACCCCCTCCATCGCAGAAGCTGTTGGTTTATATTGGGTTCTCCTGATCCTCTCAGTTGTGACCCACACTGTACTGGACTCGACAATTCGTCAACACACCAATGGCAAAAATTAGGCTTTAATCACTTTAGCCTTTTTGTAGTTTATTTGTTCAACAACACTTTGGAGAGAGGGTTGGAATGCAGTACAGGATGCCTAAAAACATCAAAATATTCCTACTTATGTTTGAAACTAAATAGATGGTGGTGATAGTTTCTCGAGTAGAAGTCCGCACAGTAAAAGCGAACTTCATGGTGACCCAAATGTTTCAGTAAATGCATGCTAGTTACAAATTGATTCTTTAAGAGCAGATTCTTCAGTAGCAGCTTGTCTGCTGACCTTATGCAAGAAGTTACATTTAGGAGCTCAGTAACAATGTCTCTATGCAAGGCAACAGCCTCCCCCAGTTCTCCTGTACAGAACAGCAGACCGCCTCTAAGCCCCCATTCACATTGTAACGCCGCGTACGTGGCGTATTTTGCCGCGATTAGGCTACTTTTTTTTTTTCACAAAGAATTGCCATTGATGTCTATGGCCGAACGCCAATGCCGCCTGAAAAAAAGGGTCCGGGACTTGTTTTCAGGCGGCAGGCGTACGGCGTTTATGAGATGTGAACCATCTCATAGACATCAATGGCAATTCTCCCCTCCAGCGGCACGAGCGTCGGGCGTTTTGTCGCCAAGGTGTGAATGGAGCCTAAAGGTGCAGCAATTTTTTTGCACTTTATTGTAGGAATTTTTGCACTATTGATGATTAAGGTTTTCATGTATGCCTGATTTAGTATTTATGATTATTGGGGATTTTTGTATTATCCTAATACACATTGGTTGGGATAGTGCACAATATTATTATTTCCATGCAAATTATAATGCAATGCTTAATACTGCACTACAATTTTTTTTATATCATAGATAACAAAATATATACATGGTGTTGCTAAAAAAAATATATAATATAAAATAAATAAAAAATGCAATACTTGAAATTCAGATTAGTAAAAACAAAAGAAAAACTTAGGATACAAAAGAAAAACTAATAATAAAATGTTACCATCTGCTTTTCAACTCATTCAATTTTCCCTGGTTAGAGCTAGCACACTTCCAACACACAGGCTTTGGAGGTTATGTATACTGTAGATGGGCAAATACACAAGCATCTACTTACATTCCTCCAGTTAAGTAAACCACCTGTATGTTTTATTTATCTGCTCAAAGGGGTACTATAAATAATTTTAAATCTGACTCTACAATGCACAGTGTACGCATCCAGAAAATGGAAAATATTACCTCTAAAGCACACATCCTTGAGGGCAAATATTGTGTTTCATTTCTATTAAGCATTTAATCACACTGGTACCAGCCTGCGGGCAGCATTTTATTAAAAAATAAAAAGGTGTCTCGACATTTGGTCAGGGATGGTATAAAAAGCCCTCCTCAATTTATTGTTAAACAGCTGCTTTGTTTCTTTACATTTGAATTAGATCTCTTCTATTTTTTGTTCTCTTTTTTTTTTTTTTCTATCTGTGCAAGATAGATACGCTCTTACATGAACAAACTTTGATGGAAATTATAAGAATACTTTAGAAGTAAATACTTTATAAATTATAAGAAAACTTTGATGGGAATGAGAACAATACACAAGTGTTATGCTAGGGTCAGTAATTAATAAACATAAAATACTATAAAGAATCTATTTAAAAAATGCAACTGTAATTAACGTGTGTATACCAATAACAGAATCTAATCCGATCCGCCCAGATGGAAGGAGACAAATTCCCTTCTGTTTTTTGAATTGGAGGTAGGTGGGCGTAAACGGACATCTGTCGCTCTGTAGAGGTGAATTGAGGGTCCCATTTGGTCGGGCTGATCGTGTGAAAAGGGCCTAAGACTGCTTTCACACTGATGTGCTGCGGTTTAACCACACCGCGGGTGCAGCGTAGTGCACCCGTGTCTATCCTGAGGGTTAGCTGAACTTTGCTATAGACTCCGCCTGTGGCAAAAGCCAGCGCTGTAGAGGAAGCATTGGCTCATGGGGCTCTGCTCTGCAGCCACTTTCTTCCTCTACCACCAGCCTCATTCACAACACCGATACTGTGGTATGGTGGGTCAACAACCTGCGATCTGGGCTTGCCAACCCACCATTCCAGAGCAGGAGGTCGCGGGCCACATGAGAGGGCTTCGCGGGCCACATGTGGCCCCCGAGCCATTGGTTGGCCACCCCTTCTCTAAAGTAAATGCCACCCTTACAAGTTTATTAATGCACCCAATGCACAGGCAAACTACCTGAACCCATGGCCACTAATGCATTTTACTCAATAAATGTATTTGTAGTCTCTACAAATTGTTTGACTAAAATGTATTAGAGGAGCAGCAATGCACTATGAGTGCACTTCTCCTTTACAGTACACATACATGCTAATGTTAACATAAAGCTGTTAACCATTTTGCAGGTATGGATAAATAAGAGCTAATAAAAAGTCTAAAAAATGTACTCTTCCTTAAGAAAATACGAATACTGGTTGAGTCTGGTGAAGTATTATCTCCCATAAATGAAAAGATTTTACTTAGTCCCTGGTATTTATCCATTTCAGTAAGTTTGTTAACAATGTTGCAAGGCCATTAATTACGAGGTTTCTGCCATTAAAGCTAGGGGAAGTGATGCGCAGGCCATTCCTTCAAATAGTAGCTCCATTTAAATATAGTGGAACCTTGGATTATGAGCATAATCTGTTCCAGAAGAATGCTCGTAATCCAAAGCACGCGCATATCAAAGCGAGTTTCCCCATTGAAGTCAATGGAAGCGAAAATAATTTGTTCCGCATTGACTTCTATGGCATGCAATACCGCATGTGACCAGAGGTGGGGGGGGCGCCGGAGAGCTTCGAAAATACTCAGAAAGGCTCAGGGACAGCTCGGCTGAACTCGGAAAAACTTGGAAAGGCTCAGGAACGGTGTATTTCCGAGTTTTTCTGAGTATTTCCGTACCGGCTCTAATCGGCTCTGCTCGGCTCCAGCGCCCCCGCACCTCTGGCCAAATGCGGTATTGCACACCGCTGTGGCTTAAATCCTGCTCGTTTTGCGAGACAACACTCGCAAACTGAGTCAGGATTTTAAAAAAAAGCTCGTATTGCAAAACGCTCAATAACCACGTTACCCGGAATCTGCGGTTTCACTGTACTGAACCACCTTTTCAGCAGAGGCCACATATCCAACGCCTCAACACTGCATGGATGGTCCAGAGGCATACAATTCTTCAGTAAAATATTTTTACGATACTAAAAATATAAATAATATTAATTGATAAGCCCCCGGAGGAGCGAGAATCAGCCTTACCGGTTTGACACAGTGACACTGTCCCCCGTTTCTTTTTTTTCACTGTCCCCCATTTCAGAATGGGAAATGTGGGGGATTTATCAAAATTCAAGAATGGGGGGGGGGGGGGGGGGTTGTCAGAATGGGAAATGGAGGCCTTATCTGAATGGAGAATGGAGACCTAATCAGAATAGGTAATGGAAGGTTATCAGAATAAGAAAATTTAGGTTTATCAGAATGGAGAATGGGGGGGGGGGTTAGGAGTTGTGATTTTTTCAGAATAGGGAATGAGGGCTTTATAAGAATGGGGAATGAGGGGTTTATCAAAATGGGGAATGGGGGGATTATGAGTTGTGATTTTATCAGAATAGGGAATGAGGGCTTTATAAGAATGGGGAATGAGGGGTTTATCAAAATGGGCAATGGGGGGTTTATCAAAATGGGGAATGGGGGGGTATTAGATGGGGAAAAGGGACAGGGAATTGTCAAAGTAGGGAATATCAGAGCTGGGAGCGGGGGTTTTTCAGAATAAGAAATAGCTGTTCTTTCAAAATAAGAAACAAAGGCTTTATCAGAATAGGGAACCAGGTTTTATCAGAATGGGGAATAGAGACCTTCTCCGATAAGAGAATAGAGGGTTTATCACAATAAGGAATGGGAGGTTATCAGAATAAAAAGGGGGGGGGGTTTATAAGAATGAGGATGGGGGGAGCCGAACTGAGTCTTTGCCCCGGGTGAAAGATTGTCTATCTTTGCCACTGCTTATTAGTATAATATGGATAAATATCCACATAAACATCCATTGAATATGTTTCTAAAAAGTAATTGAAAATAAATAGAGATGTTTTGCTATTTATCAAAGCCGCTTAACATCACAGAACACATCTAGATGAATGTGACTAAATACTATAAGCTAACTACAGTATCTTATAATGAGACAGAAGACACCTCCCCAACCCAATTTTACATTGAGCTTAACATGATGAACACATGTCATTTGAACCTACGCAAATGTAATAAAACTCTCTGACTGTGTGAATAACTATGATTTATAATTTCAAAGCATGATAAATGACAATGGCTGAATTGTTCTCATTATAGAGTAAGTACCTTGTCTTGGCTGTTGAGCTCGTGGTATGGTATATGAGCTGGCAGATATGTGTGAAGAAGGGCACAGAAAGCCAAGCCGTCGCTCCAACTGCTGCTGAAGTTTGTTATATCGATATTCTGTGAAAACACAAAAGCCTGGTAATTAACAACGTGTCCACAAAACACAGGAGGCCAAAGAAGCATTTTTCTCTGGGCAGCTTTAACAACGGTTTTGTTGCAATGTCAATGCTTAAAGTCTAATGAACAATTAATTACTGAAGTTTGCCAAGTCATTCACAGCTTCCTGTATTTGCAGTTATTGGAATAAAACCACGTTTTCTTTTTATACATTATGAGCTCCTGCCAACATGCAATTCAACTGGACTGATGACACAACCCGAGTACAGAATAAACTCAGAACTAAATTAACAGGACAACTGGAAAGCATTGGTCAGTGTAAACATTGCACAGGTTAGTGGTTTGGGTTTTATTTAATTTGTAGAAACTAGAGTGAAGGAAACAAAGTTATAAAAGTTAGATTAGTCCAACAATTGCTGCGTTTTTATAAACTGGATCATAAACAGGACATCTGCAACCTAACTGGTTGACACGTGTAATACCTGCAATTTATTTCAGTTTCCTAAATGTGCCCATCAGGGTTGAATTCTCCATTAGGGGAGTCACGGGGGTTCCACCCCAAACTAGAATGTCTCTGAGTCAGGAGCTATGCCAACACACTAATTTGGTTGAAAATATCATCAATTTCTCCATGTAGTATACATCCAGCTGTCAGTCATAAGAGGTGTGTATACAGTACTACATGCATTGCTTGAGTCAAACTGATCTGATTGATAAAGCAATAAAATATGTATTACATAGAAAGCCTGAAGTTAAAGTTGGCTACAAATTATTTTATAAAAACCTCAAGCGACGAATTAACTGCTAGAATTATTTTTTTGTTCAACTTCATCTGATCTAAAATTTGATACCTAAGTTTTATTTTTTGATTTACTGTTTGGTAGAAAATCTATTGATTAAAATCAGATGTGAGCTTCACTAAGCCCCCTTTACACTTGTGCGACTTGTCCTGCGACTGCAAAGTCACATGACAAGTCGTTCCCCATGATTTCCAATGATAACCATTCATATCTGTGTGACTTCAAATCATTCTGACTTCAAAGTAGTCCCTGTACTACTTTGGTCTAACTTTCAGGCGAGTCGAGGGCCATATACTTCAAGTTTACACAAGCATTCCCTGAAATCGCCACAACATTGCAGTAAAACTGCAGGAAAAAGCACACGACTTTGAAGTTGCAGTAGTGTGAAAGGGGCCTAAATACCGGCTGAAAAACTCCTGCCCTGCAGTCTCAATGTGAAAGCCTGAGGGCTTTCACACTGAGGCGATGCGCTGGCGGGAGGGCAAAAAATCTCCTGTAGGCAGCATCTTTGGAGCAGTGAGAGGAGTGGTGTGTTTACTGCTTCTTTCCATTGAAAACAGCGCGGTAATACCACCAGCAATACGCCTCTGCAGAGGCGCATTGCAGGCGGTATTGAGCCTTTTTCGTCCGTTAGCAGGGGTTAATACTGCACCGCTAGTGGCCGAATACCGCCGCAATTCCGCGGCAATTCCGATGGTATAGCGCCACTAGAAATAGCTGTGCTATACCGCCACCGCGCCCCAGTGTTAAAGGGGCCTTAGAGTATAGTAAATCAAAAACCTTGACTGTTCAATTCAAACCAATCATATGGGTTGAAATACAAAAATAGAGGCTATACTTGGTGTAAACAACATGTCAAGCAATCCACAGATCCAGATTTAAAGGAGTTCACCTTATTTGCAAATTGTACCTTTTATGTATTAATCTGGACCTCCATCCTCTACTTCATCTAGAGAATCACCGCAAGTTAGTATAAGCACCAGCTTAACATTTATAAAAAAATGGTTCATCTGCCTAGATTTTTGGAACAACTTCCTATTTTTTAAAGTGGAAGTAAACCCTTCAATTTGATAGTTACAAAAACAGTTAACATTCCCGGCCTGTCGGAAATGCTAGCTGTTTGTGCTCTCAACCAAACCATCCAATGGCTGGTTTCATAACAGGTCACATGTACAGCATCATGGCAGTTGCAGATTAAACAGAGGTCAAGATGGCCGCTTCCTTGGCTGAAAACGATAGGAGGGTTTACTTCTACTTTAAATATGGCTCCTACCAAAGAAAATGTAACATTGTAAACACATTTTAATCAAATTGTCAGTCTGAATTTACAAAATTTGCATAACATCAGGCAGCTGAAGACCTCTCATTAGTATGCAAAATTAAATATATTTCCATAATTGTCTTTTTATATAACAAAACTTGTATTTGACTTTTCTGTAGATCTTTAAAATTAAAAATGGAGAGTAAAAATGGTTTAGTAAATTATTGCTAGCTGGAAAATGTGTTCTACATCTGTATATTTTCTAAAAAGGTCTATAGAGTGCAATATATAGCATCTTCTATATAAAAGTCCTATTGCTTATAACAGTAAGTCAAGAACTATGAGGGACTTTAGAAGAACGAGCAGATACCCACAATGATCAGCTTTTCTCGATGTATTCCTAGCATTGGATTTCATCTCATCATTTTCAACTGATCCTGCCTAAATGAAATGAATTCCCAGGATGCCTGTGTCCATGCCAGAGTGATTACTGAAATAGCCCAGGTTCAGAGCAATGCATTCAGCTGCACATTTCTGTCTGAATCTTATTGCCATCAGCTCAGGACCTGTTTCAGTTCAGTCGGCAAACAACATGCAGCAATATATGAAATACCTTAATAAGTGCAAATGCCTTAAAGGGACACTAAAGGCAGAATTTTTTTTTTTTAAATAACAAACATGTTATTACTTACCTTCTTCCATGCAAAAGCTTTCCACGTTTATGCGAGCTCCCTCGCATGGTGGAAAGCTTTTGCGAGCGCGCTCCCGTGATACATCGGCGGCCATAGCCGCCGACTGTATCACTCGGCCCCGCCCCCCGGCGCGCCACGTCATCCTCTGTGATTGACAGCAGCGCCAGCCAATGGCTGCGCTGCTATCAATCCGACCAGCCTAGCCAATCAACGGCCAGGCTGGGACCCCGAACAAGATGACAAGCATGCGCCCAGGACTTTCAAACGGTGAGGTAAGTAAAGGTAAAAACTTTTACCTTTACAACCCCTTTAATATGTGCAAAAAAACATATAGATGTTTTTATGATCTATTGTAACTTTGAAGGGACAATTTAGAGCATTAAAGTGGAGGTTCACCCAAAAAAAAAAATTCTAATAGCCAGATTCAGGTAGAGATACGACGGCGTTTCAGTAGATACGCCGTCATAACTCCGAATCTGCGCCGTCGTATATTTAAGCGTATTCTCAAATTGAGATATGCTTAAATGTTGCTAAGATACGACCGCCGGCGCCGTCGTATCTTAGCTGTCTATTTACGCTGGCCGCTAGGGGCGTGTACGCTGATTTACGCCTAAAATACGTAAATCAGCGAGATACGCCTATTCACGAACATACGCTTGCCCGTCGCAGTAAAGATACGCCGTTTACGCAAGGCGTTTTCAGGCGTAAAGATAAACCACCAAAAAGATGGCGCAGCCAATGTTAAGTATGGACGTCGGAACCGCGTCAAATTTTTCACGGTTTACGTTGTTTGCGTAAGTCATCCGTGAATGGGGCTGGCCATAATTTACGTTCACGTCTAAACCAATGAGTCTTTGCGGCGTAATTTGGAGCATGCGCACTGGGTTACGTCCACGGACGGCGCATGTGCCTTTCGTTCAAAACGTCATTTACGCGGGGTCATGCTTAATTTACATAAAACACGCCCGCCTCTTCCACATTTGAATTAGGCGCGCTTACGCCGGCACATTTACACTACGCCGCCGTAACTTAGGACGCAAGTCGTTTGTGAATACTGCACTTGCTTCTTTAACTTACGGGGGCGTAGCGTATATGAGATACGCTACGCCTGCCTAAAGTTAGGCACGTCTACCTGAATCTGGCTATAAGATTACATCCAGCATACTAACGACATGTAAAGTATGCTAGTATTTTTTTTTTCTCCGTAAATACCGTGTAATTGTTATTTTCGCCGGGCTTCCGGGTTCTGATTACTGCGGGACTGGGCGTTTCTATTGAAAGCTTAGCAGATTGACGTCTGGTGAAAATCTTCCCATGTCGCACACACCACGCGTCACCAGTTTTCCGTAAATAGCCGACATGCGAGTCGGCGCTATACAGCGCCTGCGCCCGCCGTGTAGAGCTGACTGCACAGGCGCCGGCTATTTACGGAAAACTGGTGACGCGCGGTGTATGTGACATGGGAAGATTTTCACCAGACGTCAATCAGCTAAGCTTTCAATAGGAACGCCCAGTCCCGCAGTAATCAGAACCCGGAAGCCCGGCGAAAATAACAATTACACGATATGTACGGAGAAAAAAAAATACCAGCATACTTTACATGTCGTTCGCTGGATGTAATCTTAGAAAAAAAAATTTGGGTGTACCCCCGCTTGAAGAAATATCTGAACAGAACCGTTCACATCAATCACTGCATGGATAGAATCGAACGTCCTTTCAGTGACACACATTTGTGGAACCAAAAAACTTTATTAAAGTGGAGTTCCACCCATTTTTTTATGTTTGTCTGTGCTGCATGCCCTAATCTCATAGTGTTCAGAATGGACAATTTTTATTTATTTTGTTGCTTGTAAATACCTTTATTTTGTAGTCCTTCATTACTTCCTCCTCCTTATTAGCCTAGGCTATTAAGTCACAAGGCTATTCGCAAGGGTTTCTGGGATAGGCATCATGTATCCCAGTAGTCCTTGCAAATAGCCTATTTGCATAGAGAAGGGACGGCAACTTCTTCTGACACTCCCGTTGCTATGGAAACCTGACTGAAACCTATTACATGGCTTGTGCAGCACTGAGCATGTGCGAGATCTGCAAGGCTAAAATCCAGGAAGTCATACAGTCTGGCTTCATGATGCCCACACTTAAGATGGCCACGGTCTATTTCTAGATTATAAACTAACTAAATGCTCTAACAACCTAACAAAACGGACCTTAGTTTACAGACTAACTTTACTAGACTACATTAAGCTTGTGTATTACAGGGGTATTTATATTTAAAAAGTGAAATTGTCGGTGGAACTCCCCTTTAAGCATAGCCAACATGTTTTGAATTATTCATATCAATTAACCCATCTCCAGCCATAGGGTGATAAATGAGCACTGGCAATGCACCCTTTGATGCCCAAAGGGGTATATTAGTCATATATCGGTCATCCATTTTTTTCTTTTTACAGCTGTAAGGCCGGATTCACACCTATACGAATTGGTTAACAAAAGAAACCCGCGCCACAAACAATCTATTTAGATACACAGTCTATGAGGGTGTAATTTGGTCCGTAGTTGATTAGATGGCACTTGTAAGATCACGGGTTATTGAGATACAATCCTGGCAATGGTAGCTCCTACGTTCCACACCACCCAGTGACACATATACACAAAGTGACCCTCCACCGGAAAGAAAAGCCGCTTACCAGAAGGCAAGCGGTTAGGGCAGATGGCTATAACCCAGCCTAGGCCTTTAATCCTTGGATATTTTCACCAGGAAGCCCTCCGTCCCCTGAGCGTGATGTTCCTCAGCTCCACCGTTTAAATATGGACAAGAAAAGAGGCGCACATAGCGTAACTCTGCGACATACACTTTTATTTAAAAAAGGATAAAATATACTTACAAACGAGCGTGTAAAATGAGCATAACAATAAAATTGCCGGCCGGCATACAGGAGCCCTACTCCTTGGCGTGGTGACGTCACTGCGTGATCCTCCCAGACGAGTTTTGTCGCTATTGGACGTTGTTTTTGCAGAAGTTTTCACTTTTAACCCCTGATAGCGACTGAAAAAGGGTTAAAACCGCCCGCAATCTGCCGCTGCAGTGGCGCTTTGCCGGTGGCGCTGCCTATTGATTTCAATGGGCAGGCGCGCTTTAGGAAATACACCGCTCCTACAGCGCTGCAAAGATGCAGCTAGCAGGACTTTTTTTACTGTCCTGTCAGCACACTGCTCCAGTGTGAAAGCCTTTGGACTTTCACATTGGAGTGAGAGAAGAGGCTCCTTCAAGGTGCTTTGCAGGCGCTATTTTTAGCGTTATAGCGCCTGCAAAGCGCCTCATTGTGAAAGTAGCCTTAGACGTGCTCCTATTATCTCTCCAAAAATGTCATTTTTCTTGTAGGGGATGCCTGAAATCTGACTTGCATCTTAGGCAGACTTCTGGAAAAATTAGTGAGCCAATCACACAAGCAGGAAATTATGTTTCTGGGGAGTAGTCAGTATACACAATTTGTACAGAACAACTCCAAGTAGCCATACTGCATTCTCAGAAAATTACATCGGCTGCAGGTTGAAAAGGAAAGGTAATTTTTAATAACATTCAATTACAATATGATTGGTGTCACAATTATATGCGCTATATTTTTTATTTGCCATTTTTTTCCCTGCAAAAGTGGAGTTACCCTTTAAGTTTTTTTTTTTTATCAAAGCTTAATTGAACAAGCTGAAGTTAGAAGCTGGTTGGCTACCATGCACAGCTGCACCAGATTTTGCACTCAAGTTTTAGTAAATCAACCCCATTGTATGCAAAGGTAACACACTTTACAAAGTATGTGTAAACTCTGTTATTAAATAATCTCATATAGTTATATATATACGAGTTATATATATTATATGGGTGATTCTAGAAGTGTTGGGACTTCAAAAAATCTCATATAGTATTTAACATAACAATATTTCAAACGTTTATTAAATTTTTTTTTTTTTTAAATGTACAACTTTAATTTAAATAATATCTGGTGATCCTGTTATGATGGTTATTGTTCCAGCACGTCCTGTTATAGCTCTCTTTCTCTTAATGGTTTTCCTGCATTGTCACCTTGTCACATAAGCCCCTGGTGGAGACTATAATATCAAAAGCTCATTGCACAGGCTGTGACCTCTGATGACGACTTGACACTGAAACGTGCAAGGTGTGGCATGGTTTGTGACGTCATTCCGCACAGCTTAGGGAGAAAACCGGAGCCAGGAATGCTTATGAGCTTAAGTGTGTAATTCTTGTTGGGCTGACACTCACTGATTGTAAGTGCACTACTTTTTTGATGTCTAATAAAATGGTAAAATATTAACACTATGGTTCCCTTTCTTTCCATCTAAAAAAACTATATATATATATATATATAGATATATATATATATATATATATATATATATATATATAGATATAGATATATCTATCTATCTATCTATATATATATATATATATACACACACGTGAGAAAATGCGATGACTGGAAGATGAGGATTAACCCATTATGTGCTGGAGAGGATTCCCTATCTATCAAGATAGGTTTTTAAAGTCAAAGATACATTTTTACCACATCAACTGATTGGTTTCCTATTTGGCGAGTACGTGGTGTGCTTAGGGAGAGGTCATGTGGTAATCACTGGAGAAATTGGACATCACTCATGGAACTGTTTTGCACTACAGCACTTGGAAACATTTTATAGTGTTTCTATGAACTGCACAACTTTTGCACTCAATATGAATTGTGTGGATATATAAATAACTTATTTGCAATATCATACATAGAAGTCAATATGTTGATGAATTATTCAATGATTTTCTGCACCTGTTAACTGCTTGCCGACCAGCCGCCAAAGTTATACGGCGGCAGATCGGCTCTGCTGAGCGAGATCACGTAGGTATACGTTATCTCGATGTTCAGCTGATAGTGGTGCGCGCGAGCGCATGCCCCCCGCTCGCCGCTGACGCAATCGCTCGTTACAGAGCGAGAACCAGGAGCTGTGTGTGTAAACATACAGCTCCCGGTCCTGTCAGGGGGAGAAATGCCTGATCGTCTGTTCATACAATGTATGAACAGCGATCAGTCATTTCCCCAAGTCAGCCGTCCCCTTTTAGTTAGAACACACCTAGGGAACATAATTAACCCCTTCCTCGCCCCCTAGTGTTAACCCCTTCCCTGCCAGTGGCATTTTTATAGTAATCAATGCATTTCTATAGCACTGATCGCTATAAAAATGTCAATGGTCCCAAAAATGTGTCAAAAGTGTCCGCCATAATGTCGCAGTACCGATAAAAAATCGCTGATCGCCGCGATTACTAGTAAAAAAAAAAATATTAATAAAAATGCCATAAAACTATGCCCTATTTTGTAAACGCTATAACTTTTGCGCAAACCAATCAATAAATGCTTATTGAGAAAAATATGTAGAAGAATACGTACCGGCCTAAACTGAGGAAAAAAATAGTTTTTTTTATATATTTTTGGTCAATATTTATTATAGCAAAAAGTTAAAAATATTATTTTTTTTTCAAAATTGTCGCTCTATTTTTGTTTATAGTGCAAAAACTAAAAACCGCAGAGGTGATCAAATCCCACCAAAAGAAAGCTCTATTTGTGGAAAAAAAAGGACGCCAATTTTGTTTGGGAGCCACGTCGCACGACCGCGCAATTGTCAGTTAAAGCGACGCAGTGCCGAATCGCAAAAAGTGGCCCGGTCATTGGCCAGCAATATGGTTCCGGGGCTTAAGTGGTTAACAATTCATTGGTTGTTTTTCACATTTTTTCAGATAGATTTTTCTTTAAAAAAAAATGTTTTTCACCTTGATGAATTTTTTACATAAATGTAGTTCTAATGAATTACAGAGATATATATTTTTCTGGATTCATTCATTTTTGCTGGATTCAAAAATGGTAGAGGAGATTGTGGATGATATCATGGCACAGAATCTATACAGCCAAACCTCACCGAGCGCCATGTTATCATACTCCTATCAGCCTAGCTCCATATACCTTCACTGAAATAAAAATAAATACTTTGGGCCCGATTCACAGCCGAGATATGACGAAGTATCTCAGATACTCCGTCGTATCTCTCAGAGTATCTATGCGACGGATTCATAGAATCAGTTATGCATAGATAGCCCTTAGATCAGACAGGTGTAATTGTTTTACACTGTCGGATCTTAGGATGCACTACCGCGGCCGCCGCTGGGGGGAGTTTGCGTCGTAAACCAGCGTCGGGTATGCAAATTAGTAGTTACGGCGATCCACGACGGTTTTTCGCGTTCGCTACGTCGCTGCTAGTCTAGTTTCCCGTCGCAAAGTTAGTTGTCGTTTTCGATGCCCTAACTTTACACAGCACACGTATGTGCTGTATAAAGTATGGCCGTCGTTCCCGCGTCGAAATTAAAAAATGTTCCTTCTTGCGTAAGACGTCCGGGAATACGGAAGTACGCTACGCACGTCGCCATTCGAAAAAATGATGTCACTTCACGCAAAGCACGGCGGGAAATTCAAAAGGGAGCATGCGCAGTAGGTCCGGCACGGGAGCGCGCCTAATTTAAATGGCACACGCCCCTTTGAATTACGCGGGCTTACGCCGGAGGCCGCCAGCGTAAGTTTTCTCGCAAGTGCTTTGTGAATCAGGCACTTGCGATGAAAACTTGCGGCGGTGTAACGTATCTACGATACGTTACGCCGCCGCGATTCTACGTGAATCTGGCCCTTTGTGCTGAAAGTTTTTTTCTTTTTTGTTCCAATGACTAAATGCTGGTCAAAAGACTGCAGCAGAACTTGTACTTGAGAATGTGACACCTCCTGGAAGGTCACCAGAAACATTGTAGCATCAAAGGAAGAGCCTCCAGGTCATACATCGTCAGGCTGGATTTTCCAGTATAAACGAACTGAAAGTGAGAACTACAGCTAAGACTGTCTGCCAAGAACACATACAATTGCTTAATTACAATCACAAAAGGAAGAACACTTAGAGAACTATAAATAACACATACTTTGTTAAACCTGGTGGTTGGAGCAGTTTAAATTTGTATTTGTGGAGGTTAAATAAAGCCATGGTGTCAACTGTCTTGCCTCATGGTAGGAAATGTATTTATGATGACGAAAAAACAACCCAATTATATTCCACCATGGTGATTAAACCATTCTAGAAACTATAAGCTTGTATGGGTAGGGCTCTCTCTCCTAGGGTTTTTTGCTATGGCTACGGATGGATAAACAGCCATATGTACTCGTCCTTGGAACATTTGGAAGTATAGTATTACCTGTATTGCGCTTTGTTTTAGCTTTTTCTTTTACTACCTACTTTAAGGTGCTGAATCTTTAAAGCCTAACTCCAGGCACAAAAAACCCTACTTGGCAGTGGGATCCCCCTGCACCGCAAGGGTAAATGCTCATTAAAGCAGTACTTCACCTTAAAAAGGAAATTCCACTATAACACCTCCTTCCCCTCTCTTTTCAAACTTATGAAGGTTTTTTTTGAGGGGGAGGTGAGTGGGTACCGGTTCCTATTTCTACTCCAACTGCCTAGGGCGGCGATCAGCGCAAAAGTTCTCTCCCCCTTCCCGCCCGCATCACTTACTAGCAATGGCTGTGAAGCTGCAAGGAGTCACAGCCAGCTACCCTTAGTAAACATGCTGCCACCGGGGGACCTGATGACCAGCAAAGAACTGGTCTGGGTGAGAACAGGGCTGGATTCCTGGACAGGTAAGGGTTTGTAGCTGCCGACTTTTAATAAAGTGAATATTCTCTTTAAGTCTAGAGGTTTGCATTAAAGTCTATATTACTTACCTGTCTGATCAATATTCCAATCGCACACGTTCCTGGTAAAAATGGCTCATACAAAAAATGGTGGGTGCTGCAACGATTACCAGCTGGGTCCTGGAGACATCAAACAATCGAACATATTCGCCAGCACACCAAGGATCGTCCAAAAAAGTTTTATTACAAAAAAATCACATACCAAAAGGTGCAACGTTTCGGAGTCACGCAGGACCCCTTCGTCAGGCATGTGCCTCCGAAACGTTGCACCTTTTGTTATGTGATTTTTTTGTGTGCTGGCGAAAATGTTCGATTATATTACTTACCCAACTCCTTTCTCCAGCAGGCTCTGGTGCTGCTCTCCTCTCCCCAAATCTCTGGTCTGTGGGCTTTGTGTCATCACGTACAATGTACTGTCTATGGGGGTGAGCATGTGACTATGGTTGAGAGCAGCTTACAGAGGAGGTTAAGAAAAAAAAATAACAAAAAAATCGCAGACTCGATTGACCACTCTTTTTTCTGACGTCACTTTTCTATATTTCTATGAATCCGGGGAGCCTGCAAGAATTGTTAGTCAGGCAAGGAATACAGCCTCTTCTGCAATCCCCTAGATTTTATGATAATTTATCCCTTGCAGTGTGTGTGTGTGGGGGGGGGGGGGGGGGCTCACTGCATGGGTATTTTTTTGTCATGGCTGGAGTTGGGCTTTAATACCTGGTCAGTCACTGACCAGAAAATAATTTCTGCATTTCCAGTGACTGACACAGAACTAGAACTGTAGAGCTAGCTGTTCAAGATCTGTGACCTGTCATACAAAGATGGAGATGACAACGCTAAAATTTGCAGCTTTAATAAAAAAAATAAAAAAAAGACGACTGCAATGGCACCACACATACATCTATCCTGATAAATTGGCCAACAGACAGATAATTTCATTTTAAAGAAGCACTGTTAAAAAAAAAATGCACAATTAAAGTGATATTAAAGTAACTAAAAAGAAAAAAGGGTTATTCTAACCTGCTCTGTGCAACAATAATGCACAGAAACAATGTTTTCCTTCTCTTCTCACAGTCCCTGCTAGCCCTTGCAGGTTCCTCCCTCCTTCAGGTGCCTCCTTTAGCAAACCAGGCACTCTAAGAGGCGCACATGCACATGTGTTCCTGTTGGGTCCTACGTGGGGCTGTGTACGTCCACAGATACACACAGAGCAGGTAAGTCATGCCCCTTTCCCTCCTTACAGCATTTTGGCTGCCATCAGCTGGAAGTGATAAAGGTAGGCGCTAGCCCTTTAAATTTCAAGTGATTAAAACACCAATACAAAATAATTTTTAATTGGCTTTAAATTACTGCTTGAAGCTACCCGAATAAAAATGTAATATTTGCACTGCACAATAAAATTAGGAAATTATCTTTAAAGCAGAACTAAATTGAAAGTAAGAAAAACATTTTTTTTTTTAACTGTAGACTAACTGCATCACATGTGCAGTGCAGATGCCGATGTAACTTCCATAGTAATGCATGGGATTTGCGCCATCAGTAGCCAACCAAAGACTAATGATAGAAGAGTCTGAACCCGGAAAAAGACTGTGGCAACAGCAGCAATGGAGCAACAAGGAGGAGCACAGACTCACATTGTTAGAAGAGGGCATGCTAAAAGGTGCAGCTGACAAAATGTGTAAACGATCACTTTATGGCACGAGCTCCAAGCAGGGCTGGTGCAAGGATTTTTGACACCCTAGGCGAGGCCTCATTTTGCTGCCCCCCCTGGCTCCACACCTGACCTTACCCCCTTTGCCCTGCCCATGTATACCCCACCTTTTTAATAAAGCGCTCCCTAAAATGCAGCCCAGCAGCACCCATCAAATGCAGCCTCACGATTGCCCATCAAATGCAGCCTCATCAGTTCCCATCAAATGCAGCCTACCTGTGCCCATCAATGAATGTTTCCTTGTTTCCATTAATTCGGGAGTCGGGGGACAGACACAGGCCTCCGCCACACTATGTGTGAACGAAGTGGCTGCTGCCTGATGATGCTGAGACTTGGTTGCTTGCTGCAGAGAGAAGAGAGTGGCCGGGCGCCCTAGGCAGCAGTACACTCTAGGTGGATGCCTAGTTTGCCTAGTGATAGAACCGGCCCTGGCTCCAAGGGGAACCAAGTGGATACACGTCATGATGCCATCTGAATGGTTTACATGGTTTACAACTAGTTTTTGGAATATGTCCTGCATGGAAATTCAGCGTATTGTTTCATTAGAAAAGGCATAAATCCAGCCTTATTGACTAGAGAGTACTTTACAGGATTTTTTATCGAATGTTTTAGGAGATAAATTACTATAACTAATCACATTGCTTATTTCTGTGAACTGTGTTTATTTATGTCCCCCAAAACAGCTGGCAGTTTTAATCAATGTGAGTTATTTCACAGCATATTACCCTCTAGATAAAACTATATCCAACTCAATAAACACAGCAGAGCATGACCATAAATGGTACCACCTGATGTCATAAGAACAATGAAAAGAATGGGCAGATAAAACAATTGTAGATGGTGATTTAAAGATCAGTTCAGTCAATTGAGTTTAAAAATCACTTAAAGCGGAGCTCCACCTTAAGGTGGAACTCCCGCTGATCGGAACCCTCCCCCCCTCCGGTGTCACATTTCAGGGGGAGGGGGTGCAGATACCTGTCTAAAGACAGGTATTTGCACCCACTTCCGGCCACACTGCAGGCATGACGTCACCTCCCATCCCCCCCGTTGTGTTCTGGGAACACTCGGCTCCCAGTACACAGCGGGAGCCAATCGACAGGCGTAGCGCGACTCGCGCATGCGCCGTAGGGAACCGGGCAGTGAAGCCGGAGCGCTTCACTTCCTAGTTCCCTCAGCGAGGATGACGGGGGGGCAGCAGAGTGATGAGCGATTGCTCATCCTCTGCTGCGGATGGCGCTGGACTCCAGGACAGGTAAGTGTCCTAATATTAAAAGTCAGCAGCTGCAGTATTTGTAGCTGCTGGCTTTTAATATTTTTTTTTCAGCGGACATCCACTTTAATATGATCAAGCATAGAAAGAGTACGCTGCTCGCTGCAAAATAAATCTCTTTTTTGGTTTAGACCAACACAAGGGGATTCATAAACAAATTTACTTGGGTACGTCACGCACACATTTCAGTTACACCATAACGGACATTGTTGGCTTGAGTTTACTGTAAAACCACAAGTGACAGTTTTTATTGCTCCTAAGCCAGACGTTTGTATCAACATTATTTACTCACAATGTGACCTTCTGTGCAAAGTCAATGTGAACAATGAGAACATCCTATATTCCATGGAACATTAAAGGCTGAGAAATGACGCAGTCCAAACGTGTACTAATGTTCAAGTAATGACATTCCTCTTTGCAGTATATTAATCATTGAACACTGTATGTAGAGAGTTGTTTTGTAAATCTGATTATTCCAAAAACGTAGCTAATAATCTTGCTGTAATTTGCTTTAGATATACAGTTCATTTATTATTTCGGTTTATACATTTTTACTGAATACATAAACTCCACTTAAAGTGGGTCTGAATTCAAAAAGTGAACATGAGCTCTATTATAGGGAACATCTAGAAATGTTTTGACTGTTAGTCTCAAGAAGTTTGAAGAAGTCAGTACTGTGCCACTAACTGTCCTCCTTCCTGGAGGGGATACTGTACCCAAGGACCTGCATTGCATGCATTCCGCTATTTCTGCTTCATTCGCATTTCTTTCTTAAATATTTGCTAACCAGTATTCAGATTACCAGTTATCAGGGGGCAGTTCTGGCATTAAATTGGGTCTCCACCCAAAAAGGAAAGCTTCACTTGTTTGCATCCTACCCCCCTCCACTGCCACATTTTTTGGGGGGCGAGGGGAGCGCGAGTACCTGGTTTTGATAGGTACCCGCTCCCACTTCCAGGTAAGATTGTTGATCTGTGACTTAGGACATGTGCAAGAACCCCCCCCCCCCTGCTGCCTTCTGGGACACACACAGAAAGCGCAGGGTGACTCGTGCATTTGCAGTAGGAATCAGCTGCAATGCTTCACTTCCTGTTTCCTTTACTACAAATGCCAGCGCTTGCACCTGAAGCCAACTGAAGAATCGGCTTGGGGTGCTAACATCGTGGGATCCCTGAGCAGGTAAGTGTCCTTATATTAAAACTCAGCAGCTACAGTATTTGTAGCTGCTGACTTATTTTTTTCTGAAGAAGCCTGGAGCTCCTCTTTAAAGTGGAACTAAAGGCTTTTTATTGCAGAAGAATAACCTTCTTGCCTGCTTGCTTGCATTCTTCTTTAGAATGTACACTGAGCTACGCATGCACAGCTCGGTTTACTTTTCGGCACAGATCCTGTGTGCCAGGATGACTGAACTTCTGTGCATGTACAGGAGGGTTATCATTTTGCGCTGGTCAATGGAGATGGCCACATTCCAGCAAATGGAAGAAGTCGAATAGAAGATGTTGGTACAGGTGGTGAACCTTGGACGGTTAAAGGAAAGGACAGTAAATATTGTGGACTTTATTCCATTCTAAGAAGGCAAAGCCATGTTTGTCTACCAAGGAGGCCACCTCCACACACAGTCACAGTGCAGAACAAGGCATGGCAAGTCTGTAAAAAGCTTAGCTGAAGGGAGTCTACAGGACACAGCTTCCATAGTCCAGGTTCTTTTTAAAGCCCAACGACAGACATTTTTTTCCTACGGAGTAGGTAAAAGTCAGAACTTCGGTCTGATTTTTCTTGCCGTTTGTGGTCTTATTGGAGTATTTTTTCCCTCACTTTCTGACATACTGTAGAGCCCTTTCCTGCTGTATCAAAAAATAAATGGGTATTGTCTGGAGTTGTCCACTAGCATTTCCCCCCACCACCCAGTAAAATTCTGACTTTAATTCTTAACTTAATCCTGAGATTTTTACTAAGCGGCCCTGTCAATCGCCTCCTGGCTATGTTTAGCTCTTACTGGTCATACAAGCTGCTGGGCATATTCTTTCCTATGGCTGGCACATAATCATGCCAGCCCCCAGCCATCGGAAAGAATAGACTGAGCAGTGCACAAGCACAAGAATTTCTACTGCGAAGGGTGTGTGGTTTCGAGCATGGCCATACAGTGAAGATCTCAAGAGGGGAAATAAAGGCACGCATTTGACTAGGTGGCCGTTACTAAGGGGATGGTGGGAATTGTTGCCCTTTAACCACTTGCCGACCTCATCAAGTCAATTTATCTTCGGCAGGTAGGCTCTCCTGCGTGCCCGTGGACTCTACACCTGCTAGCGACCCTTAATCGCTGTGTACAGGAGGCAGAAGGGGGAACTGCCTATGAAAACAAGGAGATTCCCTGTTCTGCCTAATGACATGTCAGATCTTCTGTTGCTAGTGATCGGGAACAGTGATCTCTCATGTCTCTGGTAGCCCATCCCCCTACAGTTAGAACACACCCAGAGAACATAGTTAACCACTTAAGGACCCGCTCATGTACATATACGCTCATGCCACAACCGAGATATCAATCTTTTCAGTGAGCGGTCCTCTAAACGATAACGGTGGTCTCTGCAGTGGATTGACCGCAAGATCCCCGTTATCGACAGCGGGAGAGGGCCCCCCTCCCGCCGCTCTCCCGCGCCCTCCGCCGCTTACCGGAGCTGTCGGCAGGCAAGATGGCCCCCACCCGTCTCCATAGCATAGCAGGGCGGAAGCGACGTCAAAACTTCACTTCCGCCCATGTTTCATAAAGGCATATTTTCTTGTTGATGAATAATGTCTTTCGCGCTACTAAACAGTGAATAAATAAATAGATAATGTCTTCCAAAATAGTGTTGAAAATGCAGCAAAAACACGTGACCGTGTCGTAACGCGTAGAGATTGGCCGTGGGCAGACATACACTTGGAGTGATGCGAGACGGCGCAGATGATGGCACATGTTCATTTTTTACTTGCACTCGTTTTATCTTTTTTTACTTGCACTCGTTTTATCTTTTTTATGTAAGAGCATACACACCGCAATAAACGTTCCCCCTTTGTTATAATACTACACCATTGGAGGCCCTCTTTCTTCCTCTTGTTCCCCTGGACGGAGACTATGCAAGTATTGAGACTGGATAAGGCTTTGGCTATCTGGATGGAGAAGCACCAGAGGAGTGTTTATGTGGAATGGTTTATTCGGTGAAGACATCTAAGATTATCCATACTGCTGGCTTTATTCATTAGTGAGGTGAGAGTTCTGGGAGACCAGACAGACGTTTTTGGTGCAGCTATCTACCTTTCTATGGGATTTGTGGACATTTAGTTCTTCTCTTTAGCAGTATTCACTGCCACATCACATATGGACTCTATTGGATTTATTTTATTTATTTCGCCTTTGATTATCTCCACCATCCACTATTTATTCACTTTTTGGTCACATTATTAATGTGTTTTATAGATTATGCGCAATAACTTATTTTCACATATTTTCTTGTTATTTTTTTTTTTTTTTTTCTGCATTTTAGTCTAAATATGAGATCTGAGGTCTTTTTGACCCCATATCTCATATTTAAGAGGACCTGTCATGCTTTTTTCTATTACAAGGGATGTTTACATTCCTTGTAATAGGAACAAAAGTGACCTTTTTTTTTTTTTTTTAGTGTAAAAATTAATAAAATAAATAAATATAAATAAGAAAACAAACAAAAATATTTTTTTTAAAGCGCTCCGTCCCGACTAGCTCGCGCGCAAAAGCGAAGGCATACGTGAGTAGCGCCCGCATATGAAAACGGTGTTCAAACCACACAAGTGAGGTATCGCCGCGATCATTAGAGCGAGAGCAATAATTCTAGCCCTAGACCTCCTCTAACTCAAAAGATGCAACCTAAAGAATTTTTTAAACGTCGTCAAAAGTTTGACGCCATTCCACGAGCAAGTGGAATTTTGAAGCGTCACATGTTGGGTATCATTTTACTCGGCGTAACATTATCTTTCACAATATAAAAAAAAAAAATAGGCTAACTTAATGGTGTCTTATTTTTTAATTAAAAAAAGTGATTTTTTTCCAAAAAAAAGTGCGCTTTTAATACCGCTGCGCAAATACGGTGTGACAAAAAGTATTGCAATGTCCGCCATTTTATTCTCTACGGTGTTAAAATATATATATATATATACATATATATATAAATATTTATATATATATATATATAATGTTTGTTTTTTTTTTAGCAATTTTCTAGCAAAAAAAAATGTTTTAATCTTGTAAACACCAAATCTGAAAAACAGGCAAGGTCCTTGAGTGGTTAACCCCTCGATCGCCCCCTAGTGTTAACCACCTCCCTGCCAGTGTCATTTTTACATTGATCAGTGCATTTTATAGCACTGATCAATGTAATAATGTCACTGATCCCTAAAAAGTGTCATTTAGGGTCAGATTTGTCTGCCGCAATGTCGCAGTCCCACTAAAAATCGCAGATCACTGCCATTACCAGTAAAAACAATTTAAAAAAATCCTAAATCTATCCCCTAGTTTGTAGATGTGATAACTTTTGCGTAAACCAATCAATATACGCCTATTGAGATTTTACCAGAAACATGTAGAAGAATATATATCGGCCTAAACTGATGACTAAATTTTTTTTTTATATATTTGTGTGCTTCCACGTGTTATGACTTCATAAAAAGAAACGCTTGCACTTACTGCTCAGAGCCAGCTTTCATGAATGTTTTCTTTCTTCCTGAACAAGCCTGTGATTAATGTTGCAACATAGACCTGTGTGAGCTGCAAACGTCTGACATGACTCTTAACAGATGCATGCTTCCATTTTTTGTTTTGTGAAACATATTTTACCAAAAAGAATGGATTATTTGTGACAAATACAAAGCATAGATTCACAAGAAGTCACGCAATTAGAGCACTAAATAGCAACACCAGACAGCCAATATGGTACAACACAAAAAACACATGGAAAAGTAAGAAGACGACTCTCCAAAATAATCAAAATCCTCCAGACAGTTGTCACAGAAACAAGCGTCCCCATTCAACGATCTCCCCTCTATCACTGTCCCGGTGGCAACTCTAAATTTTTGATTTTCCAACAGTAGCCATCAGCAAAAATATAAAAAGGATAAATCACATCAGTGGGGGCTCAAACAGTAATACAAATATGGCACAGGTCCTAACCCTTCCCTACAATGTCCAGAACTAAAAATAAAAAACGTTTTTTTTTATTTTTTTTTAAAAAGGTGAGATTTGCACAAAACTCCACCTGATTAGGTCTCTGGATCTAGTTCTATGTTGGCTAAAGTCACCCTTTGCATATGCATAGTGTATCATTGAGTTTGAATGTGTGTTGCACGCAGTGCATTGAAAAGATTGTGCGTGCACCATTTTTGACTGCGGGGCAATACACATCCATCAAAAGTTGTGGTGGGGTGCCATTCAGAATAAATGGCACTACATCACCCCAACACACTTAAAGTGGCACTTCGCTGCTGCACCAATCCCCTCTCCATCTTCTGTGCAGCGCCCCTTACGTGTGTGCAGACACACAGTCTCATTCATTTGAAACCTTGCACAGCCCAGCATCGCATCTGCACACTCAAGGGGGATTTCTGCGAATGTGCACACATGAACAATAATGTTTTACAAATTATTGCGGCATTTCTCCTGGGCTCTGCAATAAAAATTAAAGCTTAAGTGCAGCCATAAAAATAGAACTGTGGGAACTGTCACAGGCTCTCATCAAGAGTGCCCAATTATGCCCCCTTTTCATCGAAGTCATACTACAGCTTCTATGTATAGAACGGGATCTATGAATAGAGGGGGCGGACCGATCGTTCACAGGTAACCATCCATATTCCCATCACACAAGTTCCTGGAATAGGCTCTAAAACAATGGGTGCTGCAGCAACCGCCAGCTGGAAACTGGAACATACATGATGCAATGTAGATATCTGCCAGCACACCACAGATCTTGTGATCACATGCCTGACAAGGGGGTCCTGCGTGGCTCCAAAACACTTACCTAGGGCTGTTACTGATTAAAATTTTCGTGTTCGATTAATCGATTTTTTTTAAAAACTCGACTAGTTTTGATTAATTATAACACACATACATTTTTCGCATCACCACCATATATAGTTCCCACTAATATCCACATACATCTGTATAGTCCCCACTGTAATATCCACAGACATCTGTATAGTCCCCACTGTAATATCCACAGACATCTCCCCCACTGTAATATCCACAGACCTCTCCCCCACTGTAATATCCACAGACCTCTCCCCACTGTAATATCCACAGACCTCTCCCCCACTGTAATATCCACAGACCTCTCCCCCACTGTAATATCCACAGACATCTCCCCCCACTGTAATCCACAGACATCTCCCCACTGTAATCCACAGACATCTCCCCACTGTAATATGGTCCACATCTCCCCCACTGTATAGGAAGATTAGTGCTTGCTTAGTCTTACCATAGAAGCCAGCCGAACACGAACAGTTGAGGCCGAGTGATGACGTCAGCGCGCCGCTCTAGGCTCACCTAGGCTGCCATCGGGTGGACCAAGATGGCCGCCACTCCGGGAGCTAGGCCCAAGCCGTGGCCTTTCCTATGGCCAAGGCAGCAGCGGAGCTCCGCAGATCACGTGGTGTGCCGATCCGCATATGGTGAGCCGTTCGGATCACGGATCATTCACGATCCGTTGCACCACTAGTACCAATCAAAAGAATTTTGATCGATCAAAAAAATGAACGATTACACAAGGAATTAATCTTTAATTTCCACAGCCCTATACTTAACTGGAAGATCCGTGGTGTGTTGGCAAATATCTACACTGGACATATCATTCATAGATCACGTTTCATTCATAGAATTAGTACTATGACTCCTATGAATGACGCAGCTGGGCAAAAAGGGTGGACATAGTTGGGCACTCCTGCGATAGCCTCTTAGTTCTATTATCCCCTGCTACACTGGAAGACTATGGTGGCAGGGGTGGGGGGGGCTGGATGGAGGAGTATTTCACCTAACAGAAGAGGCATTAGCACATGGGACACGTCCTACTAACTTGAAAGTCATCTCCCTTGTGCTAACTTTTGCATTTTGTTTTATTTTGGCTGCACTTAGACATTAAATGCAATCTAGCACACTTTTGTGTAGTACAGCTGCCTAAAGCCTAGTACACACTTGTAGCTTTTCTTCGTTCGACCCAGCAGGGCTGAACATAAAAAAAAAAAAATGACAGCTCAGGAGGAGCTGCTGTACTAACTATCCAACGTTAGTACATTGATCTCCCCTGCTGTTCTACAGTGTTCTAAAAGGGGACGACCCCCCACCAGAACAACCTTAGTCAGTGCTCTCAGCCACTGGCCCAGCCGACTGCAGTACACAAAGGCCGAATGTCGGACGGTTTCTATTGAACCGGCCGATGGTGCCTGACATTAGGCCTCTTGGTGATCTTTACCTACAGGTAAGCCTATAATAGGGCTTACCTGTAGGTAAAATTACCTAAATGTGCACTGTCTTCTAGGGAACAAAAGCCATTCTACAGGCTCCCACCTCCTCTCTCTACAGCACATAAGATTATAAAAACTGCTGCGACACTAGAAAAGCCGGACAATTGCATTGTAGCTTTCTACTATATACAGATTGCATTTCAATGTTTACTACAGTGCTCATCAGAATTGTAATCGGAATTTAAATGCTGAAGTGTAATTTTCCATTAACTATATCTTAGGAGAACAACTAAAGAACACATGGCAAATATGCTATAGGCATAAATGTGAAAGGTGCATAGGGCTATCAAAGAATATGTATAATGATACATCTAGGTTCTTTCTCCATTTGTGGCCCATGACCTGATCCATTAAAGAAAATGAGTTAAAAGCATCTTGATTTGGATGTGGACTCACAGGTACCTTTAAAATATCTGAAGGTTCATGTACTCTGCAAGTACTCGAGAGGATGCAAGTCTCTAGCATGCCATAGATGTCATAGCTTTAGGCCCATTAACCTGGTTAGTTCAGGAGCTGCTGTATCATTTCCATTTAGGGCAAGTTCCATCTCGACTTTGAGTGCCTTGCAAAAGTATTTACCCCCTTGGCATTTTTCATGTTTTGTTGCCTCACAACCCGGAATTAACATGGATTGTTTAAGGATTTGCATTATTTAATACAGAACATGCCCACAACTTTGAAGATGTTTTTTTTTATTATTATCATTGGATACGTCTTCATAATTTCTCCTTGCAAAACTGCTCCAGCTTCTTCAAGTTATATGGTTTGTGCTCATGAACAGCAATCTTTAAGTCTGACTACAGATTTTCTATTGGATTGAGGTCTGGGCTTTGACTAGGCCATTCCAGTACATTTACATGTTTCCCCTTAAACCACTCAAGTGTTGCTTTAGCAGTGTGTTTGGGGTCATCGTTGAACCTCCGACCCCTGCTTTAAATCACAGAGTGGTACAGGTTTTGCTCATGAATATGCCAGTATTTAGCACCATCCATCTTTCCCTCAACTCTGACCAGTTTCCCAGTCCTGACTGCTGAAAAACATTCCCACAGCATGATGCTGCCACCACTATATTTCACTGTGGGGATGGTGTTCTTTGGGTGATGTGATGTGTTAGGTTTGCGCCAGACATAGAATTTTCTTTGATGGCCAAAAAGTTAAATTTTAGTCTCATCAGACCAGAGCACCTTCCTCCATACATTTTGGGAGTCTCCCACATGCCTTTTCGCAAACTCAAAACGTGCCATTTTGTTTTTTTTCTAAAAGTAATGCTTTCTTCTGGCCACTCTGCATAAAGCCCAACTCTATGGAGTATAAGGCTTATTGTCGTCCTATGTACAGATACTCCAGTCTCTGCTGTGGAACTCTGCAGCTTCTCCAGGGTTACCTTAGGTCTCTGTGCTGTCTCTCTGATTAATGCCTGCCTTGCCCGATCCGTGAGTTTTGGTGTGCGGCCGTCTCTTGGCAGGTTTGCTGTTGTGCCATGTTCTTTCCATTTGGTTATGATAGATTAGATGGTGCTCCTTAAGATCATAAAAGATTTTTTTTTATAACCTAACCCTGAATTGTACTTCTCAACAACATTGTCCCTTACTTGTTTGGAGAGTTCCTTGGTCTTCATGGCAGTGCTTGGTTAGTGGTTCCTCTTGCTTAGGTGTTGCAGCCTCTGGGGCCTTTCAAAAAGGTGTGTATATGTAATGACAGATCATGTGACACTTAAGATTGCACACAGGTGGACATCATTTCACTAATTATGTGACTTCTGAAGGCAATTGGTTGCACCAGAGCTTTTTATGGACTTCATAACAAAGGGGGTGAATACATACGCACATGCCAATTATTTTTTTATTTCTGTAAAAAATTGTTTTATGTATATATCTTTCTAATTTCACTTCACCAACTTAGACTCTTGTGTTCTGATCCATCACGTATAATTCAGATTAAAAAAAAACATTGAACTAAACGCTGTAATGTAACAAAATAGGTAAAACGCCAAGGGGGTGAATACTTTTGCAAGGCACTGTACCTCCTCACCAATAGCCTATATACTTTACGCAATGAAGGAGTAAAATTACTGGGCACAACGACCTTTCTAACCTGTGTCCACACATAAGACTGAAATCACATTAGTTGTCTTTCTATCTCTCCATGTGGCTTTATGTACAAGTAGGAGATCATCTCCTCTACCGATGTACTATCAGACAGGAAGGGTGGCCCTAAGCAATTTCTGCTGGTTTCAAAGACCTCCCACAGGATTATATAAATAGTTGTGTAGAGCAGGGAATTTCTATACAGGTGAACATGAATTCCACATTACTAATTATGCTATCAAAATATGTGTGTGCTGTAAATTGCCTCCAGCATTGTTGCTGTTTCTTGAGGAGGCTGGTGGCTGCCACTTTGCTGAAGCACAAAGCCCCTGAACAACAGTAAATCTTTAGACTGTCAGCAGGTTGGCCTCTACGAATTTGGCATAGTGACTAAAAATAGAGAGCAACTGAGCATGTGCAGAGGAGGATGAGAGAGTGCATTACTGGATTTTAAACTGTAGAGACACTTATTTTATATTTTGACATCGCTACACCTGCTAATGGAGCCAGCCTTAAGTGATACTGTATAGCAGGACTTACATCTCTGACTAAAGTTCCACTTTAAGTTGGCAGTGGGTGGAATTGAGAATACTGGCATAGACATTTTGCTACTGAACTCTTCAGCTATATATTAGAACCCATCAGGGGAGATTAAAGAGGAACAAAAGCTACAGATTTAAAGATGAATTCCAGGTGTGGATATTTTACACACAGTTACATTGGTCCAGAATGTATCAATGTAACTATGTATATACCATACCTGGCTGATGCTCGTGGAAGCTGGATATCACTGAAGTAGACACTGCAACTCAAATGATCTCCACTTGCTTCTGAGGTTGAGAATCAGGGTGATGATGTCACTCTCTCCACCTCGTCCAAACAAATAATTTTTTGCATTAATTCACAGAATGCATAGCATTCTCTAAATGGTGCCTGAGCTGTTCAGAAAGTATCATTTTCCAGAACGTGGCTAGCAATGGCAGGCCCCATATTTCTCTTACAACAGTGCCACTTTAACTTAAAATTATTGTTTTTCTGTTAATAAAGGCTCCAAAGTCATATTTTTCCCATAGCTGTGAATCTGGAGAAAAGGTTGTCTTCGTAATTCCGCTGTATTCAACTCTTCCTTCCCATATCCTGCTTTCCAGGCACACAAGGCTTCCTTTTGTCAGTTTGCAGCTAAACAAATGTGTAAAGCTGATTGCAATAACAGATCAGGCTTGGAAGGGCAGTATAATATGCTGCAGTTCAGATTACAAGTCGGGATATGGAAAGATCTGGAAACAACACCAAGTACCTTAGTACTTAAAGCAGTGGTTGTCAACATACTTGATAAAGGGAGCCTCAAAATAATGCTACAGAAAACTGTCAGAGACTACAGACATGTTAGAAGAGATGAAACTGCAGACATGCTAGATGAGATAATCGGAGACTGTAGACATGCTATGGGCAATGGTTAGACTGCAGCAGGGCTGGACTGGGACAAAAATTTGGCCCTGGACTTCATCCAGACTGGCCCACTTTGACATGTCTCTCCCATGTCGGCCGGACAACTCCAGGAGGAGGTGAGCGCTGCAGGAAGGGAGAGACAGAGGAGCGGATGGGGGCGGCGGCCCGCTGTCACTGAAGCCGGCCCACTGACCCATCGGCCCACCGGGAAACTCCCTGTAGTCCCAATGGCCAGTCCATCCTTGGACTGCAGACATGCAACAAGAAATGTTCAGAGACTGCAGACATGCTACAAGAGAAAGTCAGAGACCTCATGCATGCTTCAAGAGATGGTTAGAGACTGCAGACATGCAACAGGAGATTGTCAGATGTCAGACAGGCTATAGAAGATGGTAAGAGACTGCAGACATGCTACATGAGATGGTCAGAGACTGGAGACATGCTACATGAGATAGTCCGGGACTTCAGATATGCTTAAAAAAGATGGCCATTAACGGCAAATATGGTAAAAGAGATGGTCAGAGACTGAGAACATGTATGGCACTTGTTGAGGAGAGGGAACATGCTTTGGAGGGAGACATGTTACATGAGACTGCTAGATATCACTGCAATTATAGCCAATTTACAAATCAATTTGTCCACATTTGTACTGCCTACAGCCCCATTAAAAATACTTTTGATATTTCTCTTAGCAAGATTGAGGGGAAGGAGCATAAAAAGAAAAAAAGGGATGGAAAGCACTGAAAAAAGAGACAGTGTAAAGTAAATACACCAAACCATATAGCTATCAGTGTAAAAATATTTTCTACTTGGTTTGAATAGGCACAATATTAATGGCCCATATACATGATCCGAATATCGGACGAAAACGATCCGAGGAAGAATCGTACGATTTTTGGATCATGTGTACACTACTTTCGAGAGCCGATCACGACAGTTCATCCGATATTATTTGATCGGACAAGCACGAAAATTTTCCTTGTACGATACCAGATTGTACGATTTTCGTTTACCGTATTTATCGGCGTATATCGCGCACTTTTTTGCCCTGAAAATCAGGGCAAAATCGTGGGTGCGCGAAATACGCCGATACCCGCTTTCCCACGCCGAGTTTGAATACTGCGCCGACATATGCCGAGCGCAGTACACTCGTGTATAGTCGGGCAGTCTCGGCTTCTCTCGCACTGACGTCCTGGACGTACAGGACGTCAGCGCGAGAGTAGCCGAGCCTGCCCGACTATACTCGAGTGTACTGCGCTCTGTATATGTCGGCGCAGTATTCAAACTCGGAGCGGGGAGGACGCAAGGACGCCACAGAAGGACGCCGGACCCGACGAAGAGGACACCCGAAGCCGCAGACGGACGCCGGACCCGACGAGGCCACCGATGGACGCCGCGCAAGACACCAAAACTGTAAGTATAAAAAATCTTTTTTCCACAGGAATTCGGGGCAACTTTAGGGATGCGCGCTATACGCGGGAGCGCGCTATACCCCAATAAATACGGTAGTTAGGATAGTTGTCATCCGAAAATAGGATTCAATACAAATACATTACAACACACGACATCACTTCCGATTTTCGTGACTTTCCTAACCTATTCAATTTCTACTTGCGACTATTAAGCAAAAAAAGTCGTACGATCTGTGATACGATATTCGGATCGTGTTTACGGGCCATAAGGGAATCATAGACTACTACTGTCTGCAGAGGCTCCGAAGGACACAGGTTAGGCACCAGGGACTTCAATCAATAGGTTTGATCCTCTCTTGGGACCATTTTCTAAGAAAACATTTTACTCACAATGGATACATCATTCTGGGCCCCTAGGCTTTGATTGCATGCATCTCTCTTCTGATGTATGTCTTTCAATAATATTATAAGTGTAATAATAGTACTACGTTACTGCAGTATAAAATGTATAGCAGAGATGGAACAAGGTAACATTTCTTACTCAGGCTGTGAAATGGTTATTTTATGTGTTATGTTGTCTTAATAAGAAGGTTTCAGAAAACTAGAGCACATACATTTGGAATGAATAAGAACTGTTGCCAACTGCAAGACAAACACTGGTTGGTTCATTGCTAGGCATTGCGTTTTTTTTGTTATACCAGACCACTGGTATAAAAGTAAAGTGTAAATGTTACCAGAGAGTATTACTAAACATATAGGGGCAGATCCACAGAGAGAGTACGGCGGCGTATCTACTGATACGCCGGCGTACTTTCAAATTTCCCGCGTCGTATCTTTAGTTTGAATCCTCAAACCAAGATACAACGGCATCTGGGTTAGATCCGACAGGCGTACGGCTTCGTACGCCTTCGGATCTTAGATGCAATACTTCGGCGTTCGCTGGGTGGAGTTCGCATCGTTTTCCGCGTCGGGTATGCAAATTAGCTATTTCCGACGATCCACGAACGTACGCGCGGCCATCGCATTCTTTTACGTCGTCTCTAGTCGGCTTTTTCCGGCGTATAGTTAAAGCTGGTGTTTTGCGACGTATAGTTAGACTTGCCATGTTAAGTATGGCCGTCGTTCCCGCATTTAATTTTTTATTTTTTTTTGCGCAAGTCGTCCGTGAATCGGGATGGACGTAATTCACGTCCATGTTAAAAAAAATGACGACCTAGCGACGTCATTTAGCGCAATGCACGGCGGGAAATTTAGGGACGGCGCATGCGCAGTTCATTCGGCATGGGGACGTGCTTTATTTAAATAAAACACGCCCCCTAATCGTCGATTTGAATTCAGCCGCCAGAGAAAGACTACGCCGCCGTAACTTACGGTGCAAAATCTTTAAGGATTCGAAGATAACACAAGTAAGTTACGGCGGCGTAGCGTATATCTGATACGCTGCGCCGGGGCAGATCTTTGTGGATCTGCCCCATAGCATCTAATTACCACATTTTACATATTATGATCCCCTGAAACATATAATTAAGGGGTTCTACTCTAATAACACTGCAGTGTAAGAAATTTAATTGTCAAGCTCTGTACACACGGGCAAGAATCTCGTCAGGAAAAAAAACGTTTTTCCCAACGAGATTCTTGGCAAGAATCTCTTGCTGCCTGAGTGTACAGACTCTCCCTTTCAAAAGAACCGCGGTTCTCTTAAAAGGCAAAAACACGGTGACGTCATCACATACGACGAGCATGCGCTCGTCACATTCAATGCCGTCGCCGCCATCTTGCTGCACCCTACCTATGCCTAGGAAGCTACTGCGCATGCGTCAAAGTCATTTCGAGCATGCACGGGTTTCCACGGCGACCAGGTAAGTATACACACTCTCGGGTTTCTCGGCAGGAAAACTGCAGAGAATCTCACGAAAATAGAGAACATGTTCTCTATTTTTCTCGTCTAGATTCTGGGCAGTTTTCTTGTCGAGAAACCTGAAAGCCTCAGGCCGCGTACACACGACCGGTTTTCTCGGGAGAATCCAGCAAGGAACTCGATAGGAGACGTATTCTGCCGAGAAAACCGTACGTGTGTACACTTTTCGCCGAGAAACCCGCCGGGAAACTCATCGAGCCAAAAAGAGAGCATGTTCTCTATTTCCTCGACTGGCAATGGGAAAATTTGGCTCAACGAGTTTGACAGCCGGACAAGGAACTCGACGGGGAAAACGATGAGTTTCGCCTGTCGAGTTTCTCGGTCGTGTGTACGCGGCCTCATACATACGCTTGGTATACTCGGCAAGAAAGCTCTGCCAGCAGTTTTCTTGCTGGTTCTTGCAGAGTAAATCGAGCGTGTGTATGAGGCTTAAGCTTCAAAGGTCGATGGCCTTGAATCTACTGTGTAGATCATGGACAAGGGGCAGACTGCAGGTGGTTGCTGGCAGGAAAATGGTGGAGGGGGGTTAATAATACTTGAAAGATAACTTTACTAAAATCAGCAGATATCTAAATTTCTATAAGACACTATAACCTAAGTTTTGCATTTATTTCGGAATTAACAATGCAAAAAGCAAAAAAAAACAAACACAAATTGAAATTATATTTGACTTTATCACAGCGATGAAATGGAAAGGAAGCAAATTTCGTTGCAGGATGTTGTGACTAGCAAGCATCGGATAACACGTGTATAATTTCCGCTCTGGATTGTACAAGTTTAAATTTACATTCCTTTTTCCTTTCTGATATTAAAGAGTGGGAAAGTCATCCTCTGCTGGGCTATTTATTTGAGAGGGGACAGGCGCAGTCCGTACATTCCTTGGCTGCTCACCTCCGCCAATATTAGCTTCCCTGCAATCTCTTACAATAATTCTACATGTTCTCTGGGGCAATTTTTCAATGAAAGATCAGGACTGCACAGTTTGCTGCTCAAGGCTGCCGCAGAGACAGAGCTTATTGTTTAAAAAAGGAACAATGTCATGCTAAAATGTACTTATTAATGAGGAGTTGTCATTCTACACACAACAGCATTTTAAGTTTTTATTGAGAGCCAGTCACACTCACATGTCATGCGAATTGGATGCAGTGAAAAATGCATTCAATTCACACATATGTGAACCCAGCCTTACAGGTCTCTGTGGTGGAGAGTGGAGAGAGTAAGGGCCAGATTCTCAAGGGAGATACGACGCCGTATCTCCAGATAGCCCGTCGTATCTCTGAGTCTGAGCGGTCGTATCTATGCGCCTGATTCATAGAATCAGTTACGCATAGATTTCTATTAGATCCGAGTGGCGCAAGTCTCTTACGCCGTCGGATCTTAACTGCATATTTACGCCGGCCGCTAGGGGCGTGTACACTGATTTACGCCTAGAAATATGTAAATCAGCTAGATACACAAATTCACAAACGTACACCCGGCCGACGCAGTACAGATATGCCGTTTACGTTAGGCTTTTCCCGGCGTAAAGATCTGGTGACTCTGATCCTTCACAGCATAAAATACAGCTCTGGGTTAGGAATAAGGCCTGCTGAGGGCTGAAACATGTAAACGTTTTCTGCATACATAGAGAGAGATAGCCCGGCCGCCGCACATCTCACCCGGCCAGAGCGGTTAGCAGGTGAAAAAAAACCTTAGCTTGATTCACCCATACCACGACTCCTCCAACATGTTTCACCCTGCCCTAACCTTCTCCAGGAGTTTGCATAAAAAGTTATTTTGTGTTTTTTATGCCTCGTACACATGGTCGGACTTTTGACTGTGCAAAAGTCCGCCGTGAGTCCGACGGAAAGAAAGAACGAACAGGTTCTCTATCTAAGGTTCCGACAAAAAAAGTGTGATGAAGGCAACACACGGCCGGACTTTCCAAGAAAAAAAGTCAGACACGCTTTTTTCGTGTGTACGAAGCATAAGGAAACAAAATCAGTTATTTGTACAGTGTGTTCCTGTTAGAAATAATCAGATCACAATTTTAAAGAAAACTATAGAGGCTCTTTATTGTCAGTTTTTCATGAGCGGGCATAATTTTAGGCTGCTGCAGCCATTTTGAGTCTCAATAAGACAGTGATTTCACAGAACAGGGCGAGTGGTGAAATAAGTGTTTTTTTTTTAGATTTTTTTTTAATTAAGTGACAGGCATAAGATTGGTAAAAAAAAAAAAAAGTATTTCTTCTCCTTTTTAGGCCCTAGATACGTTGTGGATCTTGGGCACTGTGCCTACTGTACACGTACCTACTGAGAAATTCAGCTATGTCCATGCCTTGGTTCAGACAGGTGCCAACTGCCCATATTATGCAGAGGACAGTACAATCAGTTGCCTAAGAGCCTCCATCACTGCATCTTCCATCCAAGCTAAATAATTTCTTAACAGATCATTAGTAGGCTGGAAAGTCTACAATAGGCCACACAAACCAATTACCAGCAGGGAAAGTCTAAAACAAGCCTTCTCTGCAGACAATTTGCACTTGAGCAGGGGTCACATTTCCCTCTTAAATAACTGGATCTTACGGTTGAGCCCTGTTCATTTTTTTTTACACGCATTCCCGGCATTTTTCCATGAAGCCCTGACATTCTTTCTTTAGGAGAGGATATTCTCTTACATAACTAGAGAAAAGCTGGGAAGCCAGTCCAGCTTTAGATAAAGCAGCCAGCAATACTGCAATTAATGTGCCTAAACAGAACAAAACCTGTCATGTTTTAATACCAACAACATTAAAGCAAGACGGCAAAAAAATTAAAAAAATGAAGATACCCAATTAGTATACTCCTTGCCCCGATACATGAAATATCTGAGTCCTGCTGTCTGTGTCAATAGACACAGCAGAAGGACATGAAAGCGACTGCCCAGAGGAAAGCGCTTCTCCAATGGGGCACTCAAGAAGAGGAGGAGCCAGGAGCGCCGCTGAGGGACTCCAGAAAAGGAGGATCAAGGCCACTCTGTGCAAAATCAACTGCACAGAGGAGGCAAGTATGAGGTATGTTATTTAAAAAACATGGAAAAAAAAAAAACAGGTTTAGTTATCCTTTAAGTGTTGATTTAGAGTGTGCCCTCTAATCTACACATATCAGCCAAGAAATTATGACCATCCCCCAAAACCCATCAAGGCATGGACTCCACTAGACCTCCGATGTTATGTTCAGGATAATTTGAAGATCAAGTCAACACCCCAAACTCGCTGCATTTCTCAAACTATTTTTGAATTCAACAAAGCAGGCTACCTTCTTCCATTGTGCCGTGGTCAGTTCTGATGCTCACATGCCCACTCTAGGTACTTTTGGCTGTGGACACGGGTCAGCATGGACACCCTGACCAGTCTGTGGCTATGCAGCCCTTTATGCAACAAGCTGCGATGCACTGTGTATTCTGACACCTTCTGTCAGAACCTTCAATAACTCTTTTCGGCAATTTGAGCTACATTAGCTCTTCTATTGGACTGAACAATATGGGTCAACATTTGTTCCCCATGTGCATTAATGAGCCTTCACAGTCCATGGCCCTGTTTTTCTGCATGGCTTACTTACTAAAATGAAAAAACATTTTTTCCCACTTTTTTTTTTTTATAAGTGATCACATACTCTATATTATCAAAAGTATTAGGACACCTGCCTTTACACGCACATGAACTTTAACAGCATCCCAGTGTTAGTCCATATGGTTCAATATTGAGTTGGCACACCCTTTGCAGCTATAACAGCTTCAACTCTTCTAGGAAGACTGTCCACAAGGTTTAGGAGTGTGTCTATAGGAATGTTTGACCATTCTTCCAGAAGCGCATTTGTGAGGTCAGGCACTGATGTGTACGAGAAGGCCTGACTCACAGTCTCCGCTCTAATTCATACCAAAGGTGTTCTATCGGGTTGAGATCAGGACTTTGTGCAGGCCAGTCAAGTTCCTCCACCCCAAACAATACACAACATGTTGTTGCAGACATGAACACCTTTAGCTGCCTGTTCTTTGTACTTTTAAGCAGCTTGCTTTTTTTAAATAAAAGAAGCACCCTATTATTGCTCCTCTGGGAAGAGCTACAGAAGGCATCAGTTAAAATATCCTCAAAAACCTACAGCTAGAATGCCAAAGGTCTGCAAACCTGCAATTGCTGTAAATGAAGAATTATTCAACGAATGTAAAGTTTAATGAATAAAACAGTTATGTGCAATAAAAAAAAGTAACAACCTTGAAATTATTATTATTTTTTACACACACATACACACAGTGGGGAAAATTATTATTTGATCCCCTGCAGATTTTGTAAGTTTGCCCACTTACAAGGAAATGAAGGGTCTATAGTTTTAAATGATAGACACAGAATCTCAATCAAAAATCCATAAAAAAACGTGATACAAAGGTTATTAATTGAGTTGCAGTTTAGTAAGTAAAATACATATTTGATCCCCTACCAAACAATAACTCTGGCTCCCACATACTGGCTACAGTACGTACTCATGTGGTACACAAATTATTCCTGTCCATTTATGAAGGTGAAGGACAACTCGTTATGTGTATAAAAGACACCCATTATCAGAATCTCTTCCATTCAAACCTCACAATCATGGGCAAGACCAAAGAGCTGTCAAAGGATGTCAGGGACAAGGTTGACCTGCACAAGGCTGGAATGGGCTACAAGACTATCAGCAAGAAGATTGGTGAGAGGGAGACAACTGTTGGAGCGATTATTCGAAAATGGAAGAAATACAAAATAACCATCAATCGCCCTCCGTCTGGAGCTCCATGCAAGATTTTGCATCATGGGGTAAGGATGATCATGAGAAAAGTGAGGGATTAGCCCAGATCTACACCGGAGGAGCTTGTGAATTATCTCAAGGCAGTTGGGACCACAGTCACCAAACAAGCCATTGGTAACGCAATACACCGCGCCTTGGATTAAAATCCTGCAACGCCCGCAAGGTCCCCCTCCTAAGGAGGGCACATGTACAAGCCCATCTGAAGTCTGCCAATGAACATCTCATCTGATTCAGAGAAGGATTAGGAGAAAGTGCTGTGGTAAGATGAGACCAAAATGGAGCTCTTTGGCATCGACTCACTGTTTTTAGAGCAAGAAAAATGCTGACTATGACTCACTATTCCTACAATCAAGCACGGAGGTGGAAACATTATGCTTTGGACAGGAACATGTATAGCAAAATCTTGGATGAAAACTTTCTTCCCTCAGCCAGAACACTGAACATGGGTCATGGATGGGTCTTCCAGCATGACAATGACCCAAAACACACTGCCAAGGCAACAAAAGAGTGGCTCAAAAAGAAGCACATTAAGGTCATGGAGTGGCCTAGTCAGTCTCCAGACCTTAATCCTATGGAAAATTGATGGAGGGAGCTGAAACTTCGAGTTGCCAAGCGACAACCAAGAGACCCTAAGAATTTAGAGAAGATCTATAAAGAAGAGTGAACCAAAATCCCTCCTGAGATGTGTGCAAACCTGGTAACACAACTACAAGAAACATCTTACCTCTGTCCTCGCCAACAATTGTTTCTCCACCAAGTACTAAATCATGTTTTGCTTGGGGGATCAAATACTTATTTTACTCACTAAACTGAAACTCAATTTATAACATTTGTATAATTTGTTTTGTTTTTTGAATTTTTGGTTGATATTTTGTCTCAGTCATTTAAAATACACCTATGATAATAATTCTAGATCCTTCATTTCTTAGTAAGTAGGAAAACGTACAAAATCTGCAAGGGATTAAATAATTATTTTCCCCACAGCATATATGTATTTTAATAATCATTATGGTATGTATTTTGCTGGGTAAGGTAGATAAATCTCTTGCCATGACCTTCACACAAGCACAGCTGAAATGATTCAGATGACACATGATAGATGTGAGCCTTCTCATCTAGAAACGCCTGTTTAATTGGCGCTAGCTCGGCTCTTCACTGGAAACTAATTTCCCTTTTTTTCTTGGAAGCGGTTATTGAGGACTGCGCGAGGGTCAGAGGCACTGCAGTCACGTTCAAGGCTATTCAACACATTGTGTTTCCAAGTCTTTCTGCATGGGCTCAGGTGTGCAAAGAACATGCTTTAATCATTGCTTATTTGGTTAGATAACTAATTCCTCTTAATTGTACAAAACTAATTATCCCATAGGTTTCTGACAACAATCATTCCTAACACGTTTTCACTGCAACCACCACTCAAAATTGTCTCCTCCGGCACCTCACAAGTATCTCTCCCTGCATGAAAAATTAACATGGGAATATTAAGTATGGTAAAGCGAAGCAATGCATAGCAACCAACCAGAATCCACCTTACACTGATACATGAAAATCTAATTGATGCTGCTTGCACTACAAAGCCTTATAGCCGACAGTACTATATTTGTAGCCTAAAGCAGACATATAGCAGCCACCCCCCCTCTCTAAAATTCATAGATGTTTAACACAGGCCCGGAACACCTGCCTGGCAGAAAGCACTGATCAGGCTTCGATCGAGGCCGGTCTCCTAATCTAATGGTTATCACCAGTCATACGATCTCACGAGAAAGGTTTGATGAAATTGATATGCAAGCAGATCCAGACCTTAATCCTATGGAAAATTGATGGAAGGAGCTAAAACTTTGAGTTGCCAGTACACGCCATGTTCACTGACCTGCGTTTTGCTTTACATCACTGGACAGTAGGGATGAGCCGAACACCCCCCTGTTCGGTTCGCACCAGAACTTGCGAATACACCAAATGTTCGTGTGAACTTTAGAACCCTATTAAAGTCTATGGGACTCGAACATTTGAAATCTAAAGTGCTATTTTTAAAGGCTAATATGCAATTTATTGTCCTAAAAAGTGTTTGGGGACCTGGGTCCTGTCCCAGGGGACATGTATCAATGCAAAAAAAAGTTTTAAAAACGGACGTTTTTTCGGGAGCAGTGAATTTAATAATGCTAAAAGTGAAATAATAAAAGTGAAATATTACTTTCAATTTTGTACCTGGGGGTGTAAAGTCAGCATGTGAAATAGCGCATGTTTCCCGTACATAGAGAACTGTCTCTGCACAAAGTGTCATTTCTGAAAGGAAAAAAAGTCTTTTAAAACCGGCTTTGCGGCTATAATGAATTGTCGGCTCTGGCAATTCAGAGAGAATTCATTCATAGAAAAAAATAAAATAGCGTGGGGGTACCCCCAAATTCCATTACCAGGCCATTCAGGTCTGGTGTGGATTTTAAGGGGAACTCCACCCCAAATTTAAAAAAAAAATGGCGTGGAGTCCCCCTAAAAATCCACACATGACCCTTATCCGAGCACGTTAACCTGGCCGGCCGCAGAAAAGAGGGGGGGACAGAGTGCGGCCCCCCCCCCCTCTCCTGAACCGCACCAGGCCACATGCCCTTAACATGGGGAGGATGTCCCCATGTTGATGGGGACAAGGGCCTCATCCCCACAAGCCCGGTGGTTGTGGGGGTCTGCGGGCGGGGGGCTTATCAGAATCTGGAAGACCCCTTTAACAAAGGGGACCCCCACATCCTGCCCCCCCCTATGTGAATTGGTAATGGGGTACATTGTACCCCTACCATTTCACAAAGCAAGTGTAAATAGTTAAAAAAAAACACACACACCGTAGATAAAAGTCCATTATTAATAAAAAAATCAAAAAAAAAAAATCCAGCGGTGACACTCGTTCCCGGCTTCCTGCTCCAACGTTGTCTGTATCCAGCGACGGGTGATCTCGGGTAGACAATGTTGGAGCAGGAAGCCGGGAACGAGTGTCACCGCTGGATTTTTTTTCTTTTTTTTTTTTATTAATAAAGGACTTTTTTCTACAGTGTGTGTGTGTGTTTTTTTTTAACTATTTACACTTGCTTCGTGAAATGGTAGGGGTATAATGTACGCCATTACCAATTCACATAGTGGGGATGAGGCCCTTGTCCCCATCAACATGGGGACATCCTCCCCATGTTGAGGGCATGTGGCCTGGTACGGTTCAGGAGAGGGGGGCCGCACTCTGTCCCCCCCCCTTTTCTGCGGCCGGCCAGGTTAACGTGCTCGGATAAGGGGTCTGGTGTGAATTTTTGGGGGAACTCCACGCCATTTTTTTTTTAAATTTGGGGTGGAGTTCCCCTTAAAATCCACACCAGACCTGAAGGGTCTGGAATGGGTATTTGGAGGGAACCCCACGTCATTTTTTTTTAAATTGACGGCGGGGTTCCCCTTAATATCCATTCCAGACCTGAGGGGCCTGGTAATGGAATTTGGTGGTACCCCCACGCAATTTTTTTTTTTTATGAATGAATTCTCTCTGAATTGCCAGAGCCGACAATTCATTATAGCCGCAAAGCCGGTTTTAAAAGACTTTTTTTCCTTTCAGAAATGACACTTTGTGCAGAGACAGTTCTATGTACGGGAAACATGCGCTATTTCACATGCTGACTTTACACCCCCCCCTAGGTACGAAATTTAAAGTAATATTACACTTTTATTGTTTCACTTTTAGCATTATTAAATTCACTGCTCCCGAAAAAACGGCCGTTTTTAAAACTTTTTTTATTCATTGATACATGTCCCCTGGGACAGGACCCAGGTCCCCAAACACTTTTTAGGACAATAACTTGCATATAAGCCTTTAAAATTATCACTTTAGATTTCTCCCATAGACTTTAACAGGGTGTTCCGCAGCTTTTCGAATTTGCCGCGAACACCCCTAATTGTTCGTTGTTTGCCGAACAGGCAATGTTCGAGTCGAACATGAGTTCGACTCGAACTCGAAGCTCATCCCTACTGGACAGGTGTGGCAATACTGGGGCACATAGAAAACAACTGCCTCCTATGTGTCCTGTTCACACCCGATGGTGGTGTGCAGAAAAACGCGGACATGGCGTAAACAAGCTCAAAATAAACGGTGACTTGAAATTTGGTCACCCCTGATCAGATGCCACTGGAGTATTTAAATTTTTATTTAACACAAATTTAGGGAGCAGGGTAGATGGGGGAAAGGGTTTACTTTATATAGCTGAATATCATAACTCGATTATAGAAATAAACATGTATGGTTTCCTAATGCCACTAAATGCAATCAGCACCCACAAATATCCATAGCTTACCTTCATTGTGAGTGTCTACTGCTCCTATATCGTCATAGCTGCATACCCCTAAACCAGTAGCTGAGCAGGTGGCCCATACGCAACATTTTTAGAATAAGTATTAGCAGTTCCCTCATTAAAGGAACTGTGAGTAATAAGAGATATCTGGCAATAGTGCATGGTTTCAGCAGCTCGTCATGTCTAATAATATGAACATCCGTTAAGTAGAAATTGTATTCAAGGTTTTTTAGTGAACAGCAAACACACTAAAAGCTATGGATGAAAGGGCCGAAAGCTAACAGCTACTTAAACAAAATATCAGAACTACAGTTCCAATAAAGCAGTATTCATATTTGCACTTTCCAGGCTCTGTCAGATCTAGTTAGGATTACAGACCCTGAATGATCATGAGTGACATAAGGTGTAAAAGTGTGCTTTAAAAAAACATGAAGGCATGCTATTCCATTAACTTTTCAGTGCAATTTTATGGACCCTTAGCTGGTGTGTTAGAAAAGATATGTAGTAAAGTGCTGAGCTACAGCAACATGGAGAAGGAGACCTTAACCTTTACTCCCCCCCCCCCCCCCCCCGATACTGATGTTACTCTGCACTATTCTCCTCTGGCTAAAGCCAAGCAAGCCCATAGACTTCTAGGTAAAGCGCTGAAAATGCTGGGAATTGTAGTTTGAGACTGCAGCCATATAACGGCTACATTATAATGGTTACTTTAAAGATCCCAATATGCACTGTGGCAGTAGGAGGAGTGGAGAGTTTTATTTAACTACCTGGGAAAATTCTTCCTCTTGGCACCAAAGGAGTTAGAGCACCTCTGTCTTTATTTTCACCTGCCAGCTGGAGACCATACCTGTGGAGATCTGGGACTGGGAGTAGGCACACCTGCTCGCAGCGCAGTCCTGCTCACATCACAGCACCTGCACCCTGTGCTGGGACGAGGTCATCCAGTGCTCAGGGTCAAGATGCAGCCCCCCCCCCACCTGTCATGAAGTGCAAGTTTAGGGGATCCCAAGCCCAGCAGCCTCTCACTTTTCAACCTCACTTCTGCTGTCACTACGTTCGTTAGTCTTGCAACAGAAGGAAGGCACCCCCATCGCTACAGTAAAAAATTGTGCCCATGGCAGCCGCCCCTCTTGGCTACCCCTTGTCTTGGGCATGCACCCATGCAGCAGCAAGACTGGAGTGTCCACTCACCCTCTGCTTCCCACCAGGGATTGGTGAGAGGGCTAGTCGACCATTGCGGATACTGTTAGCAGCGACTGAGCCCACTCATAGTGCCGATGAAGGGAGCAAGCAACATACCCTGAAGGTGCCATGCAGGATGCCATGTGCACATTCTGCCCCCAGTGATCACAGCCTGGGGCTCGCAAGAATGAGTTATGTTCGGTACCCTTCCAGTGCTGATGTTCGAATTCAAGGAGCATTGTACACCTAACCTGACAAAGCCCCCCCCCAAAAAATATCAAATGATATTTTTACAAAAAATACACTAAAATCATTATTAATGGGGCACAAACACAACAAAATTCCTGCTTAATCTACACAACAAATCTGTACAGAGTTAAATAAAGCTCTGTGTTTGGGGTCTCATTTACATGGGCGCTGTGGCCTGTATAGTGTATCAGCGGTTTGCTTATGTGGTTGTGTTCGTACAGCTGCTGTGTCCCCAACCTACTCCCAGGCCAGAGTGCCTGTGTGAATAATCCCTTAGTGCTCGTTCACATGTGAGGTCAGGAGGAGTTATAAATGGTTGCGCTGCACTTTTACCCCCCCCCAACTGCTATCCCCTTTAGCTGCAGAGACAGTGGCTGGGGGGGGGGGGGTGGGTATACACATGCAGCGGACGTAATGCTTTGCTTCTCAGCCAGTGCAGGAATTATACCCCCTGTCTAATACAACCCATTCAAGTAAATGGTGCTGCTCTGCAAGCTCCCCGCAATCTTGTGCAATGCACATGTTTGCGGGTTAAAGCAGGTGGTCACCACCTGTCAAATGCTCTCTGAACAGCAATCTGAATTTCGATTGAATTTCAATCTTTAGAGAACACCACATATGTGAATGAGCCCTTCATTTAAAAAAAAAATGTATTACATTTTTTTGTTTTTAAATTAAAAGGTCCTGGTGGGGGAGGGCAAAAGACACAAATTCCTGGATTCCTTTCTCTGCAGCCTTAGCTGCGACAGAGATGAATGAACAGGAAGAGCTCCGAGACCTCCTATGCATTCTTAATCGAAAGTACAAATTGCTCATGGTTTTCATTTAGGAATTGTTCATCCTGAAACAATTCGTCTGTGTGCCCCGAAGCAGCTGTAACCGGCAGGAGGAAGAGGAAGGGAAGCCAGAAGCGCTGTTGGGAAATAAGTTGGGGGGCCACAAAGGAAGGCTCAGACAGCAAGGGTGGGGGTGATTAGCGTGCCAAGGGATGGAGGGGAGTGAGCCAGATACTGGAACCGATCCTCCCGTGGCTCACCATGCAGCTCAGCCAACAGAAGGGAGAGGAGGATAAGCCGGTTGCTCTGCAGGGGGAGCCACAGGAGAAATCAGTTCTAGTGATAGTACAGCTGATCCTCCTGCTCAGCAGGTGCCCAGGATTGCTGTTGAACTGATGGGACCCGGGCCCAGCAAAGGAGGGCCATCTGTACCCCCTTATCGGTGTCCCTGTGCCCCTCAGAAATATGATAAATGTATTGCCTCATTTTAGCACCCACCATAATGCTCTGAATCAGGAGCTTACAGTAAAGTCCTGAGTTTTTCTACTTTCCAACCTTTTTTTTGTTCACTGATAATGAACCTCTTTACATATAAAAACTCTACGAGACTAAAAATCTTAAAGGTTTCTCTTGTTAAAAAAAAAAAAATCTTAAAAGGTTGTTTATGACACTAAAACACTTTATAGTATGTAAGAAAATTACTTATTTAGGCCTTTAAGCGCCATGCCAAAATCAAAAACGTTACTGGATAACATGTTGGTGTGCTGAAGCTGGCAATTTGGTGCAAACCAAATGCTAGAAAAAGTCAGTAATTTTGCAACTAAACTATAATTGCCCATTCAAACCATCCAGGTCAACATTACATGCATAATGTGAGTTGTGTCGAGGGGGGTTCATTTTTCTTAATGGGCTGCCTCTCGCAACCCAAGAGACCAAAACTCTTGCATGCAGCATTCTAGGCAGCACAGCAGACTGGGACCATCGCTGGGGGTCTGGGAAGTTGCGTTGGGGTACCACTCAGAATGAAAACTCACCAGTTTTTTATTTTTACCACTCGGGTTTAATGTTGCTTTTCCCCTTACAAAAAAAAAAGCGTATAAGGAAACCGTATATTACAGTGGTGTGTACAGGAAGCTCTGCTGAATACATGTATCAAATGCTGTCTACACTAGAACCCAATGCCTTTGATTTATTTGTATTTGATTTTATGTTTTTGTGTACAATATTTTCTGTACAATGTACTGATATGTAGGCATTAAAAGGACTTGTTATAACGCTTCTTCCAAATAAGGAATTAAAAAAAAACGACACCAATGATTTTAACATGCATTATAATGTGTGTTACCGCAGCTCAATGGTGAGAATGGGCCACAAGTCTCAGGGATCACCGACAGACCTTTCCATACACAGCAAATCAGTTTATCCTAGCAACAAATCACTAATAAAATTCCGCACAAATTCACACAAATAGAGCTTTTTGGTGGTATTGGATCGCCTATAAAACTATATTTTTTTACTTTCTGCTATAAAACACATCCAATATAAAAATATGTAAATTTTTTCTAATTTCTTCATCAATTTAGCCCAAAATGTATTCAGCTACATATTTTTGGTAAAATAAAATGCCAAGCAGCGTATATTGTTTGGTTTGAACAAAAGTTATAGCATCCACAAACTATGGGATATATTTATGGAATTTTTATTTATGTTTTACTTGTAATGGCAGCGATCAGCGACTTATAGTGGGACTGCAATACTGCGGTGGACAAATCGGACACCTGACACTTTTTTTGGAACCAGTGACATCAGTACAGTGATCAGTGCCAAAACTATGCATGGTCACTGTAATAATGACACTGGCAGGGAAGGGGTTAACATCTAGAGCAATCAAGGGGTTAAACGTGTGCCCAACAAGTGATATCTGGAGCCGATAGTCGGGTGCCAGCGACCAATCAGCGGTTGGCTGGTGCTGCAGTCAATCGCAGCACAGCTGGGGCAGCCAGGGATCCTGTACTAGGTACATGATCTGGTGCTGAGCGGCCGCAAGCGGTTCAACCACTGTGTTAAATTGACCCATTTTTGCCAGAAAACATGGAGAAAAATTTAATTTTGTTGTTATTGTGTGTTGGCGGTCCTCTTTCGCATGCCACATATGAGCTTAGGTTGAATGATGTAAACTTCTCAAAGCTATGTAGTTGTGGTGTTGGCCAATATGAGTTAATGTCAGTGACACATGATTTTCAAAGGGTGTCAGGTAGAGGGTTGAAAACTAACTGCCCATCAATAAAAAAGTGAAAGTATTTTTTGACTGCTGGTGATACCCCACAAAAGAAAGAATATCTGTATAAACCTGTCCCACTGCCAGTTCCCTGAATCTTCCCTCCCAGCAAAAGCCGATAAAATTCCAGCTGTGTTGGATGTCATGGCCCCTGCTGTACGCTGTGGCTCCACTTTATGACCCGTACGATATTACAGGACTACATTGTGACATAGGGCCTGATGAATGGAACCCCAACACACAGTGGGGAACCAGGCATCCGACACACTCAAAATTGTATTGGATCCTGATGATATGGGGAATAGATGGCAGAGTAATAGTATTTTTTAAATTAGTGACAGTGCCACTTTAACAGAAAAGCTGTAATGAGAGAATATGAAGGTCGCTATGTCTACTTGATCTGCAAGTACCGAAATCAACAATGCAAAATGTGACAGACGCAACCGCCACAGGTGCTTTTGGAGGGGACAGCAAGGTAGCCTCTTGCCTTCTGACTACAGGCCCCTGCTTTTGAGGGGGTTCTATTATTGGGAGGTGTATGCCTAGGGGCCCTTGGAGTGGTCTTGTTTCTGATTCAAGTCCATGTCTCCCCAAAACACACAGACTCTGGAAAACTGGGGGTCCCAGATTCAGATTCAGGGCTTCTATGCCCAAACCCAGCAATGACTGCTTTAGACTGTGAGACTCAGAACAGAGGTTAATATGATCAGCTCAAGCAACCTGGTGCTGGGGGGTCTCCTGCTATAGTCTGTTTATTAGGGTGTTATGTGTTTTTGTCAAGTATGTCTCTCCCATTGAGTTAATCGAGTCACCTATTGTTTCTGTCTGTACGATCATCTCTTGGAGATGAGAATAAAATTGTGACCACTTTACCTTGTTATGGAACCATTGTGGGATGTTATGTTTTAAGCTTATAATAATGTGTAATGTACAGTACTTTGTATTCAGGGTTGTAGGTACTACATGGTCTGGTCTGCTAGACTGGTTTAAGTGGCTAGTTGTTAATTCATTCATGTTAATTAAATCACTGTCAGCTATTAGTTGCTAGAGGTGGATTAGCATATTGTTTATGTTGGTTGTGTTAATTATATCTCTGTTTACAGTTTGTATTGCTAGGGTAATATGATCAAAACGCTCACCTGATTGTGTAGTGAATGACTTACGTTTGAAATGTACAAAAACCTGGATGTAGTTTACCTCAACAACTTGTCTGTGTATGATGCTTGGGGTAACAGGACTAGTATTAACTCTCGGTCTGCTGCAACAGGGCAGGAGGCAAGGTTTGTCGGAAACACCTAAATCGGGGTGCAAGCATTCTGTCACACAAGTACTCACATTTGTTTCAAATCAGGTTTCTTTTGTGTGAATTCAACAGTTCTCATTTTAAAGCAGCATGTCAATTCTCTGTAAGCCGATTTCTCTAGAGAATGAATTGTTTAGAAAAAAAAACGTACTGGATCACTATAGTGCAGTTTTAATTCCATGTAATAAAAGGCCATGGTGTACTGATAAGTGAGGGAATTGAGAAGAGGCAGTACCTGACGTGTGACACGTCTAACTGTGTTGCCCTTCCCCTGGGATGCGACATAAGACGGCCTGTCAGGAAAGCCAGGCTTCTATTTTCCACTCTGCACACGCAGCCTGTGATGTCACAGCTCTAATGCACAACATCCCAAGCATCCTGTTTGTTTTCTAGAAGCTACAAGATGTGAACTGTTTCCATATATCAAGCCTTTTCTATATGTCCAGCTCCGCTTCCTGTATCTGAAGAGTGTATGGGTCAGGCGTGTGAGAATTCATGTAGCCATTGTGTTACAACTGCAACACAAGTGTCACTGCGTATTCAATTTTCCATAAAATATGTGTCAAAACTTCACAGACTTTTATGGAAAAAGAGAAAGTTCAACATGGACACAAACACTGCCTGCCTGGTTTTACAATTATGGGCTTATTCAACCACTTGCCGACCGCCCGGCAGTACGGCACTCCTGCGCGAATCGCCATAGCTGTATGGCGGCCATTTTAAGGACTATAGGGGCGTGCATGCCCAGCGCGTGATGTAGGAGCCAATGCGTGTGGCTGTCTGCCGCGATGGCGGCTGGCTACACGCGATTGCTCCTGAGAAGGACAGAACGGAGAAATGTCAGTGTAAACAGATCTGTCTCTACTCCCCTGACAGAACGGAGATCGTCTGCCCCTATTACTTAGGAGCAGCGATCGGTCTCCTCCCCTCAGTCAGTTCCATCCCTCCACAGTTAGACACACACTGAGGGAACACATTTAACCCCTTGATCGCCCCCTAGTGTTAACCCCTTCCCTGCCAGTGACATTTATCCGGTAATTGGTGGCTATTTTTTAGCTCTAAACACTGTATAAATGTCAATGGTCCCACAATAGTGTCAAAAGTTTCCAATCTGTCTGCCGCAATGTCACAGGCCCAATAATAAAAAAAAAAAAAAAAAAAATCGCAGATCGCCACCATTACAAGCAAAAAAAAAAAAAGTTATAAAATTGCCATAAAACTATCCCCTCTTGACGCTATAACTTTTGCGCAAACCAATCAATATACGCTTATAGCGATTTTTTTTTTACCAAAAATATGTAGAATACAAATCAGCCTAAACTGAGGAAGACATTTGTATTTTTATATATTTTTTGCGGATATTTATTATAGCAAAAAGGTAAAGATATTTTTATTTTTTCTAAATTGTCAGTCTTTTTTTGTTTATAGAGCAAAAAATAAAAACTACAAAAAGAAAGCTCTATTTGTGGGAAAAAAAGGATGTCAGTTTTGTTTGGGTACAACATCGCACGGCCGCTCAATTGTGAGTTTAAGTGATGTAGTGCCGTATCGCAAAAAATGGTCTGGTCAGAAAGTGGGTAAAACCTTCCGGGGCTGAAGTGGTTAAAGGGACTCATGAGAGAATTATAGGGGGGGGGGGGGGCTGCCGCTGATGAACTCTCCTCTTAACAATGCTAATTCCCTGGCTGTCAAGTGGAAGGTCTGACTTCAATGCTTTCTGAGTGACCCAGAACAAGTTAAGAAAGAAATTCTGACACTTCTATGACACTCATTTATAACATGTTTATTCTGGGTCAGTGACACAGACAACTAGCATTTTATTCAGGCGGCCAGAAATGGCAGCCCTGTACTTTTCTTGTGACAGTACGACTTTATCCGCTTTTCTACTGCAGTACATTTATAAACAGTTGATTGGGGAACTGTTATTTATCATCTGCCATGTAGACACTGCCTTCAGGAGGTTGTTGTGCCCAACAATGTTTGTCAACCAGGCTGTCATAAACATAGTGTACAGAGCCAATCTGAGCATCTCTGTAGCATGTGATCACCATGATCACTCACAGATATTCCATACAGTGCTACTGTTTATATTGTTATTTGGATTTTCGCAATGCAGTGCAGGGAGCCAGATAGGGAACAGAGACTAGGCCCACTATCATGCAATGTCAAAAAAGTAAGATACACCTGATGGGGATAGTCTACTAGTTCACTATCAGGCTCCACCTACCCAGTGATTCAAGTAATTTGCCAAATATGGGCATTACTATATTTTAATAATTACATCCTCTGTATCTTCGACCCATTTAGCTATCTGCCGAGGACTTTCCTGGCTGACACTTGAATGGGACCAGGGATAGAGCCCCATGCAGGAAACCATCACATTCATGATAGCATACCAGCACAATTACACCCCACTCAGAGGCCAAGCTCACACCTGGTCTTAATTACCGCCAGTTACTTAGCCTAGGTTCACATTGGAGCGATTTGGTATGCAATTTGATATGTCAAATCTCTTGCCCAATCGACAGCAATTGCACCGTCGGAATCGGTGCGATGCCGCATCTGCGGAGTGTGATTTCCATAGACATCTTAGTGAAACTGGTAGTCGGCAGAGTGACTCCGATTCTGACTTATGATAATGGGGATCTTATTCTTTCTATGCCTTTTTTCTTGACTGCTAGATATTTGGCCTGAACCTGTTGGTATTTGTTGTGTTTGATGTACGTTTGTGTATCTTGTCTGGTTTTATAAATAAAAATATCCATAGACATCTTAGACTTAGTACAAAATACAGTAATCCACAACAATCGATCAGATGTTTTACTAAAGTCTAAGTACAAGATGGATTCTGATTGGCTATTGTAAGGACTATACTCTGTACTTAAAGTGATTGTAAACTATCTCCTTTCAAAACAACCTATTCAGTTTAAATTAGAAATGAAAGGCAAAACATTTTTGTATAGATCTAAAAAAATAAAATAAAAAATAAACACAATTTTCTCTTTTTATAAGAGAACACATTTCCTCTATTCTTAGCTGCATAAGAGCTGGGGGAGAAGAAGCAGTAGCGCACTGAGCTTGTCAGTGAATGGCTCTGCAGAGGGGAGGGGGGTCTCGGACAAGTCTGATTATTGGAGAAAACACCGAGTTATCAGCACAACACAGTGTGCTCTCCTGCTTAGTGTGGTCAGTTTTTAATGGGAAAGCAAGGGGACTAGCAGGATCACCAAGGATTTCACATCAAGGAAGCAATACAAATAGAACTAAACAGCTTGTTTAGTAATGGAGTCACAGACTTTATATTTACACAGACTTTTATATTAGCTGATACAACTAATAGATGTTTTTTTACTTGGAGCTGAGCTTTAATCTCCCTTTGAAGATTCAGGTCAAACAGTCCAAGGCTGAACCCATTCCACTGAATTACTCAAATATGAGATCTGTCCAACTTTCTTCTGAAGGCTTGACCCTATTAACCCAAACCTGGGACCAGCATAGCAAAACTGGCACTGACATTCCAATAAGAATGTTAATCAAACAGATATAGCCATAGAAACCAACTTTCCTAATACAATATACAACAATATGGAGCCGATAGAGAAGTGTGCTTTTTGTGTTCTATACACTATGGAGAATGGAGTGTTGGCTACATAACAGATGGCTTCTCTCATGAGCAAACAATGATTTTAAGCCCAGCACCTCTGTTCTGTTAATGGCATCATTACAGGGTATGCTAACAGGAGAAAGGATAAAGGACTTTCCATTGTACAAGCAAACATGAAAGAAAGCGACAGTAAACATTACATGGGTCTACTTTTAAATCTTGGATGGCCATAACCTTTGAACCTGTATCAAACTTCACCAACACGGATTCTGCATTTTGAGGAACATCTAAATGAAAGGATCGACCATCACAACTCAATGCCAGGAGTGAACAGTGTATAAAGAAAATAAATAGATTAGAAAGAATCCCTGAGGAAAACTATTTTTTAACTGACTTTTCTATTAAATCCACACTTCTTTTTCACTAAAGTGAGTGGAAAATAATTACAGGTTCTGCCTAATCTGATGAAGAACTCGTGAAATTTTGTTCTGGGTGGTGTACCAAAGTCACAAGGAGGAACCGAGTTACTAGCAGATGCACCTTCATGAATATTACAGGCCTGGTCATGATGCCACAGGGAGTAATGAAAGTGGATTATCACTACTCGGGATGAGCCGATGGTTCAGACTGAACATTGTCCATTTGTGTGGTCTTATAAACCCCCTATGAGGAGGGAGCTGAAAATCATATATACAGTAGAAGTGGCTATATATATATATATATATATATATATACACACACACACACACACACACACACACTGTATATTTATTATATATATATATATATATATATATATATATATATATATATATATATATATATATATATACCCCGTGTTTCCCCGAAAATAAGACCTACCCCGATAATAAGACCTAGCAGGATTTTCAGGGAGGGCTGCAATATAAGCCCTACCCCGAAAATAAGACCTAGTTTGACGTGGTTGTCTCCTCCTCTCCTCCTGCTTGTCAGCGGGAGATCTCGACCCCCCCCTCCCTCTGCAGTGCTCGACTTGCGGAAGATTGTACAGGCGGGCTATGGAAGCCCAGAACGGCACTCTCTCCTTCTCCTGCCTGTCAGTGGGGGATGTCCACCCCCCTCCCCCTGCAATGCTCGGCGGAGAGAGCTCAAACTGGCTATAGAAAGCCCAGAGCGGCACTCAGATCTCCTTCTCCTGTCAGTGGGGGATGTCGGCCCCCTCCCTCTGCAAAGTTTGGCTCGTGGAAGAGAGCTCAGACAGGCTATGGAAGCCAGGAGCAGCGCTATAATAAGGTACCTGACACAATACATTTTACTTTACATCACACGGGATTCCTGTCAGGCAGAGAGGGAGAGGGGTAGAGAAGTCCACACAATAGTAAGCCCTACCCCGAAAATAAGCCCTACCATGTTTTTGGCTGACAAAATTAATATAAGACCCAGGCTTATTTTCTGGGAAACACGGTATGTACACACACACATACATACACAAGCCCGGATTCATGTAGGATCGCGTATCTTTGTGGGGGCGTAACGTATCCTATTTACGTTACGCCTCCGCAACTTTGACAGGCAAGTGCCGTATTCTCAAACCAAAGTTGTGGTGGCGTAGGGTAAATAGGCCGGCGTAAGCACGCCTAATTCAAATGTGGTAGATGTGGGCGTGTGTTATGTACATTTAATGTGACCCCACGTAAATGACGCTTTTTACGAACGGCGCATGCATCTTTAAATCTGATTCTTTAAATCAGGCGCCAAGATACGACGGCTCGGACTCAGAGTTACGACGGCGTATCTGAAGATACGTCGGGGTAACTCGTACGAGAATCCAGGCCACAGTGTGTATATATATATATATACAGTGAGGAAAATAAGTATTTGAACACCCTGCTATTTTGCAAGTTCTCCCACTTGGAAATCATGGAGGGGTCTGAAATTGTCATCGTAGGTGCATGTCCACTGTGAGAGACATAATCAAAAAAAAAAATTCCAGAAATCACAATTTATGATTTTTTAACTATTTGTTTGTATGATACAGCTGCAAATAAGTATTTGAACACCTGTCTATCAGCTAGAATTCTGACCCTCAAAGACCTGTTAGTCTGCCTTTAAAATGTCCACCTCCACTCCATTTATTATCCTAAATTAGATGCATTGTTTGAGGTCATTAGCTGCATAAAGACACCTGTCCACCCCATACAATCAGTAAGAATCCAACTACTAACATGGCCAAGACCAAAGAGCTGTCCAAAGACACTAGAGACAAAATTGTACACCTCCACAAGGCTGGAAAGGGCTACGGGGAAATTGCCAAGCAGCTTGGTGAAAAAAGGTCCACTGTTGGAGCAATCATTAGAAAATGGAAGAAGCTAAACATGACTGTCAATCTCCCTCGGACTGGAGCTCCATGCAAAATCTCACCTCGTGGGGTCTCAATGATCCTAAGAAAGGTGAGAAATCAGCCCAGGACTACACGGGAGGAGCTGGTCAATGACCTGAAAAGAGCTGGGACCACCGTTTCCAAGGTTACTGTTGGTAATACACTAAGACGTCATGGTTTGAAATCATGCATGGCACGGAAGGTTCCCCTGCTTAAACCAGCACATGTCAAGGCCCGTCTTAAGTTTGCCAATGACCATTTGGATGATCCAGAGGAGTCATGGGAGAACGTCATGTGGTCAGATGAGACCAAAATAGAACTTTTTGGTCATAATTCCACTAACCGTGTTTGGAGGAAGAAGAATGATGAGCACCATCCCAAGAACACCATCCCTACTGTGAAGCATGGGGGTGGTAGCATCATGCTTTGGGCGGTGTTTTTCTGCACATGGGACAGGGCGACTGCACTGTATTAAGGATAGGATGACCGGGGCCATGTATTGCGAGATTTTGGGCAACAACCTCCTTCCCTCAGTTAGAGCTTTGAAGATGGGTCGAGGCTGGGTCTTCCAACATGACAATGACCCGAAGCACACAGCCAGGATAACCAAGGAGTGGCTCTGTAAGAAGCATATCAAGGTTCTGGCGTGGCCTAGCCAGTCTCCAGACCTAAACCCAATAGAGAATCTTTGGAGGGAGCTCAAACTCCGTGTTTCTCAGCGACAGCCCAGAAACCTGACTGATGTAGAGAAGATCTGTGTGGAGGAGTGGGCCAAAATCCCTCCTCCAGTGTGTGCAAACCTGGTGAAAAACTACAAGAAACGTTTGACCTCTGTAATTGCAAACAAAGGCTACTGTACCAAATATTAACATTGATTTTCTCAGGTGTTCAAATACTTATTTGCAGCTGTATAATACAAATAAATAGTTAAAAAAATCATACATTGTGATTTCTGTATTTTTTTTTTTTTTATTATGTCTCTCACAGTGGACATGCACCTACGATAACAATTTCAGACCCCTCCATGATTTCCAAGTGGGAGAACTTGCAAAATAGCAGGGTGTTCAAATACTTATTTTCATCACTGTATATATATATATATATATATATACACATACATACATACACATTATATATATATATATATATATATATATATATATATATATATATATTACAGTGATGAAAATAAGTATTTGAACACCCTGCTATTTTGCAAGTTCTCCCACTTGGAAATCATGGAGGGGTCTGAAATTGTTATCGTAGGTGCATGTCCACTGTGAGAGACATAATCAAAAAAAAAATCCAGAAATCACAATGTATGATTTTTTTAACTATTTATTTGTATGATACAGCTGCAAATAAGTATTTGAACACCTGAGAAAATCAATGTTAATATTTGGTACAGTAGCCTTTATTTGCAATTACAGAGGTCAAACGTTTCTTGTAGTTTTTCACCAGGTTTGCACACACTGGAGGAGGGATTTCGGCCCACTCCTCCACACAGATCTTCTCTAGATCAGTCAGGTTTCTGGGCTGTCGCTGAGAAACACGGAGTTTGAGCTCCCTCCAAAGATTCTCTATTGGGTTTAGGTCTGGAGACTGGCTAGGCCACGCCAGAACCTTGATATGCTTCTTACAGAGCCACTCCTTGGTTATCCTGGCTGTGTGCTTCGGGTCATTGTCATGTTGGAAGACCCAGCCTCGACCCATCTTCAAAGCTCTAACTGAGGGAAGGAGGTTGTTGCCCAAAATCTCGCAATACATGGCCCCGGTCATCCTCCCCTTAATACAGTGCAGTCGCCCTGTCCCATGTGCAGAAAAACACCCCCAAAGCATGATGCTACCACCCCCATGCTTCACAGTAGGGATGGTGTTCTTGGGATGGTACTCATCATTCTTCTTCCTCCAAACACGGTTAGTGGAATTATGACCAAAAAGTTCTATTTTGGTCTCATCTGACCACATGACTTTCTCCCATGACTCCTCTGGATCATCCAAATGGTCATTGGCAAACTTAAGACGGGCCTTGACATGTGCTGGTTTAAGCAGGGGAACCTTCCGTGCCATGCATGATTTCAAACCATGACGTCTTAGTGTATTACCAACAGTAACCTTGGAAACGGTGGTCCCAGCTCTTTTCAGGTCATTGACCAGCTCCTCCCGTGTAGTCCTGGGCTGATTTCTCACCTTTCTTAGGATCATTGAGACCCCACGAGGTGAGATTTTGCATGGAGCCCCAGTCCGAGGGAGATTGACAGTCATGTTTAGCTTCTTCCATTTTCTATTGATTGCTCCAACAGTGGACCTTTTTTCACCAAGCTGCTTGGCAATTTCCCTGTAGCCCTTTCCAGCCTTGTGGAGGTGTACAATTTTGTCTCTAGTGTCTTTGGACAGCTCTTTGGTCTTGGCCATGTTAGTAGTTGGATTCTTACTGATTGTATGGGGTGGACAGGTGTCCTTATGCAGCTAATGACCTCAAACAGGTGCATCTAATTTAGGATAATAAATGGAGTGGAGGTGGACATTTTAAAGGCAGACTAACAGGTCTTTGAGGGTCAGAATTCTAGCTGATAGACAGGTGTTCAAATACTTATTTGCAGCTGTATCATACAAATAAATAGTTAAAAAATCATAAATTGTGATTTCTGGAATTTTTTTTTTGATTATGTCTCTCACAGTGGACATGCACCTACGATGACAATTTCAGACCCCTCCATGATTTCCAAGTGGGAGAACTTGCAAAATAGCAGGGTGTTCAAATACTTATTTTCCTCACTGTATGTATATATATATATATATATATATATATATATATATATATATATATATATATATATATATATATATATATATATATATATATATATATATATATATATATATATCAGCTTCCTGCTGTCACTGCTTCTTATGGAAGCTTGCGCCCACCATGGCCCTAGGAAGCACTAACACTGGGAATGCCCAACACTTAAAGTGGAAAGTAACTGTATCCGAACACCACAAACTGAAGACACCATTTCATTTATTTTTAATATTTAAAGCCAACTCACCAATCCATCCATGTCTCCATTCTTTATTTTGTTGAGAAATCAAAGCAATGGAGCAAGGATAGTAGACACATCACTGACCAAACATGGCTCAGACCGAACTCAGGGCAGTTTCACTCATCCCTACTCACTACAGGAACATGGTAAAGGAAAAACAGATACATGCTGAGACATGCTTTAGAAGTGAAGAGGGAGGATTGGTGGTTAGTGTGGGTAATGCTTGGACATACACTTTAAAAGTCATTCATCAGTGCAGCTAAGATTTAGAGATGACCACTAAAAGGAGCATTTATAAATCAGTATATCAAACAATAATCAAAATATGGAACAAAAAAGCAAGTATAATTTGAAAGTTTTGCCAAAGACTAATTTCAAGTGACTTCTAATAAGAATCCAAAAGGTGTACTTCTAGAAAATGTAAAAGCAAGTATAAAAAATACTCACTTGATAGCAACTGATACTGCAGCATCTCGGAGGTACAATAGTATTTGGCTGGATAAATCCATCCTAGATGTGAACTCCTTTCCAGCGATTAATCAGCTAGGACCGTCTGCACAGATTCCCCTCAGACTTATGAATGCTTGCCAGTCTGACACTAACTGGTTAGATAAAGGTGGGCATAGATGGATCAAAATTCAGATGATTAGGCAGGGACCTGAACCAGTGTGTGTGTGGGTTCCCTGACCCGACAGAAGCTGATGGTTTAATTGACTTCTCTCAAAAGGATATGCTGGAAAATCTCCCAGGGACCAGACACATTTTGATCAGTCTGCGGGGCTCTCTGGCCTGACAGACGTTGATTGTTGTAATTGACTTCTGTCAAAGGGATACGTTGAAAAATCTTCCAGAGACCGGCTGAATTTCGATCAGTGTGTGCGCTCCCCAGCCTGTCAGAAGTTGATTGCCAAGGGGACATGTTGCAAAATTTTCCATCGATCAGCTGCTATCGGTGTATTCGGATAGATTTCTCCATCCATATTGTATGTGTGGATGAGGAAAGCTCATTCCAGCTGGCTGGGGGAAAGAAAAAAAAAAAAAAACAGTGTATGGCCATCCTTAAGCCTTGCACGCACTACTCGTTTTTTTCACTCAACCCAGAGGGCTGAATGAAAAAAAAAACCTGACAGCTCAAGAGAGGCCACTGTACCAACTATGTGATGTTAGTGCAGCAAGCTCCCCTGCTGTGTTCTGACGGGGGGGGGGGGCGCCCTCCTCCCCTCAGCAGAACACTTTGATTGAGAGCTCATCGGGAGCTGATTGGCTGACCTTTTTCGGTCATGTGCCTTCTATCCTTCTATAGGACCGGCTGCAGTACACACAGGCCGAATGCCTGCCAGTTTCTATTGAACCAGCCAATGCCATCCCACATTCAAACCATGTGTACTAGGCTTTATTTAGAGCAGTGGCTACCCTGCCACCATTCTCCCTCATACTGTATAGCTTTATTCAACGATTCAGAGAGAGAGAGGGAGATTTACTAAAACTGGTGCCCACAGAATCTGGTGCAGCTGTGCATAGTAAATAATCAGCTTGTTCAATTAGGCCGGGTTCACACTGGTCCGACAAACGCTCCGACATTGGGAGCTCATGTCGCATGACGTGTGAAAATCAATGTTTCCCTATGAGGCTGGGTTCACACTGGTCCGACAAACGCTCCGACATTGGGAGCTCATGTCGCATGACGTGTGAAAATCAATGTTTCCCTATGAGAGCTGTCTTAACTGGTCTGACACAAGTCGGTCCGACTTCGAAAATGCTCCCTGTACTACTTTGGTCCAACTTTGATCCTACTTCAGCCCATTGAATATCATTGAAGTCGGATCAAAGTAGGATCCTTGTCCTTACCATCTGACTTTTGACATCTGACATTGTGATTACAGCAGCAGTAAAGGGAATTTATCTCACACTGCGATTGTTTTGATGGGTCAAAGAACAATTTAGACTATCACAAAGTCAGATCAAAGTAGTATCCTGTTCATGAAAGTCGGATGGATGTAGGACAAATGTCGCAGAGCAAAGTAGGATGAAAGTCGTACTACTGTCGTGTAGTATAGTGTGAACCCAGCCTTAAGCTTTGAAAATAGAACCTAGAAGCTGATTGGTTACTATGCATAGCTGCACCAGATTTTGCAGACACCAGTTTTAGTAACTAAACCCCAGAGCGTCTGTAAGAAGACAACTTCTGGCTCTGTAGAACACCCATAGGGGTTGATTTACTAAAACAGGAGAGTGCAAAGTCTGGTGCAGCTATGCATGGTAGCCAATCAGCTTCTAACTTCAGCTTGTTCAATTAAGCTTTGGCAAAAAAAAAAAAAAACATAGAAGCGGATAGGTGTATATGCAGAGTTGCACCAGATTTTGCACTCTCCAGTTTTAGTAAAATCAATCCCATAGTGTTCCAAGGATCCTATGTCATGTTGAAATCCTGTTTTGAGAGTTTAACAAGTTACTATAAATATTATATTTAGGTCCCACATTTTTCTGATACTGTTCTGCTTTTCTGGATTTGGCTTTTAGCCATGAGCGCTAAATACATTTCCCCTTTAGAAACTGATTCAACAGTTAAATATTCTACCACTTGAAAACGTGACACATTCACTCTGGAGAAGTAGTTTAATATAGACAATTGGAATGACTTTGTGAGTATAAAACATATTTGTATTAGTCATTCCCCCCATGTTGTACATCCAATATACTCGCCTACTTTTATTATCTCATAACAAAGAGAAAATTTCCAAAAGTGGAAATAATTGACAGAAAAATTCAGACAGTAAATACAAGATAAACTGTCTTTTAAAACCATCTGTACATCTTTGTAGATCAGCCAGAACAACCATTTTTAAGTCTAAACAACCACTTTGTAAAGTAAAAACAATTATGATTGGCCGTGCCATATAAACGGACATTTGTGTATACATTTTGTCTGTAAAAACAAGAGAACCCTGTTAAATAAATGTGGTATAATAACCAGACATGGTATGGAAAGTATACCGAAGACTGGAAGTGGATTCAGTAACGGCAAATAGACTGCACACTTTGCAAATGCACTCATTTCCCCCAGAGCTTAGCAAAGGTGGTAAAGCTTCACTTTGCAAAGAATGCCCAATCAGGCGCAATCAAGTGCTTTATCACATTTGCTAAGCTCTGGGGGAACATTAGTCTATTTGCTTTTAATAAATCTACCCCTGGGTATTTTATTTGCACTTTTAGTTAAGCTTTGACAAAAAAACGTGGAAGACGATTGGTTTCTATACAGAGCTGCACCAGATTTTGCACACTCCAGTTTTAGTAAATCCCCCCCGCCCCCAGAATGTCCCTATTTGTCAGTAGGAACACATTGAGTTTCCTCTCAGTTCAAATTGTTCAGGAGTAGCATGTAGTCTGCCAAGGCCTGCCAAAACACACCTAGAAAGGTAATATTTTTTTTGTTCGTTATTTTTAGGTATGCTGTGTAAATGGGAACACAAACATAGTAACACTAATTCCTAAAGTAACTGCACTTTCAATGAAGTTACACTTATTTTTTTAAGAATGCCAACACCACAGCTGGGCAGCCTCCTCAACCATGTCCAGCCTCCTTTCAGAATCTTCTCAATCTGGCACTGCATGGATAACACAATTTCAAATTCAGTTCTATAAAGAGCCTAAATTAACTCCCCCAAGGATTCAAAGTAGGTGCATATCATGGACCTAATGGAGGGGCAACTGACAGAAAGCTGAGGAACTCCTGGGAGGCAAGCGAGTCTATGACTGGGAGAAAGGGTCAGTCTGGTAACATAAATAACTGGAAGAAAAGGATAAGGGGCAGGCGGGAGGCTTAAACTTTTTGTTACTAAAATAATAACATGTTAAACTTGCCTGCTGTTTGCAAGGGAATTGCACAGATTGACCCCAAACATCCTCTTCCGGGGCTCCTGCTGGTGCTCTTGGCTACTTTTCTTCTATGTTTGCTACCATAGGAAGCCCTTTCCTATGGCGGCACATGCATAGGCGTTTATAGACACAGTGAGGCGAGGTTCTGCCCTGCTCCCTTCTTATGAATTTGATTGAAAACAGCAGAAGCCAAAGGTTCTCACGGCTATCAATCTGCCCTATAAGACCAGGGAGAAAGAGCAGCGCTGCTGCAGCCTGGCACAGAGCTGGACCAATACCAGAATCAGGTATTTGAAGGGGGAACAGCTACTGAAAGTTTTTTAACTTAAAAGAGAAGTATGGCATTTTTTTTATTATACTTACCTAGGTGGATGCAGCATCGGTTTAATGCTACATCTGTTTCCTGTCAACTCTAACACTGAGAACCAAGCGATCAAAGACAACCGACTGGCTCTATGCTCTGCCCCCTGCTCTCACTGGAGTAGTGGCCGGCTCAGGTTCTCAGCCGCTCACTGAGAGGCTGAACCAGGAGCCAATCCAGGCTTGTGGGCAGATCCTGACCATATGGTCATGATCTTTCCTGAGCCTGGCTCTGTGATGTCAGTTGACAGCAGGCTTCAACTCACTGTCTGCTGAAAACAGGTAACAGGAGTGCAGAATGAACTGTGATCCACAGAGGTACAGCCAAAGCTTGTTAATGCATAAAAGGTGAAAAAACCTTTTGACTTTAGAACCACTTTAAAAAATATAAGGATAGTTTTAGTGCAGAGCCAATTTGAGGTCATGTTGTTAATGTCAGACCCTAGCAAGAAAAAAATGTACTTGGTTGTTATGGTTTACTGCATTTAGGGAGGTAGCACTTACAATACAGGAATTTTTTATGAATAAGAATGTATAAGATTAACCAGCCACAAGATAGATAAATAGCACAACTACTATTGCTTTGATTAATATTCTTGTAGTGAAGCATATTTTCTTCTCAGTCATTAAAGCTCCTGGATTGCACCATATCTGCCCTCACAATGCAAGGAAAGTTTTTTTTTGTGGCGTTTTATTTTAGATCTTGACATAAAAAAATGAAATCATGGTATTTAATTAGGTGGGAGTTCTTAAAAGGCATATTAAAGCAGATCTCCGCCCAAAAGGGGAAGCTACGCTTGTTTGCCTCCCCCTCCACTGCCACGTTTGACACCTTTCAAGGGGGAGGGGGCCTGGTTTTCACAAGTACTTGCTCCCACTTCTGAACGCCCTGTTCCTTCCCCCGCCGCTGTTCTATATACAAACCGCAGCGCGCTTCGTACATGCGCAGTAGGGAACTGGCTGTGAAGTCACAAGTCTTCACTGCCGGTTTCCCGTAGCCATGATGATGGCGACAGAACCCGAGAGCTGGATTCATGGACAGGTAAGTGTCCTATTATTAAGTAGCTGTGGACTTATTTTTTTCTGAAGGAGCCTGGAGCTCCTTTAACTGCTTTAGATCTATCCTTCTAATTTCCCATATAGTATTAAATATTACAAGTAAACTAAAGTGTCCCAAATACCTCTTTGTGGATCCCTTATCCTGCAATTCCATGACTTTCCATGCTTGCTCCCGAGCCACACTGAAAGACCTGGAGGGAGAGCAAGCAAGACTCAGATGACGAAACTGGTATACGTCAACTGAGGAAGTCAGAAAAGTTTTCCTGTGCCCGAACAGTGCTGATTTGTGCTGTTGTGGTCATATGATGTCATCTCTGCTAGAGTGTGTTAATCAAGTGGATGGGGAGAGAGGACTTTCAAATCAAAGTTCTAGAGCCGCCACTAAATAATCATAAAACTAGTCATGTGGGGCGGTTAAAAGAGAGAAATAGGAAATGAATGGCTCTCTCTGGGTACACTTGTAGAGCATGCGCAGTAAAAGTGCCAACTCAGAAACCACAGAATCAGATGCTACTGCGTTGCCACAGAAAATAAAACAAAATGGTAGAACAAACCAGGTATTTACTAATTCATACAACTTTAATAATTTACAGCTTTAGCTAAAAGCATAAGAGGGGCAAGTTAAAGAAAAAAAAGTATTCTGTAAAATTTTCTATAAAAAACACTTAAAAAATATGCCACTTTTTTTATTTATTTTTTTAAAGTGTATTTTGTGCGTGTACTCGAGAGAGGAGCCGGACTGCAGGAGTTGGGAGTAGGCAGGCCTCCCCCAGAGGCAATCTGCCACCTTTCTCCATGCCCCGGGTGGCAATGGTGGGTGTGTGAGGGGGTCCTCCCACACAGCCCGCCCTACCTGCTCCGCTTTGAAGCCCAATGGGGCAGAGGGACTCCCTATAAGGGAGTGAGAGGATCTAGCCCGCTCAACCAGCCCCATTAGTCCTTCGCCTCTCTTTTTATAGACCGCATGGTCAAAGTGCGTGCATGTTAACCCAATTTCGAGTGCGTGTAAGTGTGGTGGTTTTTGTGGGAGGGGGGTAGGCGTACTCTAAGCGCAGGCTTACCTCGCATAGCACACCCACCGGGAGCCGGGCTGAGACCACCAAACTCAATACACATGTAGCTGAGACCGGGATCCGAACCCCTACCTGCAGAGGTGAATGGCTTGTCAGCGCAGTGCCAATCGCGTTGAGCCACCGCAGTTCTGGGTTAATGCCACTTAAAATATCTAGATGTCATTTTATCACTGATACATTTTTGTACGTTTTGTCCTATTGATTCAAGTTTTCAAATGTAGCACTGTCTGTACCGTCAACAGCAACCCAATTACCATCATCGGCTGTAATATAAATTAGATTGATGGATCTGGTTACAGTTACAGCCAATAAAGAGTTCAGCTTTTAGTGAATTAGCTCAACCTTTTTTTTTTTGTATTTTAAATTCCTGTCTAATGAAAGTGCTTTTATTGGCCACTAATGGACTTTAGCAGAAACGGGTTTGAACGAAAGCACCACAAACCACAAATTACAGGTTGATTTATATATATAAAAAAAAGGAGACATTCATAATATTAACCAATGTATATTTTATATTCTTCTGAAAATTAGGAGAGCAGTTATTTAAAATGAAGGTAATGATAGAGAGAAGCAATATCTTCAAACAGCTAACTTCCTGTCTAGGAATCCGAAAAAAAATAAAACTTTACTTTTCATGTTCCCATGACGTGGTCCTTTAAATTTATGAAGCCCTTTACTGCTTTGCACTTACCCAGTTCAAGATGAAATGTACGCATTACTGCCGGGTGGTCCAAGGCACAGTACATACAATAACCACACGATATGCACAACCTAATTAAGCGATGTGTGTATAAAGCTTGTCTGGTGTCAAAGTAGTGGGTGTTCTGCTCAATCACACATAATAGTTTTACGTAAAACTTCCTCAGTTGAATATCATGCAATGACATTTTAAGCACACATCTTGACGCAAATGAACCAGGCAAAAAGAAAATCAAATACATACGTAAACCTGTCACCAGCGCAGATTGAGCATATGGTGAGAACTGCATAAGCAGAGGTTAATTTCAGTAAAACTATGTGTTAGGACTATAAAAACTAAGAAATACACAGTTAAAGTTATATTTAAAGAAGTATTTTTTTTCACTCTGGATAGAGTAATGGAAGGTTACAACTCCTGTCTGGATTTTGTATCCCATTGAGGAGATTTCCTTTCACTTCCTGTCCCATAGCCAAGAGGAATATAATGAAATTGCTAGTGGAGTATGTACATTGTACCCACATCTCTAAATGATATAGAACAACAAAGAAACCCCCTTAAGTAGGACTGTACTGGGCAGACAATTGGATGAAAACTGTTTATAAAGGTAACAAAACTAGTATACAAAATTAGACAAAGTACAAAAGAAGCTAAAAGCATCAGTGAGGTTGATTATATATATATATATATATATATATATATATATATATATATATATATGTGCACACACACACCATATACCAAAGTTACATAGATAGAATGGCTGCTGGTTTTAAAACAGAACCAGCAGCCATTCCATCGATGTGATTTTGGGGTGTGTGTGTATATATATATATATATATATATATATATATATATATATATATATATACACATACACACAGACACACACACACACAGGTATCAACCGCTCCAATGTTTTGAGCTTCCTTTGTACTTTGTCTAATTTTGTATAAATAAAGTTTTGTTACTTTTATAAACACAGTTTTCATCCAATTGTCTGCCCAGTACAGTCCCACTTAAGGCGACTTGCAAAATGACTTCTGTATAGAAGTCAATGCAGGTCGCCCCGAGTCGCCCCTGAAGTAGTACAAGAACCTTTTTCTAAGTCGGAGCGACTTGCGTCGCTCCTATTAGAACGGTTCTATTCACTAGAATGGGACGCGACTTGTCAGGCGGCTGCGTCGCCTGACGAGTCGCACCAGTGTGAACCGGGTCTAAGGTTCCATTGTTGTTCAACAGCCAAGAGTAAGTCCATCCAAGTGAGGCAATCCCCGGTTGGATCACCAGAACTAGTGTCCCCATTGTATTTTACTGTTCTGGGGACAATTCAAAATGTGTGATTTTCTTTCACGATCAGGGATAATGGACAGTAATGAAAACCTGACAGGGGTTTTATTTCTCGCTCCACATTAAAAAAAAAAAAAAAATTCCTATAAAAGTTGACCCAGCCCCTTCGGCCTTCTTACTTGTTAATGAGGCAGCATTTACTGGCACTCAAGCATATTCTCAGATCAGGCTCTACTGATGCATTTCTGCCTACACAGTGTTGGGCCAAATAACCAGACACCAATGCTGTCACAGGAGTGAAAAGGGGAGTGAATCACGTTATCCTCCTTAAAAGGAGTAGTAAAGGCAGAAGGTTGAATTATCTTAATGCAGTCTATGAATTTAAATAAAAAAACTTCTGTGTGTAGCAAGCCCCCCGAGCACCACCCTTATTCCCTACCTGAGCTCCTTCTCTCTCCAGCGATGGACACAATCCCCTCAGCCATGCAGGACACTCCTCCTAAATCAATGTCAGTCAGCCAATCAGGGGAGAGGGGGCAGGGTTATGTGTCTTAATGGATACACAGAGCTCTGACTTGGCTTAGGTGCCCCCTGTAGCAAGCTGCTGGCTAAAGGGCACTCAACCGAGGAAGGGGCCAAGAGCAGCAAAGAGGGACCCAAGAAGAGGAGGATCCGGGCTGTTCTGTGAAAAACCAACTACACAGAGCCGGCAAGTATAACATGTTTTTTTTTTTTTTGTCTTTTTAAACAAGCCCTTACAATCACTTTAATACTTGAAAGTACTGAGTATTTTACGAATTCCGTGCAGCTGAATGGATAAAGCACAGAAATGCTTTAAGGCATTCTATTTGGTTTCTACACCCAAGTCCGAAAGAGAGTGGTAAGTAGGATCCATATGTTGTGTAATAACAATAGAATGTATATGTACAGGGAAAATAATCAGATTTTTGAAACTCACCGAATAACCCTCAGTTTTTTTCTGACACCACTTGAGCAAAGCATTTCTCTTGGAGCCTCCATATTCTCTGGCTAAGGCAGCTAAGGGATCTTTCCTTTCCACACTGTAAAACAGGTAAGGGAACATACATTGGTTAGGTATTAAATACAATAATTACAAGTCTCCACATTTCTCCAAATTGCACTACATGCAGTTAATGGGGTAAAACATCAAGCACACACACTACAATAAGGGCCCGTTCACACCAGCGGACGAACGGTCCGCTTTTCATAAGTCTGTTAACGGACGTACAATGGTTCCCTATGGGATCACGGCCGTTAGCGGATGGAGCATCCGCTAACGTCCGTAATCGCCCGCCTCCGTCATGATCCGTTTTTTCAGACGGAAGAAAACCCTATTTTTCTTCCGTCTGACGGATCGGATCGGATGAATACGGACAGACGGTCCGTATTCATCCGATTCCCCATAGGGGAGAGCGGAGGAGAGACAGGGCGGTCTCTGCACTGTGTGCGGGGACCGCCCTGTCAGCCGACAGCTCAGCGGGAATTAACGGAGGAATCCCCGCTGAGCCAAACGGGCTAACGGAGCGGATCAATACGGATCCGCTCCGTGTGAAAGAGCCCTAAGAGCCGTTATAAATAATCCCTGTAGTTTGTCTATGTTTATTTCCCCTAATCATCAGGTCCATCTAGTGGACATAATACAGTAATTTCCTGAAATCACTCAATCAGGAAATACAGTATTATGACCTCTAGATGGGGATTGACAGCCATAGGAAATAAACATATTGGACAGATTACAGAAATTAATTGCGACAGCTGTGTGAATGTGTCAGCAATTTTTTTTTAATGACCCCATAGTAATCAGTACTTATAAAGGTTTCACAAAGCTCCAACTGTCCCCTATTTTGAGGGACTGTCCCTGATTTGGAGAAATGTCCCTCTTTCCTCCTCGTTTGTCCCTCATTTTGGTCTAATCTATATAGTTGTATATAAAATGCACTTTTTATCTTTCAAAAAGTGTTTCCCAGAGCTAAACCTTTCATCCAATTGCTAAATTGCTGCATTTGTACATGTTATCAGCCAGTGTAAAGTAATAGTAGTGGTAAAAAAAAAAAAAAATGCACTTGTGGGTTTAATCATATTTTTGTATAATTCTCATTTAAGGGGGCGTGGCAAGGGGTGTGTTATGCCTACATACTTTTGGTAATGAGTGTCCCTCGTTCCCATCTTTAAAAGTTGGGAGGTATAGCTTTTGTACTTATTAGACTGTTATTTTACATAAGGTTATATTTTATTTTTTGCATTCTGTTGCCATCACATTTGGATGAGCTCTAATTTTTAAACTGTTTTGACTAAAGTTTAACACGCAACCATAATAAAAAATTACAATGAAATTATACAGCTCATGTATTGCACTCTCTGTGTGCGTCGCAGGATCAGAGTGATAAAATTTGATGGAAAGTATCTGTATTTTTTTTAATACTTTTTCTTTTTTGTCTACAAATTCCTGTCCCGGCGAGTCCTGTTCTCATTTCTTGTCCTGCATCACATGAGGAAAATGAGAGCTAATCTCCCCAGTAATCACAACCCTTTTCTCCTCTATTCAAAACAAGCAAGTTCTAAATGAAGCTGAGATTTAAGAGGACAAATAAAAGATGCATAAAAAAATCAATAATTACATCCCATATAGTTAGTCCCCTTTCACACGATCTGCCCCGCTCGGATACACCTGTCCGTTTCTCAAACGGATCCGAGTGGGCCACCCAACAAGATCCGCTCAAAACAGACAGATGGTAATACGTTCGGCATCCATCCAGCAGATTGGATGGGATCGGATGACAAACAGACATGCTGACCGCTTTAATCCGATCTCCCCATAGAGAACAGCAGGGCCCTGACAGGTCCATCTCTGTGCTGTGAGTGGAGATGGACCTGTCATCCTCCTGCCCAGCGGGGATCAATGGAACGATCCCCCACTGAGCTAACGGAGTCCGTTCAGTGGATCTGCCCCATGTGCAAAGGGCTGTTCTACTAGTTTGAGTCCTGTTGTGCATGGTATTATAAATGGCGGATATAAAGAAAAATTCAGGCACTTACAACAGCAGCATTTGATACATTTAATTATTAAAGAAAATAAAAACTTCAAGCTCTAAAAACAACAAAACAAACCCAACAAAACACATTATTTAAAGCAGTGATTTATTAAAGCGGGGGTTCACCCGAAAAACTATTTTTTAACATCAGAGCCAGCATACTAAGGACATTTACTTACGGCAGGTATTTTTTTTTTTTCTCCGTACATACCTTGATATTCTGATTGGGTCCAGGGCTTCCGCGTTCTGATGACTCCGGGACTGGGCGTTCCTATCCCTGCCTCAGGGTTCTGATGATTGCGGGACTGGGCGTTCCTATCCTTTCGGTTTGATGATTGATGGCTTGTGAAACAGGTGACCTGTCGCACGATGCGCGTCACCAGATTTCCGGAAATAGCCGAGCTGCGATCGGCACTATACTGCGCCCGCCGTGTAGAGCTGAGTGCGCAGGCGCCGTATAGTGCCGACTCGCAGCTCGGCTATTTCCCGACATCTGGTGACGTGCGTTGTGCGACAGGTCACCTGTTTCACAAGCCGTGAATCATCGAACCGAAGGATAGGAACGCCCAGTCCCGCAGTCATCGGAACCCGGAAGCCCTGGACAAAAACAGAATATAAAGGTATGTACAGCGGAAAAAAAAAAAATTACCTGCCAAAATGAAATGTCCTTAGTATGCTGGCTCTGCTAGATGTAATTTAAAAAAACATTTTTTGGGTGAACCCCCGCTTTAAGGAAGTAGCCTGTGAAATAATTTTAGCTCCTCTCTGTGGTGTTGAACCCCTCCAAAGTGAAAGTAGCAGAATGTAGAGGAGATGGCCTGGGGAGTTGCATCATTTTAGACTGGCACACCGACTGTCACCTCCACACAAAACTCATGCAACTTCAAAGCCGCATTTCAGCACAACTTCAGGACTTTGAAGACATCTGTGCAGCTTCATACATAGGGGTCTATTCAAGTTGCACCCAAAATCGCCAAAAGTAGAGCAGGAACTTCTTTTTCAAATCGATGCAGTGCCGCAAAGTTGGCGTTGCGTTGATTTGAACATGGCCATTGTCAACAATAAGGTGCAAGTTGTTATGTGATTTTACCAAATCGCATGACAAGTCACTCCAATGTGAACGAGGTGTGAAATTATTACTGTATATACTGAGTATATGCCGACCCGAATATAAGCCGAGGCAGTTACTTTTACCACAAAAAAAATGGGAAAATGTATTGACTCGAGTATAAGCCTAGGGTGAGAATGCAGCAGCTAATGTAAGTGGAAAAGAGGGTCAACAATGCCCATTTGCATTTGGTATTATGGAAAAAGAAATGTATTAACACCCAAGCCCTTGATGCACCTAAAGGCGTCTAGATGTACAGGTATTTATACACATCATGTGTTGTGTTTTTTTTTTTGCCAAAATTAAGCTGTCAAGAGAAAAGACGTTTAGGAAAGCTGGGAAAACAGCCTGTGTGCATGAGGTCTAAAGATTGTTTATCAATATCAGAATTGTCTGTGCATAATAAAAATTCAAACTGGCATTCTGGAAAGTGCAAAAATCACGTCTATGGGTTGACAGTTGTCTCCTAACCCCATAACTGCCTAAGGCGTTTATAATATATTGCAAAGTCATCTAACGTCTTAATACATATTAATTTTCTCAGCAGGCACAAAAACTAGCATTTTCCTTGGGCAGGCATTAATAAAGATTCGATTAGATATTAGCCTGAACAAGGCACTGACTGATCTAATTATAAGGAGACATAGATAAAATGATCTTTTCAGAAAGCATTATCTTGTCTTCTGTGGAAGCTGAAAAGAGAAGTGAAAAAAAAAAAAAGATATAAGAAAATAAACAGTTTACATGAAAGCCATCATCAGAGGCCTTTCTCTAAAATTATATTCCAGCTTAAGGATAGATATTTGAGGGCTGAGTCACCCACTGGATGGCTATATCCTAAGAAGGTTGTTGGGCAAGCAGGATGGTGATAGTGGGGAGGGTATTGTTCAGGCAAAGTGGTGAAAGTAGAGAGGATAATGGAGGTTAGGCATTGTGATCAGTGGCAGCCGGTCAATTAGGGCACACGGACACCGCCCCCCCTAGCCATGCGTCCGTCCCACTGATCTACATACAGGAATGCCAGATGTATGGATTGTGGTGGGGGGGTGGCAAGGGGGGGGGTTTATTTTTTTGAAGCACGTGATTAGAACCAGAGGCTTTAATAGACTTCAAAACAGGGTGGTCTTGGGGCGCAGAGCACCCCGAGTCCACTCAGTTGAGTGACAATAGCAAATGAATAATTACTATTTTCAAACGAAATCTCCTCCCTGCTAATCAGGAAGCAGGTCGTGAGACCCGTTTCCCGAAACATCAGGTGAACCTATTGGACGCCTAAGAGGAGGAGGAGCGAGGAAAGCACGGCTGGAGAAGACTGATCGACCCACCAGCCGCCACTGTGACATGGATGCCATCCAGCACTCCCCGGCTCGGAGGAGGAGGGGCGATTAGAGTCATCCCGGGCAGGTAAGGAGGCCGTCCGTCTCGCGGGGGGATGTTCACTGCACCGGAGGGGGTGTGTGGAACAGTCGTCTCCTGCCGCCCCTTAGAATTAATGAGCATCAGCTGCCACTGGGGGTTATGATAGCAAGGAGTTGGTATGCAGGCAAAGTGGTGAAAGCAGAGGGTGATGGGTGTCATGGTGATAGCGGGGGGTGGGGGGTTGGTGTCTGCATGCATGATAGTGAGAGTGTGGGTGGGGTGGAGTGGGAGGGGGTTTGGTATAATGGTAAGAGTTGAGGTGGAGGTGCAGACATGGGGGCGAGTTGGGAATTATGGGAGTGTGGGCCTGCCGTTGCATTGGTGAAAGAAGGTTAGAATGGGGTTCCAAAGCGTTGGAAGGGGTCTGAAAGTGCAGAGGTGAGATCAGTGTAAGAGAATGAGGATCAGGCAGTGTGAACCTAACCTTAGACAAATTTATACAGTGGTTTTTTTTTTATGTTTGCTGTAAATATTATATAAACCTATAGCGAATTCAGCTTTTTCCATATCAAATGTGATATTTGGGTAAAATGTGTCACATGACCCAAATATTGCATGCAAAAGCCTATAGAAAATTAAGCCCTGTGTTCTCTAGCCTACATGCAGTGCTGGGAACAATGCTAACACTGCAGTACAAGCAGACTGTACAGGAAGTTATCAATTGACACGATTTATGACACAATCACTAGATTTTTTATAAAATAGACATTATTTAACCACTTCGTTACCGGGCCTATTTTGGCACTTCTCTCCTTATGTAAAAATCAAAATTTTTTTGCTAGAAAATTAACCAGAACCCCCAAACATTATATATTTTTTTTAGCAGACACCCTAGGGAATAAAATGGCGGTCATTGCAACTTTTTTTCTCACATGGTATTTGCGCAATAATTTTTCAAACGCCTTTTTTTAGGGAAAAAAACAGTTTCATGAATTAAAAAATAACAAAACAGTAAAGTTAGCCCAATTTTTTTGTATAATGTGAAAGACGATGTTACGCCGAGTAAATAGATACCTAACATGTCACGCTTTAAAATTGCGCACACTCATGGAATGGCGCCAAACTTCGGTTCTTAAGAATCTCCATAGGCAACGCTTTAATTTTTTTTACAGGTTACTATTTTTGATTTACAGAGTAGGTCTAGTGCTAGAGATACCTCACATGTGGGGTTTGAACGGTGTTTACATATGTGGGCGGGACTTGCATGTGCGTTCGCTTCTGCACGCGAGCGACCGAGACAGGGGCGTTTTAAAAAAAAAATTTATTATTTTTTTTTATTTTTTTTACTTCATTTTTTTATTTTTACACTTTTTTTGTCATTTTTTTTTTTGATCACTTTTATTCCTATTACAAGGAATGTAAACATCCCTTGTAATAGGAATCAGTGTGACAGGTCCTCTTTATGGAGAGATGTGGGGTCAATAAGACCCCACATCTCTCCTACAGGCTTACAAGCATGAAATCGGTGAAAAAAATTTCACCGATTACATGCCGACAGCCGCGATAGCGGCTTTGTTTACTTCTGGGTACCGGGCGTGACGTCATAACGTCGCGCCCGGCCCTCCGACGGTCATAGAGATGACTGTGAACGTCTGGACACCAGTCATCTCTATGGTTCACCAACGAGCGCCGGCCGATTCGCTCTCCGGGCCCCCGATGGCACGGGAGAGCCCGGAGAAGCACCGGATGGCGGCGGGAGGGGGGGGATGTCCCCTCCCGCTGCCTAGAACGATCGAGCGGCGGAACCGCCGCTTTGATCGTTCTTCTGGTGCACAGAATCGGCAGCTGAAGACAGCGATATCTGAATGATGCCTGCAGCTGCAGGCATCATTCAGATATCACCGCTCAAAGTCCAGGACGTCCCAGGACGTCCTACGGATCTGACGTGGTTAAAGGAATTTACAGGAACTGGAGGGTTTTTGCCATCTGAGAAGATAAAGAGTCTCATCCACAAATACCACAAAAGACTTCAAGCTGTCATTGATGCTAAAGGGGGCAATACACGGTATTAAGAACTGGGGTATGTAAACTTTTAATCAGGGTCATTTGGGTAGTTTCTGCTGCCATTATGATGTAAAAAGAGTAAACACAGTTGATTGATAATAAATGGCTTCAGCCAAACATTAACCATGAGTGAAAGAAAAGTTTTTGTGTTATCATTCATATTCTCTGAAAAATTTCCAAGATCACACACACACATACATACATACATACACACGTGCCTTGAAAAAGTATTCATACTCCTTGACATTTTCTACATTTTGCCATGTTACAACCAGTTTTCTGCCACACATAGCGTTTCGCTTTTTCGGACAAAAAGTACAATTTTGGCTGACCAGAGCACCTTCTTCCACATGTTTGCCGTGTCCCCCACAAACTGCAAATGGCTTTCTTTCAACAATGGTATTCTTCTCGTCACTCTTCCATAAAGACCAGATTTGTGGAGTGCACGATTAATAGTTGTCCTGTGGACAGATTCTCCCACCTGAGCTGTGGATCTCTGCAGCTCCTCCAGAGTTACCACCATGGGCCTCTTGGCTGCTTCTCTGATTAATGCTCTCCTTGCCCGGCCTGTCAGTTTAGGTGGATGGCCATGTCTTGGTAGGTTTGTAGTTGTGCCATGCTCTTTCTATTTTCGGATGATGGATTGAACAGTGCTCCGTGAGATGCTCAAAGCTTTTATTTATTTTTTATAACCTAATCTTGCTTTAAACTACTCCACAACTATCCTTGACCTGTCTGGTGTGTTCATTGGCCTTAATGATGCTATTTGTTCACTAAGGTCCTCTAACAAACCTCTGAGGGCTTCACAGAACAGCTGTCATTATACTGCGATTAAATTACACACAGGTGGACTATTTACTAAATAGGTGACTTCAGAAGGCAATTTGTTCCACTAGATTTTAGTTAGGGGTATCAGAGTAAAGGGGCTGAACACAAATGCACACAACACTTTTCATATAATTATTATAAATATATTTAAAAATTTGAAAACCATTTATCATTTCTCTTCTACTTGACAATTATGTGCCACTATGTGTTGGTCTATCACATAAAATCTCAATAAAATACATTTACATTTTTGGTTGTAACATGACAAAACGTGGAAAATGTCAAGGGGTATGAATACATTTTCAAGGCACTGTATATATTTTATATTTTTATATATATATAGATATATGTAAAATAAAATTTTAAAGTCATCATGTGACCTCTGCTCTCTGTTGCATAAGGGGCTTAGAGTAGGGTGACCAGACATCCCCGGTTTCCGGGGACAGTCCCCGGATTAAGGACACTGTCCACAGACCAAGTCTGTCCCCGGTTTTGTCCCCGGATTGGACTTGAACAGGTGCAGAAGCAGCAGTACACTGATCTTCTCAGTAATGGGCTGTGCAGGAGGGATGTGTCAGCAGAAGTTTGACCATCAGATTACAGGCAGGCTGTACTCCCAAGTACAGTGCAAAGAAGAAAACAGACCGCACTGGGATGCATGTACTTCCAGGTCTAGTGTGGTCAGCTTGAAATAGAAAAGGAGGACTTGCAGGACCACCAGGTATTTCACACAAAGGAAGTAATACAATAAGAACAGAATTATTTTTAATACAAGTACATGGTAACACAGACACATAGCAGAAATAATAAATGTTGTGGTGACACATTTTTATCACACGTGCATAAATATGTGTGGTCGTGGCAGGAAAACTTGATAATTGGTCTGTACATGTAGCAGTGCCTATGATGATCTTCAGAGTAGGTTAATACCCACCTCACCACTCAATGACTAACAACTATGCTCATATATGTTGTGTGTGTATATATATATGGAACAATTATGCCGCGTACACACGATTATTTTTCGGCATGAAAAAAAAACGACGTTTTTAAAAACGTAATTTAAAGTGGAGTTCCACCCATAAATATAACATTACATCAGTAGTTTTAAAAAAAATGTCATTAGTCCTTTACGAAATTTTTTTTTTTTTTTTAGATGCCTTCAAAGTGTTGTTGCTAGGCAGAATAGTTAATCTTCCCACTTCCTGCACCTAGGTGCTTAATGCTTCCTAACCTACACCGCACAGACTCCTGGGAATGTAGTGGGTGTAACTTTCCAGGAGTCTGTGCACTCCCCAGTCTCAAAGAATCATGTGACTTGGACAGCACAGGTGCTGAAACCTGATCTGACACTGCTTGTGCAGCACTGAGCATGTGCAAGGCTGAAATCCAGGAAGTCATACAGTCTGGCTTCATGATGCCCACACTTAAGATGGCCCCAGTCAATTTCTATTTTATAAAGTGTCTAAATGCTGTAACAACCTAACAAAACAGACCTTTTTAACAGACTAACTTTACTAGAATACATTAAGCTTGTGTATTACAGGGGTATTTATATTTAAAAAGTGAAATTGTGGCCGGAACTCCACTTTAAAATGATTGTGTGTGCTACACATCATTTTCAGGCTTCTGAAAAACGACAAAAAATAAAAATTCGAACATGCTGCATTTTTTAACGCCGTTTTAAAAAATGTCGTTTTGCGGGTTGTAAAAAATGATCGTGTGTGGGCTAAAATGACGTTTTAAACCCGCGCATGCTCAGAAGTTATGAGACAGGAGCGATCGTTCTGGTAAAACTACTGTTCATAACGGAGTAAGCACATTCATCACGCTGTAACAGACAGAAAAGCGCGAATCGTCTTTTACTAACACGGAATCAGCAAAAAGCAGCCCAAAGGCGAATAGAACTTCCCCTTTAGAGTGCCGTCGTACGTGTTGTACGTCACTGCGCTTTGTTCATAATTTTTTTTAAACGATGGTGTGTGGGCAACGTCGTTTTTAATGATGAAGTTGGAAAAACGAAGTTTTTGGACATGCTGAAATACAAAGTTTTTTTCATGCCGAAACATGATTGTATGTACGCGGCATTAGTGTTTTAGTCATTGGCATAATACATATAGGTGGTACAGGCAGCTAGCTCTGAACAGAGCATTTACTAACCTGTTACCACATCCTGGCACAGTGTGCAGGGGGCAGGCATGCAGGAAGATCTATATAGGTCAGGTTAGCCCAAGATTTGGTGCCCTATTGTGTATGTGCCAAAGTGACAAATGTCTAAATTGTTTTAAACAATGTGCACATCATGGGAGAGAGCTGAACAAATATTGGGTAGAACACATTCTATGTCAAACTAAAATTTCTTCCAATCACGTTAAGATGATTGACTGTAAAGATGGCTATGCCCTAAATATAATAGAGAATAAGAAAGTGACAGAATGTAGGCTATTGAGTGGAGTTTCCTTTACGTCACAAGCCTTGGGAAGCAAACTCTTATTGGGAAGGAATTGAGTTCAAGTACAATGTGCGAAGTTAAAAGGTGCTTAGAGTCCATAGATCCCCGGGGAGGAAATCTCTGCTTGACACAATACAAATGACATTATTTATTTGGCAAGGTCAGAAGTTTGTGCAGAAATAAAAACGTGTCTTCAAATCCATCGTGTACCAACGGGCCCTGAGACACAGGCAGAATTGAAGGAAATGGATCCGGGCTTTCTGAAATTCCACTGATCCTCTGGTGTACCATCAAAAGCTGGCCAGATGGACAATGTGATCATATTTCCCTGTGGGCAGGATATAGCTCCGTGGAAGATGGACAGCTCTATCGTCGTGAACAGTTGACTGCCTCGTGGCTCTCTGTTCAACAAACTTTAAACTCAAAATCCTACACATCATTCTTTAAACTTAAATAATTGTGTCTCCAGAGGAAGATTTTTCACAAACAATAACCTCAAAGTAAAAAACTAGTTTAAAGTAAATTTTTTGTGAAGTTTGCGGTATACATATTTTTTTTGCTCATATTTGGTCTTTGCACAGATTTCTCTGCTTCAAAGATGTCAACACAGGATGAAATTTACCTGGAAGGCACAATAGCTGCATGCTTAGCAAAAAAGTGGATGTGGTTTAATTTTTTAATTATTAGGCTGTGAATGAGCAAGTGCAGGAAGATTTTTATCAGAAGCAAAGATACACATAACTAACGTGTTTTGGTGCTGTATCCCACAAAAAGCAAACTATACTATATCAGCTTCAGTGTATGTACTGCAAACTAATAGCCAGATTCGGGAAACTTACGACAGGCGTATCAGTAGATACGCCGTCATAACTCTGAATCCGCGCCGTCGTAACATTAAGCGTATGCTCAAACTGAGATACGCTTAAATGTTGCTAAGATACGACCGGCGTAAGTCTCCTACGCCGTCGTATCTTAGCTGCCTATTTCCGCCAGCCGCTAGGGGCGTGTACGCTGATTTACGCCTAGAATGCGTAAATCAGCAAGATACGCCTATTCACGAACGTACGCTTGCCCGTGGCAGTTAAGATACGCCATTTACGCAAGGCGTTTTCAGGCTTAAAGTTATTCCACCAAAAAGATGGCGCAGCCAATGATAAGTATGGACGTCGGACCCGTGTCAAATTTTTTAATTTTTACATGGTTTGCGTAAGTCGTCCGTGAATGGGGCTGGGCGTAATTTACGTTCACGTAAAAACCAATAAGTCTTTGCGGCGTAATTTGGAGCATGCACACTGAGATATGTCCACTGGCGGCGCATGCGCCGTTCGCAAAAAACGTCAATCACGTCGGGTCACGATTCATTAGCATAAAACACGCCCACCTCTTCACAATTTGAATTAGGTGCGCTTAGGCCGGCACATTTACGCTACGCCGCCGTAACTTAGGACGCAAGTGCTTTGTGAATACAGCACTTGCCTCTCTAACTTACGGCGGCGTAGCGTATATGCGATACGCTACGCCTGCCTAACGTTAGGCTCAACTACCTGAATCCAGCTATAAATCAATGAATTGCCTGTTGCCCCTGTCAGAAATTCAGAGCTGTTCACTTTGGCTTTGTTAACTGAATGAGTCTAACCAGCCCTCCTAGCTCCTCTGTATGACTACAAATCAATTCATCCCTATGCTGTGGCAATGCCATTAGGGGTAGGGATTCTGTCATTTCAACTAGACAGCTGGGCAGGTGTCAGGAAGGCACTAGTCATAGTATAGATGAAGTCTGAAAACATACACAGATGTGCAGTTGTTCGTTTGCCTGTGAATAACAGTTGCAAATTAATATGCGCATACGCAAACACGCACTTGTCGCTAATGTTGGTGCCAAATGGAACTATCTAAACTGGAATTTTTCTTTCCAACACAAAAAAAAAAAAGAATTTCAGCTAATCAGAAAATGAATGCCATTGTACTGAGGCAGACTGGAAATCAGACTTTTTTGTATCTCTAAATGCGGGAGGTCGTATCTATGCGCCTGATTCAGAGAATCAGTTACGCATAGATATCCCTAAGATCCGACCGGTGTAAGTGTCTTACACCGTCGTATCTTAGGCTGCATTTTCTGGCTGGCCGCTAGGTGGCGCTTCCGTATGTTTACGCGAGGATTATGCAAATTAGTATTTACGCCGATTCAGAAACGAACGACCGCCCGGCGTTTTTTTTTTTACGTCATTTGCGTTCGGCTTTTTTCGGTGTAAAGTTACCCCTGCTATATGAGGGGTATGTGTGGCGTATCCTATGTTAAGTATGGCCGTTGTTCCCAAAAAGTGGAAAAAAACATTGCAAGAGCAAAAAAAATTTCCAACAAACAGGCAATTATTAATGCATAGGGTTAATTACCTGGCTTTTCTTTCTCATTTATTCTACCTCTGAGAATGGCTGGCTATGTAGAACATAAAAAGTTAATTGAAATAAATGAATGAGCATCAAGCCATTTAAGTGTAATTTGGAAAACAAAGTGCAGGTTCCCACGAGTCTCTTTTATTATATCAGTGTTATCCCTTGTAATATTTGCTGTACACTTTACCAATCACAGCAAATTAATCCAGCTTTCCAGGTCCCTCGCTCTATGTGAAAGGTAAGGAAACTAACAAAGCAAAATCAGTGAACTTAGCTGGTATGGCAAAGAGCAATGTGAAAAATGTTATTGGGTCATATATACCAGTGGTCGCCAACCTTTCAGACCTCACGGACCACTAAACTCACAATTTTGAATCCCACAGACCACCAATATGAATTGCATGTCTTATACACACACAATGCTTTGGCTCTCTGCCCCCCCCCCTGGATCACACTGCTGCCTTATACACACACAAATTGCTCTGGTCTTTCTACCCCCTCCCCCTGGTTCACACTGCAGCCCAATTCTCTGGCTCTCTGCCCCCCTCCCCCTGGATGACACTGCTGCCTTATACACACACAATGCTCTGGCTCTCTGCCCCCCTCCCCCTGGATCACACCGCTGCCTTATACACACACATTGCTCTGGTCTTTCTACCCCCTCCCCCTGCTTCACACTGCAGCCTTATACACGCAATGCTCTGGCTCTCTGCCCCCCTCCCCCTGGATCACACTGCTGCCTTATACACACAATGCTCTGGCTCTCTGTCTCCCTCCCCCTGGATCACACTGCTGCCTTATACACACAATGCTCTGGCTCTCTGCCCCCCTCCCCCTGGATCACACTACTGCCTTATACACACAATGCTCTGGCTCTCTGCTCCCCTCCCTCTGGATCACACTGCTGCCTTATATACATAATGGTGCAACTCTCTGCGTCCCAAGGTCCAACCCCACCCCCCACACTCTGCATCACACTACTGCTTTACACGGACACATCATTGGATCTCACCTCCTTATCCCACCATGTGGACAAGCTCTGTGCTCCCTCCCACCTCCTTATCCCACCATGTGGACAAGCTCTGTGCTCCCTCCCAAAGTCTGATCAGTGCTGCCAATGGAAGTCTCCTCTTTCTTCACCTCCCGCTTGTGACGGTATCGGTATGATATCCCCGTCAACGTTCCCTTCTTCCCATAACGAAAATCACCCCAATATTCCACGAGGAGGGATATCCCTGGAATCGCCCAGAAAGCCACACATGAGACCAGCTTACTGCTTGAACAAGACAGACTTTAATGTTATAACACACACAGCTTATATGTCATTTCCAAAACTGTTACAATGACAAATCTCCGCCCCCCTCACACTGGGGCTTCCATACATATGAGTAGGTAGACACGACGGGGCCGATGCTGAAACATATTTTCTTTAGACAATGACATCAATGACGCTGAGCACTAGCTGTACTGAATACATCAACCAGACCGCTCGACCCCGCATATAGAGAGATAATTACCACAATGAAGCAATCAGAATAATTAACACAAGCCACTTAAACCCAGCTCTCCTTCACACAACACAATAGATCAATTAACCTTTAGAAATAGTGAGGGGACATTAGCACATCAATAACCTGGCTAGCAGGGAGCAGTAAACTGAGACATATAGGCAAATGTATCACAATGGCCCCCCTTTTGCTCCCTGCTCCGGCAAACCCGGTTGGACCTTCCCTGGTCCAGTAGGGTTGACGGGTTCAGAGCTATTAGAGGTTAACTCCGTTTGGCATGACTGACCTCCCTTGGCAACTGCTTCAGACTCAGGTATGTCACCGGGTCGTCAGATCACACGCCGGTCAGTCCCCAAGTCTTTGTGCGATCTGCAAAGTCACCAGAAGTCAGTGTGAAGACAGCGAATGGGTCTGTGCGCCGCCGTCTAGGTGTCCCGCTATGGGAGGGGGCAGGTTATGGCTCTGAAGTGACAATCCCAGGAGATTCATAAAAAGAAAAAGTTATATTTGTTGAAATGCTGTAGCACTGGTGCTCAGAGTCCGGGGGGGGGGGGGGGAATCAGAGCCCCATAAGGTCAGCCACCCCCTGCTCCCTCCGCAGCCGCCGGTTCTCCTCTTGGAGCTTCTCCAGCTCCATCTCCAGTTCATGCTGCTGTGACCTCAGGTGGTTGTTCTCCTCCTCCATGCGGCTTATGCACTCCTCCAGCTCTATGTACTCACGGATCAGCTCCTGCTTGCTCATGTCCTGCAGGCTCTCCACGTGGTCCTTCATCATCAGGAACTGGGTGGTGGTGTAAGGGGCCACCGGTGGGCCCTTGGCGAACATCTCGGCACGCATCTGGGACGCCCGCTGCGACTCCCTCTCCTCCAGTCGCTTCTTCTCCTCCCAGGTCAGCTCGTTATACGGCTTCCAGGACCTCTTCTTCTTGAAGGGTGGCCGGCGGTGCCTCTTTCTGCCCAGCTCCCTCCAGGGCCCCTCCGGCTCAGGGCTGTCGCCCATGACCAGCTGACAATGGTGTTCCCTGTTGTCCGTAATAACAGATTGTACCATGAGGGCTTCGTAAGGGGTGCCCAATGGTTCTTCCTGACCCAGCTCCTTTGGATCCCAAGCCGAGTCTACACAATGGGCTGCTGCTGGTGGGCGGTACCCAGGTTGAGACCAATTTGACCTGGTGTTGTCATTCATGGGGCAATTCTGCTTGAAGTGACCCAGCTGTTTGCACCGGAAGCAGCGTTGTTCGTTGCCCTCCTGGCGATGATAGCGAGGGCTAGATGTCACCGGTCTGTTAGGAGGTTGGTATCTAGCGGTTGGTGGGTGTGAGGGCACCGTTTGTGGTGGAGGTTGTTCCTGTGGTGTGACCTGGTTCGTCTTGCGAGTATCTGCATATTCATCCGCCAACTTCGCGGCCTCTGGTAGAGTCATGGGCCTGCGATCTCTCACCCAATCTTTGACATCCGTCTGGATGTGATTGTAAAATTGCTCCAGGAGCATTAGTTGCAAAATGTCCTCTGCGGTGGTGGCCTGGCTGCTGTTAGCCCAGTTAGAGGCCGACCGGGACAATTGGCATGCCCATTCCGCATAAGAGTCTTTCGTGGTTTTGCGTGAGTCCCTGAACTTCTGTCGGTGGGACTCTGGGGTTACTGCATAACGAGCCAGGAGCACTTCTTTAACCCGGGCGTAGCTATGAATATCCTGATCTGGCACGGTCCGGAAAGCATCAGAAGCTTTGCCTGACAGTTTGCCTGACAATATTGCAACCCAGTCTCCTCTAGCTATTCGGTGCAGGTTACATTGTCGCTCAAAATCCGCCAGGAAGTTATCAATCTCACAGTCCTTTTCATCAAAAGCTTTAAAAGCGCTAAACGGAATCTTCCTTGCGTCTGCTGTGCTGTACTCACTGTTTGGAGAATGTGCGGCTGCTTGTTGGACTGCTGCCAGTTTTAACTGTAGTTCTGCGTCCCTTATTTGTTTATCCTTCTGTAGTTCTGCGTCCCTTATTTGTTTAGCCTTCTGTAGCTCCGCGTCTCTTATTTCTTTAGACTCCTTCGCTAACAGGTCCATCACTTTCAGTACCACATCTGGCGTTGGGTTCGGGCCGAACCACGCTAGCTTCTCTCTCATTAGCTTGTTGGCTGGCGATTCCTCCTCCTGAATCACTGGTGTCTCCATCTCTTGTACTGCTGGCGTTGCTGCAATCCCGTCCTCCTGGTCTAGCTCCATTGATTCTGCTATGATGACCCGCTTGGTTTTGTTGCTAGCAATCCTTCCACGAACTTCCAGTAGTTCTTCCAGTGTCTGCTTGGAATCCGGGTGTGAAGGGGAATAGAAGGGAAAAATCCCACTGCTACCAACCAATTGTGACGGTATCGGTATGATATCCCCGTCAACGTTCCCTTCTTCCCATAACGAAAATCACCCCAATATTCCACGAGGAGGGATATCCCTGGAATCGCCCAGAAAGCCACACATGAGACCAGCTTACTGCTTGAACAAGACAGACTTTAATGTTATAACACACACAGCTTATATGTCATTTCCAAAACTGTTACAATGACAAATCTCCGCCCCCCTCACACTGGGGCTTCCATACATATGAGTAGGTAGACACGACGGGGCCGATGCTGAAACACATTTTCTTTAGACAATGACATCAATGACGCTGAGCACTAGCTGTACTGAATACATCAACCAGACCGCTCGACCCCGCATATAGAGAGATAATTACCACAATGAAGCAATCAGAATAATTAACACAAGCCACTTAAACCCAGCTCTCCTTCACACAACACAATAGATCAATTAACCTTTAGAAATAGTGAGGGGACATTAGCACATCAATAACCTGGCTAGCAGGGAGCAGTAAACTGAGACATATAGGCAAATGTATCACACCGCTCTCTGCACAATTCCCGATGCCTCCCTCTGAGTTCACAGGAGCCAGAACTACAGAGGAGGCATCGGATATCAATGCGCACTGACAGTATTGACTGTCCTTTTGAGAAAGTGACGTGGTCTGTCACGATACGCGTGAAGGGAATTGGAAGCCGTGGTGACGCCACTTCCGGTCGCCGTCCGAGACCGGAGGTCTGTCTGTTTACAATGCTGATGATTCACTGCTGCATTGCAAGTGTATTTTATGTTCAATAAAACTTTTTTATTAACTTACTGCACTATGGAGCCCCCCACCCCCCCTTTTTCTCTTTCATTTATTTTGAGCTGCGTTGAGGAGTCAGGTTGTGTTGGAGTATCTGATCTGTGGGGAATTGGATCTTACCAGAAACGTGATTAAGCCTGTTATGCATGTGAATACGCAGCTGGGGCTTCAATGAGAAGAGAGCACTAATCGTTTTTAAAGAGATACCGCAGAAAGGCTTATTCTTGGCCTGTTTAAGGTGAGAGGCTGGGGAAATTGTTTTAGCATTTGCACTGAAGAAACAGCACTTGCACTTTTTTCACCGTTACTCTGTGAAGATTGTTTTGCCTGCACCTTTGGAGTATATTGCACATCATTGTGGATTATGAACTTTTTTGAAAGATTGTTTTATTATTAAGACTTTTTCACTTTGCACCTTATTGCACTTGGATTGTTGCACTTATTTATTTATTTATATATTATTTTACGTATTTATTATTGATTACTGCCCACCTGTCATACACGGGTTATTTATTGATTGCTGAGATATTTTTTTTACCTGTTCACTTGAATTTACTGTAAAATTGCATTTATTTATGGACTTGTTCTGGGATTTTATTATCTAATTAATTGAATAATTTTAGTTATTTATTCACTTATTCTTTGACACAGTTTATTAGTTTTATAGTAAGCGCCCCTACTTCCCCCCTTTTATCCATTTGTGTTATCTATGTGTGAACATATTCTAGGTGGCTGCTGCGGATATAGAATATTTTTTTAGATTTTTTTAGGTTGATCACTTTATTTTTCCTTGTTTGGTATGTGCATTAGTTTTCCCCTATTTTAATACATTGACCTTCAGCATGCTTTGAGAACAACACTGGAAACATTGGGCGGTATACATCTGCCACAATGTTGATTTGCAGCAGAACCCCTGGGGACCACCAATATTTTGTCATGGACCACTGGTTGGTGAGCACCGATACATACAAAAGAGCAATAATCGTTTACTGATATGACTGCCCTTAACTAATAATAATTGAACTCTGGTTGCTGTAGGTACTACTGGTCATTACTTTGTTAAAAAATAATTCCTCTATCATGGGATTGTAGAAAAAAAAAACGAAATTACAGTTACAATGTGTCTCTGGTCCTCAGTTGTCTATGCTGTCAAGATCATTAGCCCACTATCATGCAGGAGAAAGTCGCTCAGTTAGAATTAAGACATTAAAAAATGGGATTCTGCAGCAATTGCGTCTTTTTTTATGAAAAGCTGTAAAGCGGAAGTACACTGCATCTGAGCACCACAAACCAAAACAAGCTATTTAATTACCGTATTTTTCGCTCCATAAGACGCACTCCCCCCCCCCCCCAAAATGGGGAGAAATGTCCCTGCGTCTTATGGAGCGAATACTGACCAGGCACCTCTGCCGCTGAGCAGTACGGCCGCATAGATCCAGAGCACAGCATTGCAACAGGCAATCGGCTGCAACATTACAGCCCAGAACCTCTCCAGCAGCGAACCATCTATCCTCCTGATGTGCTCATACCATGCTGACCATCCAAGCATTGCGAAGACACCGCCAAGACCCGCCGCCAGTGAAAAATTATCAGCTTTCTACCCGACAATGCAGCGCAGGCTTCACCAAAATGGCGGCGGGAGTCACAATGCACCGCCAGCTGCTGGACCTCTAGAGCCTTCCTACTCGGCTTGAGCAGCAAGTGCAAGCTCAGAAGAACCTGTCATTACAGGTGAGCACATTTCAACCCTGCCCTGAAGGTTAACCCCTTATCTCCCTCCACATATACCCAGTGAAATCTAGACCCAGCATAGATTCTGGGGAGCCAGATATATCTTCTCCTCTTATGAATGTGGCAGACCTCTCTCCTTCACAGCACCCTCCTGCCACTCTCCCAGACCCCTTAGGACAATTTCCAACTACAGGCCAGCCCAGCCAAGATGTGTTACTATGAAAGACATGATCATGTCACTGAGGGCCTCTATACAAGCATACGGCGGTGGTGGAATGCACCCCATCCTGTCAGCACGAGCCAGGTGGTTATCGTCTCCTCACTCTACTATTTTAAAAAAAATTTTTTACAGCATTTGGTTCAGAATATTTTTTTTCTTGTTTTCCTCCTCTATAACCTAGGTGCGTCTTATGGTCAGGTGCGTCTTATGAAGCGAAAAATACGGTAATTTTTAATATTCAACGCAAACTCAACCATCCCTCCATGCTTTATTTTGCTGATAAATAACTTTGAAAAAAAACACCCCCCCTATCATTTCTGGCTGTGGTCATCTTTAGTAAGGGCAGATGATTCATGTAGTATTTACTTTCTGGAATCCATCTGCCCTTAGCTCAGGCATGCAGGCAGGAAAACAAAGTTTTGTGATTATAAACAAATAGCTTTTAAGCACCTTATGTTTTGAAGTTTGCACTTAATACTTTTAGGTTGCTTTAAGGCTCCATTCACACCTAGGCGTTTTTACGCCTGTAGTGCTACGCCGCGGCCGCCAGAGGGATGAAAACACATGTCCCTCTATGGAGATGGTTCACATCTCCACTCTGAACGCCGGACGCCTGCCGCCTGAAAAAAGGTCCCGGACCTTTTTTTCAGGCGGCTTTCGGCATTCGGCTAGGAGATGGGAACCATCTCCATAGAGGGGGTCAATCTGGGGCACATCTAGGCGGACAATACCGGCGTTTTGTCGCCGCAAATCGCGGTACAAAACGCCGCTATTTGTACCGCGATTTGCGACGACAAAACGCCGCGAATTTGTCTGCCTAGGTGTGAATGGAGCCTAAAACCCGAGCGCTATTTATAATTAGCAAAGATCTTAAAGTGGAACATTTTTACATCTTTCCATCTAATAAATCTTCTGCCCTTGTTGTTTTAACTTTGGATAGTAAACATTTTTTTCTGACAGTAAATACTTTATACAGCCCACTTCCTGTTTTTTTTTGTCTGGTAAAAAGCCTAGGCTTATGACATAATGGACAGCTCTCTCACTCTCCTGAGGGTTTGCCAGGAAGAGAGGGGGTGAGTCATAAGAGGGCCAATGAGAGCTGCAGATCTGTGTGAATCCAGGAAGAGAACAGGCAGCAGCTTTAGCTGCCCACGGTTAAAATTGATTGCAGCCAGACTCAGTGGAGAGAGATTTCCGCAGCATATTTGGCAAATACAGAATCACAGTATATATAAAAAATGCAAAGTGGTTAAAGGGAAGCTTTAGAATGGCAAAGATGTTTTTATTACAAATTATGTGAGCAGACTGCAGTTCCTTTTAAGGCAGGAGGGTGGGCTTAGCCAAGAAAACTCATCCTCCCCTCCTGAAGACTCCTGGGATGTATGACATTATTTGCCTAGGCCTGGAAAATAGGAAGTAACTAAAACTTTCCCATCTATTTACTAATGTTAGCAGCATAACGATTAAAAATAGTCAACGTTGACAGAAAGTGAAGTTCCACTTTAAAGGATCACTAAAGGATTTTTTTTTTTAGCTAAATAGCTTCCTTTACCTTACTGCAGTACTGGTTTCATGTCCTTATTGTTCGTTTTTGCTTTGAAGTTGCTGTAATTCTGCTGTGATCTCCACACTTCCTGGTTGTCTGGCTCCTTATAACCACAGTACTGGGAGCTTATCACGGTGGTCTAAGCTGTCATTACTGTGTGTCTAAACCTTAACAGAACCAATCAGATTCATTTTAAAAACAAAACACTGCCCTGGATTTGTTTGTTTTTGTTCTGTGTGTCTCTCTAGTTCACAGGAACATGAAACCAGTTTAAAAGTGAAACTAACCTGCAGGCACATTATATGATTGGTTTTTATCTATTTGTAATCATTTTTAAAAGGAATCAGTTAACTTTTATGTCTCTATACCCTGTAAACAGTCATTTCAGCAAAAACATTTTTTTCCTTTAGTGACCCTTTAAGAAGGGATTGGATAACTCTGTAAATAAAGCAGTTAATCCCGTCAAACACTCGTACAAGTGAGCAGTGCTTTTGAATCATTCATAGATTACTGATGTGTGAACCCCACCTTATTTTTAAATAGCAGAAACCAGAACAAATCAGCAACATGTGCTATTTACACACTGAATGAGATTAAGTCTAAGAATCACCCCTAACTGCCTTCCTAAATAAAGCCAACTACTGGGGTCTGGGATTTAAAGAAAAAAAAAAAAGGATTTATACAGTGCTCCAATCGCCATGAAACAAGTATATAGTCTGCACTAAAAAAAAAAAAAAAAAAATGTACTGCTTGTATAAATGGTGGTATACTGATCTGCAAAGTACAACTACAGAACTCAGAATGACTGAACACGTATAGACCAATGCTTAGCTTTGTAGTGTTCCTCGCTTTATTAACGAGCAGATGGTACACAAGCCTGCAACTGGTAAACTGTATGCCAACTTCCTGTCCCTCTCTTTCTAATATTTGATTATTTACAGTAGCAGAGGTAACAAAAGTCCAGATAAAAAGCAAGAAAACAAAATACAGTGGGATCTTGGTTTACGAGTAACGTGGTTACCAAGCATTTTGAATAACAAGCAACTTTTTTTATTTATTCTGACTCTGTTTGCAACTGCTGTCTCGCAAAACAAGCAGAATTCAAGCTAATGGGGTGTGCAGTACCGCATTTGGCCAGAGGTGCGGGTGACACTCGGAACGGTTCAGGAATACTCAGAATCACTCGGAAATACTCTGTTCCCGAGTGTTTCCAAACCTTTCTGAGATCAGCTGAGCTGTCCCTGAGTATTTCCGAGGCTCTCCAGCACCCCCCCCCCCACCTTTGGCCACATGTGGTATTGCATACCATAGAAGTCCATTCAGAACAAATTATCCTAATTTACATTGACTTCTATGGGGAAACTCGCTTTGATATGCGAGTGCTTTGGATTACAAGCATTCTCCTGGTACGGATTATGCTCATAATCCAAGGTTCCATTGTACCTAAACTAAAGAAAGTTATTAATAAAAACAAAGCCCTGAATAGCAATAGTAACACTGTAATACACAGACAGGACAGAAACAACAATTTTAGGCACAAGCACCTTTTCATGTATCAAACATTTAACTATTGCCCGAAAAAACATTGATAGCAATGAGGCAGGTCGTAATTTATATATACACACACACACACACTATATAAAAAAAATTATATATATATATATTAGGGTTGTCCAGATACCGATACCAGTATCGGTACCGATACCGAGTATTTGCGCTAGTACTCGTACTCGCGCAAATACTCCCGATACCAAAATAGAATACTTTTTTTTTTTTTTTTGACATCGAACACAAATTGGATAGCACCATTGGATGGCACTGATAGGTGGCACTGGCATTGATTGAATTGCACTCATAAATGGATGGCACTGATAGGTGGCACTGGCATTGATTGGGTGGCACTTATGAGATGCACTAATAAGCTGCCTCCCTGCACTGATGCACTAATGGGCACTGATAGGTGGCACTGGCTAGCTGCACTTTTGGGCACTGGCACCGATGAGCTGCACTGACAGTGATCACTACTTCAATGATATGTAGTTTTCCAGTACCGTATGCTAAAAAACAGCCCCACACCATGATGTACCAGTTCTTCATAATTCTAAAGAAAATATCTTTGGTCTGTATTGTGGTTTGAAAACGGTCACATGACATTAAAAAAAAGTATCGGTATTCGGTATCGGCGACTACTTGGAAAAAAGTATCGGTACTTGTACTCGGTCCTAAAAAAGTGGTATCGGGACAACCCTAATATATATATATATATATATATATATATATATATATATATATATATATATATATATATATATATATATATATACACACACACATACATACATACGAAATTAAAAGATTAATTCCCCGATTAATCGTACATTTTTTTGATCGATCAAAATTCTTTTGATCGGTACTAGTGGTGCAACGGATCATAAATGATCAGTGATCCGAATGGGTCACCATATGCGGATTGGCACACCACGTGATCCGCAGAGCTCCGCTGCTGCCTCGGCCGTAAGAAAAGCCGCGGCTTCGGCCTAGCTCCCGGAGTGGCTGCCATCTTGGTCCACCCGGCTGCTGCCTAGGTGAGCCTAGAGCGGCGCGTTGACGTCATCACCCGGCCTCAACTGCTCGTGTTCGGCCGGCTACTCTGGTAAGACTAAGCAAGCACTAATCTTCCCATACAGTGGGGGAGATGTGGACCATATTACAGTGGGGGAGATGTGGACCATATTACAGTGGGGGAGATGTGGACCATATTACAGTGGGGGAGATGTCTGGATATTACAGTGGGGGAGAGGTCTGTGGATATTACAGTGGGGGAGAGGTCTGTGGATATTACAGTGGGGGAGAGGTCTGTGGATATTACAGTGGGGGAGAGGTCTGTGGATATTACAGTGGGGGAGAGGTCTGTGGATATTACAGTGGGGGAGAGGTCTGTGGATATTACAGTGGGGGAGAGGTCTGTGGATATTACAGTGGGGGAGATGTCTGTGGATATTACAGTGGGGGAGATGTCTGTGGATATTACAGTGGGGGAGAGGTCTGTGGATATTACAGTGGGGGAGATGTGGATATTACAGTGGGGAGATGTCTGTGGATATTACAGTGGGGGAGATGTGGATATTACAGTGGGGAGATGTCTGTGGATATTACAGTGGGGGAGAGGTCTGTGGATATTACAGTGGGGGAGAGGTCTGTGGATATTACAGTGGGGGAGAGGTCTGTGGATATTACAGTGGGGACTATATATGGTGGTGATCCGAAAAATGTATGTTATAATTAATCGAAATTAATCGATTAAAAAAATGATTAAACGAACACGAAAATTTTCATCAGTAACAGCCCTAAGTCATACACACACACACACACACACACACACACACACACACTGTGCTCCAGTGTACGGTCTCATAACCATAATGGTGGGGATCACTGCAATGAAAATTAGGTGTTCATGTTGGCTACAGATACAATCCAATTAATGACATTCTCCATCACATGGCCAACTTTAGAAGCCACTACTACATGCCCCATGGCATCTTTCATGATCTCCATTTACAGTTTAAGGCCTCATTCACACTGGTTTATTGTAAAATGAAGTTTAGCACCTTTCTATTAAAAAATAAAATAAAATGCAGTTTAGCAGATTTTAGCAGCGTTTGGTGTTTATTTTTTTCATTAGCCAGAATTTACATTTATTCTGGCTGCAGAAATAAACGCCGACGTGCTAAACACACCTAACGTTTAGGCACGTTTAGCAGCGTCAAGTGTTCTTCTGCCAAAACTCTGCTGCTCCTGTGTGGCAGTGTCTTTTTTTTCCCCACCTCTAAACTCTCCTGCCACTAAACGCTTCTAAAAGCCTGTGTGCATGGACATAGAGGCCAACATACTGGGGTGTTTAGAGCCAGGAAAGAAAAAGGTTATACACCCCTAGGAGCAGCTGTAAAAACACCCAGTGTGCATGAGGCCTTAGTTGATCCAGCTACCATCTTAAGGACCGTACACTCGATCGGATATTCCGACAACAATTGTCAGATGGACGTGTTTTGTCAAGTAATCCGACCTTCCGTATTCTCCATCGGACAATTGTTGTCGTAATTTCCGCCAACAAATCTTGGGTGTTCATGAGCTCAAATTGTTCGAAAACAACTGTGTTCCGTAGGATTATCCGATTGTGTGTACACAAGTCTGTCGGACAAAAATCCAAAGTACAAACTTGCATGCTCTGAACCAATGCTAACCATCAGACAACATTAGCAGAAATTGCCCAAAGGGTGGCGTTAAAGAGCAGAAAAAACACATAGTTTCGTGAATGATGGCTGAAAATGTTCTGCCGTCTGTAAGCAGAACAAGTTCACGGACATTGCCCTTCGGACAAAAATCCACGGATTTGTCCGAGGGAAGTCCAATCTTGTGTATGAGGCTTTACAGTACAGTCTTTGTGCACAGGTTCATACCTGAGTTTGCTCTGAGGCGACACGGGTTCCAGTGCAAAGGGTGAAGATGTTCTTGACCCAAAGCCCAATGCAGTATTGAGAGACTCCAGGGAGGGGCTCTTGCGGGGAAAACGGTCTGGAGTATGGTCATCTCTCTGCACCTTCACTTTATCTGTAGGTAGAAACATCTTCAGTATACAAATATAGAAGCTTATAAAAGAAAAAGAACAAATTAAACATATTGCATGTGTAAACACAACATGATACTGCTTATAACTGTGAATGTATTATTCGGTTTCTGCAAATCTGTTTCATCTTTTAGGCTGCATTCACACCTGAACGTGGCGTATGTTACCGCGATTTGCCGCGACAAATTGCTGCGTTTTGTCCCGCGATTTGCCGCGACAAAACGCTGCGTTTTTTAAGCCTAACATACGCCGGAGGGGTGATCAACATTGCCGGCTATGCCGAACGCCGAAAGCCGCCTGAAAAAAAGGTCCCGGACTTGTTTTGAGCTTCAGGCGTACAGCGTTTCGGCGTGGAGATGTGAACCATCTCCATAGCCGACAATGTTAAATCACCCCTCCAGCGTATTGCAGGCTGCAATAGCGTCGCGCTACAGGCGACAATACGCCTAGGTGTGAATGGAGCCTCAGGCTCCATTCACACTTGGCATTTTACGAAATACTCAACAAAGTGCACAGAAAATGCAGGTTTTGCCATGCACTGCAAATGTGCATCGCGCGTGTGGTGCCACCGATTGGTGATGGCACCCCAAGCACCGGTAGAGGGTGCACATTTGGCACGCTTGCTACAAATGTGCGGTGAAAAAAATGCAACATGCTCTGCTCCAAAAAAAAGTTTGAGCTTCTTTGGGGAGTTTGTTGTGCGAATAGGCTGCCCTATGCACAACAACCATAAATGCTCCAAAACACGTAAAAATAAAAACCAAGAGCAGGAATGAAAGTTCTCACTTTGGGAACCCAGCCTGTGATGAATGTAGTGATTTTCAGACATATGTGTGTGATACATACAGTACCTGATAGCATGTCAGTTTTGCTGTAGGCAGGCTTCACACTGATGAGCATTTTCTCGACTGCAATTTTCCAAATATAGCTATGGTCTGCTGCCAGGGTTAAAATTGTTACTAAATCCAGGACCTGCATTCACTATATTTGGTCTCCCACAGTACACAGAACTTGGAAATGCAATTATTTCAGTAAATATAAACTGCTAAATACCTTTTCTCATCAGCAGTATATAGCAGTCTTGTGACTACTCGCAGTGTCTGGTTAAAGCTTATAGGAGGAGTTTCTCCCGCCCCCCACCAAGGAAAAAAAAACACTCTCTAGCAATACACACCAAACTGAGCATGTTTAGATTGTCCCTAAAGCCTCGTACACACAATCCGATTGTTGGCAGGGGACTGTTGTCCAAAAATCTGACTGTTAGTACACTCCTTTTGACAATTGTTGTCCAACTTTCGGCCAACAAATGTTGGATGACATGCTAGTACATTTTTGGGGGACAACGGTTAGGCCCCGTACACACGACCGGATCTGTCCGCTGATATTTGTCAGACGGACAGTTTCAGCGGACAGATCCGGTCGTGTGTACAGCCGAGCGGACTTTTTCTAGCGGACTAAAATTTCCTAGCATGCTAAGAAATCTGTCTGCTGGAAACCTGTCCGTCGGACATGTTCGGTCGTCTGTACAGACTCACCGGACATGTCCGACCGACCGCCATCCCTCGCATGCGTCGTACTGATTCAACGCATGCGTGAAAGCTTTTACTTCAAGGCCGCCCACGTCGCCGCATCATCGTCGCGGCGACGGTGCGGCCACGTCCCTGCGTATTGTTTACGCGCAGATTTCTGTCTGATGGTGTGTACAACCATCAGACAGAAATCTCCGGGCGGACATGTCCGCTGAAAACGGTCCGGCAGACCATTTTCAGCGGACTGTCCGTCCGTGTGTACGGGGCCTTGTTGTCAGATTTTCTGATGGTCAGTACACAAATCCATCACACAAAAGTGTACGAGCACGCATGCTCGGAATCAATGCTCACCAAACATGAAAATTTGCCGAAGGGGCCCAAAGGGTGGAGCTCAAGAGATGAAATTCCTCTTGGTACGTCACTACGCTCGGGTTTGTTGAACGTCAATTGTGTACTGTTAGTATGCAAGACAAGATCCTGGCACACGCTCGGTTGGCAAACAATCGGTTTGTGTGTACGAGGCTTTAGGCTCTGTACTGTCAGGAGATAAATTGGGGACTGTGGAAAAAGGGGAGGACCAGAAAAGACAGGATCAAAACCGCCTTTTTACACAATGCTGAGGATTAACCCCTTTTGTTCCACAGTGAGTATAACAAGCATGCTTTACTGCATATACAGACTGATTTTACTGTTGTGGATGTAGAAACACTTTAATGCTCAGACTTTTTAACATGGGGTTCATTTCAGTAACATGGCAGGGCATCCTATAGCACTGTGGAATTGTGATCCCATCAAGAGAAGAAAAAAATATTAGCTTTCCACATTTATCGGCGTCACCCTAACTCTCTCCACAGTATCTGCAGATCTTTCAGATTATGCACATTGTATTAGCTATAGCTAAAAAAAAAATTATGTATTTATGCTATTATTCAACTCTGTAACAGATCTCGAAATGTTATAGCATAGTAATATAATGCTTTAAATTCTGTTTGAGTATTATGCCGCGTACACACGGTCGTTTTTCGGCATGAAAAAAAATGACATTTTTCAGCATGTCCAAAAAACAAAGTTTTTCCAACTTCATCATTAAAAACGATGTTGCCCACACACCATCGTTTTAGAAAAATGATGAACAAAGCGCAGTGACGTACAACACATACGACGGCACTCTGAAGGGGAAGTTCTATTCGCCTTTGGGCTGCTTTTAGCTGATTCTGTGTTAGTAAAAGACGATCCGCGCTTTTCTGTCTGTTACAGCGTGATGAATGTGCTTACTCCATTATGAATGGCAGTTTTACCTGAACGAGCGCTCCCGTCTCATAAATCGCTTCTGAACATGCGCGGGTTTAAAACGTTGTTTTAGCCCACACACAATCATTTTTTACAACCCGAAAAACAACATTTTTAAAAACGACATGAAAAAATGCAGCATGTTGGAATTTTTTTTTTTTGTCGTTTTTCAGAAGCCGAAAAACGATGTGACGCCCACACACAATGATTTTAAATGACGTTTTAAAAAATTACATTTTTTTTCATGCCGAAAAACGACCGTGTGTACACGGCATAACGCTTCAGAGCAATAGCTGATTTTACACAGGTCACCAGAAATATTTAGTTAGAGTAGAGGTATATTTCACACATAGTGAGGGTGCTGCGGGTGCTTCTGACCCATAATTACTAATGATCGTGCTAGAGTTCTTTATATTCCTTTAAAAAATGTTTTCTTATTTATAAAGACAAAATGTTATTTCCAGTAATCAAACCATGACGCTGATCCTATTCCTATCTGCAGAGTAGACATTACATTACTTATCACAAATAATGGATGTCCATGTACATATCTAAGAATTTGGCTCCAGGATATCCTTTAAGCTCGTCAGGCACCTATCCCCTCCCCAATAAACAATTACACATTCATAGAAAAGGCAGGAAAAGAACAGCCTTGAAGACAGCAATATTAAAATTGCATTTATATCTTGATAAAAACACACCCAAGGACAGGCTCACAATGGTGCCGGTGACAAGATCAATTATGTTGGGAGGAAATTACATCCTTAGCTCCAAAAAACGTGATCATGGTACAGTACCATGAAAAGGACCACATGCCTGACTCATTGGAACAAGCAAATTTCATATTTCCAATAAAGTTTGACTGCCTACTCTGAATTTTCAGTTTAAAGACCCCTTAAACCCCTTCCTTTTTTTTCTTTTGTGCAGAAGAGGACTTTGTTACTTTTGAAGGTCCTTAAAGAGGATAGGCTCCAGGGCAGATTTTGCTATGAGAATTCTATGCTTCTGTTTTTCCCCAGCTACTCTGTGGATACCCAGCAGGTCAGGAGGCCACCTGATGGTGTTAAGGCTAAACTCTGGGTCAAAGGAGTTTCCTACAGCATACGGATTCCTGCCAAGCTTTGTGTTCAGGGTGGGGAGACTATGATGTTCTTCACCACACCAGAAGATGCTGTATCATCGAGGCCACAGACACAGCTTTCACCAGATTTTAGCTTTTCCCACTTTATCCTCCACCAGGACTATATCCGTGGCTCCTCCAGTCCCTTGTGCCATGCTGTGCCTTAACCCCCAGTAGTGGCTTCTTTATCCCGCCTCTATGGAGTCCTGGCACCATTCAGTTACAGCACCCACCCAGATTCTGTTACTTCTAGCTCCCGCTTCTGTAAATTGAGCTATCCTGGTTATGCTGTGTGGGCAGAGCCGGTACAGGGGGGTGCCCTGGGTGGTACAATTTTATGCTGTGTGGCCCACACAGTGTGGGATTATGGTTGTCCGTGCTAGTGCCCCTGTCTTTGTGGTCATCTTCTCTACTAGGAAGCAACATTTTTCCCTGAGAACTCTCCTTTGTGCTGAAGATGGTTCTTAACCACTTCATCCCTGGAAGATTTGGCTGCTCAATGACCAGGCCATTTTTTGCATCACTGTAACCAAACAATATTGACGTCCTTTCCCCCCCCCCCCCACAAATATAGCTTTCTTTTGCTGGTATTTGATCATCTCTGTGTTTTTTTATTTTTTTGCACTATAAACAAAAGAAGAGCGACAAGTTTGAAAAAAAAAAACCACAATATCTCTTTTTGCTATAACAAATATCCCAATTTTTTTTTTTTTTTTTTTTTTTAACAATTTTTTTCCTCAGCTTAGGCAGATATGTATTATTCTACATATTTTTGGTACAAAAAAAAACGCAATAAGCGTATATTAATTGGTTTGCACAAAAGTTATAGCGTCTACAAAATAAGGGATAGATTTATGGCATTTTTTTTTTCAGCGATTTTTATCGGAACTGCGATTTTGCAGCAGACAGATGAAACATTTTTGGGACCATTGGCATTTGTACAGCGATCAGAGTTATACAAATGCACTGATTACTGTATAAATGTCACTGGCAGAGAAGGGGTTAACACTTGTGGGCAATCAAGGGGTTAAATGTGTTACCCTAGGTGTGTTCTAACTGAGGGGGAAGAGACTGACTAGGAGGAGAGAGAGATCAGTGTTCATACTTAGTATGAACACTCGATCTGTCTCCTCTCCCCTGAGAGAATCGGCATCTGTGTGTTTACACACACAGATCCCAGTTCTCGCCCTGTCAGAAGCGATTGCGAGTGCCCAGAGGTCATGGCACCCGCCGGACACTCGCATCAGCAGGGCGCGCTGCGTGCCCCCTAGTGGTCAAAAGGCGAAGTGACGTAAAGTAATGTAATTTCACCCAGGGGAGTCAACCTGCCGCAGTAAAACTGTGGCGGCTGGTCAGGAAGGGGTTAATGATATTGGCTATATGTCTGGGGTCGTCGTCCTGCTGCAGAATAAAGTTACCTGCCTCCCTGATGGTATGGCATGATGGAGAAATGATTACTAAAGAGGTACACGGTTAGAGGATTATAGCACTGTAAGTGGTAACCTTTAAATCAGAACTAGAGTTGAGCGGACACCTGGATGTTCGGGTTCGGGTCCGAACCCGAACTTTAAAAAAAAAGTTCGGGTTCGGGATCCCGAACTCCGAACCCCATTGTAGTCAATGGGACACGGACTTTTAGAAAAAAAACTCTGTCCCCCCCTCTTTTCTGCGGCCGGCCAGGTCAACGTGCTCGGATAACGGGTCTGGTTATGGATATTTAGGGGGAACCGTACGTCATTTTTTTTTAAATTGACGGCAGGGTTCCCCTTAACATCCATACCAGACCTGAAGGGTCTGGTTATGGATATTTAGGGGGAACCGCACGTCATTTTTTTTAAATTGACGGCGGGGTTCCCCTTAATATCCATACCAGACCTGAAGGGTCTGGTTATTGAATTTGCGGGGACCTCCGCGCATTTTTTTTTCCCGAACTCCGAACCCGGACCGGAACTTTTTCCAATTATTTGGGTCCGGCTTCGGGAAAAACCCAAAGTCCGTACCGAAACCAAACTTTACAGTTTGGGTTTGCTCAACTCTAATCAGAACTATCCTCTTTCTAAAGTTTATAAATATTTGTGTGAAGAAGCTCAATTTAATTCTGAACAATCGTATGTGTTTCTATATTAAAAATTTCTATGCATCACCGTTGTCCATAGAAAACAAAGCAGAGTGATCATTAGTGGAGTATTTCTCATTCTTTTATTTGCAATGGCCAACTGTGTTTTCAGAACAGCTGGTTTACAGTAGCCTATTATAATAGAACCATTTATTCCAAACTGTATACAGCTGTTAAGGATTGTTGAATAGCAATTTAAGACAATGATGAAGCCCTATATCTGCAACGAAAACAGCCAACGCATGCTTTGCATGTACAATGAAGCGACCTAGGACTTAAAGGGTAACTCCACTTTCTTGGAGAAAAAAAATAGCAAACAAAAAAATAAAATAATATAGCATACACAATTGTGACACAAGTCATATTGTAATTGAATGTAATTAAAAATTACCTTTCCTTTTTTATCTACAGCTCAGTAATTTTCAGTAAACTAAATGCTACATGGCTATCTGGAGGTTTTTCTGTATACAGATGGTGTACAGAACGCCCCCCTGAAACATCATTTCCTGCTTGTGTGATTGGCTCACTGATTCTCCCAGAAGTCTGCACTAAGATACAATAGGAAATCAAGGATGCAGACCTTTCACATTTCCTCATTAGAGCCCTGCAGGTGCAGCAGATTGATAACTATGAAACCAGTCCCATACACATTTACCAAGTACATGGACACAGACAAACTTACAGGGATTTCTTCAGAATAACAAAAGGTAGGAATCTGCAACAAAGGTTGGTAAAATACTTGCAATGTACATTGAATACAGAGAGGGGAATGTTTTTTTTTTCAACAATGGTAGAGTTACTCTTTAAAGGTAAGCTGTCACAAAAAGGAGTGTTTAACTAATGTAAGTATCCGAAAGTAACAGGTTTGCTTTAATCCCCTTCCTTCCCCAGCAGAACATACTCTCCTTTACATCTACCAACCTGAGTGCTGAGCTCTTGAAACCTACTGTATGAATGCTTACTTAGCAAATGCCGTCTTGACAACCCCTTATTTAATTATGAAATGTGCACGCCTTGCTGACTTATAGGTCAGTAGCAGGCACTAAATAGGCAAAGGAAGGAAAATTAGAACACTACTGGTGAGATCTGATAAAAAGACCATGAAATAGATTGAAAGTGAAACTTTGAAAAAAAAAACACATCTACGTCAATTTAAAAGTAATTCTAAAGGCAACGTTTTTTACCTTCTCTGCATTAAAGTAAAAACAGCATCTGTGCACAGGATCTCCAGCCCCCCTTAGACTTACCCAGTGTTAATTTCATCGATTTAAACGACTAAAACTTTTTAAAATCTCCCTAATTTGCATATTTGCAATGAGGCGGCCAGCGTAAATATGCGCCCGCGATACGCCGGTGTAGGAAAGTTACGTCGGTCGGATGAAGCCTATTTTCAGGCGCATCTAGTTCTGTGGGCACGGCGCATAGATACGACGGCGCACATTTACACGTACGCAGCGTATGTCGAGATACGTCGGCGTAAGTGCTACGTGAATCCGGGCCATAATGTGTAAAATAAAATACTGATCACTTCCCCAGAGTAGTACAATGTTACTATGGTAACATTATATTGCTTTGGTCAAAGTGTGGCAAATAAAAATATTAATAGTAAAAAGATCTCATTCTTTAACCACTTCCCTACCCGCCCATAGTCAAATGACGTCCACAGATGGGATCTCCCATCCTGGTGGACATCATATGACATCCTGGGCTTCCCGGCAGTCTAGAGGGCACGCGCAGAAGAACACAGATCGGTCTCCTCCCCTTGTGAGTCCCCTCCCCTACAGTTAGAATCACTCCCTAGGGAACATATTCAACACCTTCAGCGCCCCCTAGTGTTAACCCCTTCCCTGACAGTCACATTTACACAGTAATCAGTGCAGTTTTATAGCACTAATCGCTGTATAAATGTGAATGGTCCCAAAAATTTGTCAAAGGTGTCCGATATGTTCGTCGCAATGGCACGGTCACAATAAAAATCACAGATCGCCGCCATTACTTGTAAAAAAATGAAAATAAATAAAAATGCAATTAATCTATCCCCTATTTTGTAGACGCTATAACTTTTGCGCAAACCAATCAATTTACGCTTATTGCGATTTTTTTACCAAACATATGTAGAAGAATACATATCGGCCAAAACTGAGGAAAAAAAATGTTTTTCTTTATTTTTTTTAATTGTGATATTTATTAAATCAAAACGTAAAAAATATTGTGTTTTTTTTTTTAATTGTCGCTCTTCTTTTGTTTATAGCGCAAAAAAAGAAAAACCGCAGAGGTGATCAAATACCACCAAACGAAAGCTTTATTTGTGGGAAAAAAGGACGTCAATTTTGTTTGGGAGCCACGTCGCACGACTGTGCAATTGTCATTCAAAGTGCGACAGTGCTGAAAACGAAACATTGGTCTGGGCAGGAAGGGGGTGAAAATGCCCTGTATTGCCCAATTGAAAAGAAAAACATATATTTTTTTGTTTTTTTCGCACTGGTAACCAATCAATCAGCGTCCCTGATCATCGCCACACACGTTATATGATGATAGTGTACTGCACTGGTGACAGTATGTAAAAAAATAAAATAATAATAGCTTCTCAATTTTTCTCAAAAAAAAATGACAACTTCAAAAAACTTGCCGTGCCCCTTACTAAATACCTCAAATGATCTGCTTTTTTTTAAAAAAAAGGTCATTTGGGGGATATCTGTACTTCCCTGACATTTTTGGGCCTCAAGAAAGTACATCAGGATTGATCAATTTTTAGATATATACCATAGCTTGTGGACTCCATAACTTTCCTACAGACTAAATAATATACACTGATTTGGGTTATTTTCACAAAAGAAATGTAGCAGAATACATTTTGGCCTAAATTCATCAAGAAAGATTGTTTATTTCCATAATTTTATAACCGAAACAAAGAAAAACTTGTTTTGTTTTTTTAAAATTTTTCATTTTTTTTGTTTATTTAGCAAAAAAAAAAAAAAAAACAGCAGTGATTAAATATTACAAAAAAAAAAAACTATCTGTGTGGACAAAATGATAAAAACCAAGTTTGCATGATCGTGCAATTGTTATTCAAAGTGTGACAGTGCTGAAAGCTGAAAATTGGCCTGGGCAGGAGGAGGGTAAAAGTGCCTGGTATTGAAGTGGTTAAACTGATGGCAACGACAGAAACCTAAAGCCCATGAAGATAATAGTAATGAGACTAAATTGCAAAATGGCTAGTGTAACAATTATAGATAAATAAACAATTTTAATGAAGCTAAAGCTTTTCATTAAAAATTCCTGGAACTTGAAGGGCGGGGGGGGGGGGGGGGCTGAGCCCTGCCAGTTGCTGATGTGGGCACCAGCTTCCACAAGGCGCCTAAAGCAGATACAACAACAAATTAAACAAAAATTAAGAAGAAAAATAATTATTTTTCATTGTCTCTTGTGAGGAGAATGTGAGTGTCACAGGAATGCTCCATGATGGGATTACAGCGGAGAATGGACATGGTTTGTGTTCCTTACAAGCTGCAGAGACAGCTCAGATTGTACAGCTGTGACCGGGGCCACTTTGAACTAGATTCAGGGTGACTTCCCCTAAGCTCCGCAGCAGTTTTCCCATCCCATGGTCCTGTGTGAACACAGCAGCCTCTGTTCTGTCTATTACATCATTGTTGTTTTAAATAGGCAGTATACAAAGCAGTCTTTGTGTTCTGAACCAAACATTATTGGGTCTCCAGTGGTTTCTATTATTATGTCTTCAACTTGGCAGCAATTGTTGGACACACATTATCAATGACATTTATGAAGAAAATGTACTTCCCAGCAGGTCCTCAAAAGTAACTGAATATACTGTATAATCTTACTTACAAATGAACACTGAAAGATTGTGTTAGTGAGGATGCATACCACATTACTGTATATATATATATATGTATACACACACACACATACTGTACATACACATACAAACACTATATTGTCAAAAGTATTGTGACACCTGGCTTTACACACACATGAACTTTAATGGCATCCCAGTCTTAGCCCGTAGGGTTCAATATAGAGTTGGCCCACTCCTTGCAGCTATAACAGCTTCAACTCTTCTGGCAAGGCTGTCCACAAGGTTTAGGAGTGTGATATGGGAATGTTTGGCCATTTTTCCAGAAGAGCATTTGTGAGGTCAGGCACTGATGTTGGCCGAGAAGGCCTGGCTCGCAGCTCCCACTCCAATTCATCCTAAAGGTGTTCTATTGGGTTGAGGCCAGTCAAGTTCCTTCACCACAAACTCGCTCATCCATGTCTTTATGGACCTTGCTTTGTGCACTGGTCCAAATCATTTGGTGGCAGGGGGATTATGGTGTGGGCTTGTTTTTCAGGGGTTGGGCTTGGCCCCTTAGTTACAGTAAAGAGAACTCTTAAGGCGTTGGCATACCAAGACATTTGGGACAATTTTATGCTCCAAACCTTGTGGGAACAGTTTGGGGAGGGCCCCTTCCTGTTTCAACATGACTGTGCACCAGTGCACAAAGCAAGGTCTATAAAGACATGGATGAGCATGTTTGGAGGAGTCCTGACCTTAACTCGGTAGAACACATTTGGGATGAATTTGAGCAGATAGAGAAACAAGACACAAGGTTGAATTAGCAAAGCCTTTCCCAGGCAAACATTTCAAAGCAGATTGTGCTGTTCAAGCTTATTTGAAGAAGCACAACGAAACAGGCAACATTGACAGTCACAGACGCAGCGGCCGTCCATGGAAACCTAAAGTGATATTAAAACGTCCTTTTTTTTTTTTCCTCTTCTTGGGTCCCTTTCTGGCACTCCTGTCCCCCCCTCCTGCCGAGTGCCCCCAGAGCACGCAGCTTACAATGAGGGCACATGGATTTGGGACAGCCTACATCCAAAGAAGATCTGTGGTTAGTTTTCCAATTTGGCTGTTCCCCACTCCAAGATGTTTGGAACAACCTACCTGCCAAGTTCTTTCAAAAACTGTTCAAGTGTACCTAGAAGAACTGATTCAAATGGCGCTCACAACAATAAATATAAAGCATGTCACAAACAACAATCAGGGCGAGATACTCATGAGTCCCCGTAAAGACGTCTTTTTGGACATAACGCATGTAGGGCGGAGATATTGCAATGACATCATCGGCATGCCAGGGTGTCTGATCAACATTTGTGACATGCTTTATACTGTTGTCCTTGATGTTAGTACCTGCCTAATTTAAAAGAAAGGTATTTTATATGGTATTGCACTATGGGCAATTCTTCTTTTCAAGACATGTACAATAGTTTGTCTATGTGGATACATCCATCCAGTTTTGGGGTTTCTCTGTTTATGTTTTGAGGGTTAGCGTTACACTTTTCAATTTTACCTTACTGCTGTAAAACAATAAGACTACCAATTGACTGATTATTGGATTAGATGTCAACAGAACAAAAAATAAATAAAGTATTATAAGCTTTATGTACATGGCAGGTTTCCATAGGACAGGAATTAAAATATGTAGATTACAAATATTAAATACTACAAATGTTAAAATTACAAAATGTCCCTATAATGGATAAATATTATAATATATTGAATTTCATTAAACGTTTACCCCCACATTTCCTCTTTCTCATACACTTAAAATCACACGTACAGATTTATGTAAGGAACTTTTTCTCCAGTATAGTCATCCTGAGTTTAGAGGAGGTGCAGGGACCCGGAAAAGATTCCAGAGAAAGTAGCACACAGGAGAGGAAGCCTGGTAAAGATATATAGATGTGGAATTCTCAAACAAGACACGTCAGCCTATAGACAATAATTTCTATTGAGATGTATGAATGTGCTCCTAAAATAGCCACATCCGGACTTAACAAAACCCTTTGCATTCATTTTTACTCTTATTGAGCCAACTTTAAAAATAGATGCTGGACAGTGTCCAAGGCACGCATGGCTTAACAGCTACAGAAAGGATCAGTTATTCCAACAGTCATTTGGACGGCATTCAAGTTAGCGTAAGATGTAGAGTGCTCCCTGCTCTGTTTACTAATCACTCTCATTTATTGGTGAAACGTTACCTGTAAAATCTAATTGCTTCTCCAAATCTTTACTTGAGAGCTTCAAAGGGCTGGAAGCAGAGAGTCGCTGTGAGAAAAGAAGAGTTATATTAGTTAACTGTATTTAATAAAAGTAGTGCGCTTCCCGGGTTCAAAACAAGTCACTTTTCCAATCCCCCCCTCCACACCCAGTACCAGCATCATCGCGTCCACACTTATGTGGCATGCACATTATCCTGCAACTTGAGAAGTTCTGAACGCCACCCCTTGGGCCCTCTTATGCACCCCCCCCACAACTCAGTCCCACACCGACCCTCCCTCCCCCATATCACTCTTGCATAAAGGTATGATAAAGTTTAATGCGGCAGACTTATGCCAAACTTTATTGTTGCATTTGTTCGGTCTGCTTACCCATTAAATTGTGTTAAGGTGCAACATTGTATGGGCTCCAAGACACACTTTTTGAAATACGCTTGTTTGGCTTAGTTGCTCAACTTGTTTGATACTTCTGCATTATACTGTATGTAATGGTCAAGGTGATCTACGATCTGTTGGTTTTGACTGATGTGCATTTGATTATTGCATAGTCTTGCCTTTATGATTGTAATACTCAAACCCTAATAAAAATTTGTGAAATAAAAACATAAATACATTTTTAAAAAAAAAGTACGCTCTTTCTATGCAGAGATTCTAATTTAATACATAACCCTAAACTGAATAAATCTTCCTCAGACAGCAAAAAAAAAAAAGTAATGCCCTGTAGTGGAAAAGTGGAGGTGCTGGCAATTGCAACCAAGTAGATTTCAAATTCAAATCAGAACAAGGAAAATTAAAACCTTAAAATGACATTAAACACACTTTTTTTTTTACAATAAGTGCAATGTGTCTAAATATAACTAGAATGTATCTTCTGTTTCTCTCTCTCGCTCATCATTTCATCTCTCAAATGCAAGCTTTTCTCTACTATTTTTAGACTTCATGTTCTAAGGTGACTACTTTTGTTCTCCTTGCCCCCTTGTGTATGTGAATGTAGCCACCCCTTCCTACTCTCCCCCGAGATGGACCACACTTCTATGTGCAGACACATTCAGATCTATGAGAATTGTAATACACATAGAGCAGAACATGTGACTAGAAATAGCAGGACTGCCATCTCTACACCAATAGCGGTGAGATACATCAGTGGAGGATAGAGAGCATGCACACAGGACACACAAAAAAAGAAGCCTAAAAATAACAGTAAGCAACTTTTAAACCATTAAACTGGTAACCATCAAGTAAAGTTGAATCTACTTTACACGGTCCAATTGGCATTAGCAATAATGTGACTATAAGGTTACCCAACAACTATAAGCATGCCCTACAGCGCTCCAATTGTAGCTCACATGACCCAAAACCAGCATGTTAGGGCAAATGACCTGCAGCAGGCCTGCACTGTATGGAAATCAACAGGGTCTGTAGTGATGTCTGCAGTTAAGTGCACTGCCACTGCAAATTCAAGGTCATGTGACCAGAGCACCACTAGACTTTCTTTTTACAGATGATACTATACACTGCAAGCATAGGTACATGCTTTATTACATTTTCTAATGCTCTCCCTTAATAATGACTTTTTGATTGAGTTAACCCAGCTTTACATTTCCTTAAACACTTTTGTTCGTCCTTGTAGTGGAACTCCAGCCAAAAGTGTCTTCTGGACAGGATATGGTGGGAAATCCTGCTTATGCCGACACAGAAAGCAATAAAAAACAGTCAGCGGCCTCAAGGAAATTATAAATGTAGAATGGCTGGCCAGTGTTGGCACCACTGACTTTCTGAAAATGTATACCTGACTGGGCCAATAAGAGAGAGCATGTTGCCTTTTGACTGAAGCTAAAATAATGACCAATAATCATAGAGAATTTCAAAACTGCTAAACCTCTTTTGACACTTTAAATGCTGGTTACTGCTTGTTTGATAAGTAGTGATGTTGCCCAAAGCAACAAATTGTTTGTTTTCTTCTAGCTAAACACAAAATGATGATTGAACAATGGTGATACAGCACTTTGTGCTGTGCTACGAGTCATTACAACACATTGCACACCAACAGACAACGGTAATGTGCGATACTGGTGTGAATGGACCATGAGTCTTTGTCTAACATGGTGCCGATAGGTATTGGTTTCTACCACTGCATATGTCATTGGGTACCTGGCAAAAGTTCTAACTGCTCTTTAAAGAATAGGTACTTTTTAAACATTTAGGTTACCTATTTACTGTACAGATTAAGGTTAACATTTAGGCTGTTAAGCAACTTAATTTGGCAATTCATATCCTTGGAGAAGTTGAAGAAACATTTTGTACAACATTCAATAAAAACCTCAACACTATGGGCCAGATCCACAAAAGAGATACGACGGAGTAACTGCTGTTACTCCATCGTATCCCTTGTCCTAACTTTGGAACTGATCCACAGAAGCAGTTTTCCAAAGTTAGGCAGAAGATCCGGCATGTGTAATTGAATTACACTGCCGAATCTTAGGATGCAGTACCGCATCCGCCGCTGGGGGCATTTCGAGTCGAAATGCCGCTTCTAGTATGCAAATTAGCACTTAAGGCGATCCACAAAGCTTTCCAGCTTCGTTTTTTCGCCGTAAGTTTTAGTTTGCAAGTGTAAAACTAGGGCTGGTGTTACAAAGTGTAAACTAGTAACACCATGTAAAAGCCCATTCCAGCGACGGCATTTGGTATGCATTCCCGAGGGAGAACTCCACGGCAATTTGTAAAAACAAAACCGGCATGGGTTCCCCCCAGGAGCATACCAGGCCCTTAGGTCTGGTATGGGTTGTAAGGAGACCCCCCTACGCCGAAAAATTGACGTAGGGGGTCCCCCTACAATCCATACCAGACCCGTATCCAAAGCACGCTACCCGGCCGGTCAGGAAAGGAGTGGGGACGAGCGAGCGCCCCCCCCCCCTCCTGAGCCGTGCCAGGCCGCATGCCCTCAACATGGGGGGGGTTGGGTGCTCTGGGGCAGGGGGGCGCACTGCGGGCCCCCCCACCCCAGAGCACCCTGTCCCCATGTTGATGAGGACAGGACCTCTTCCCGACAACCCTTGCCGTTGGTTGTCGGGGTCTGCGGGCGGAGGCTTATCGGAATCTGGGAGTCCCCTCAAATAAGGGGGCCCCCAGATACCGGCCCCCCACCCTAAGTGAATGGATATGGGGTACATCGTACCCCTACCCATTCACCTGGAGGCAAAAAGTAAAAGTTAGTAAACACACAACACAAGGGTTTTTAAAATAATTTATTATTCTGCTCCGGAGGCCCCCCCTGTCTTCTTTATTAGCTCTATTACCAGGGGGGGCTTCTTCTTCCACTCTCCGGGGGTCTAGTTCCACTCTCCGGGGGTCTTCTTCCACTCTCCGGGGGGGGTTTCTTCTTCCGCTCTCCGGGGGGGGCTTCTCCGCTCTCCGGGGGTCTTCTTCTATCTTCGCCGCTCTCCGCTGTTGACTCGGCGAACCCCGGTTCTTCTGCAGATGTCCGGTGCCTTCTTCTTCAGCGCTGGCTGCCTGCTATCTTTGTGTGTTAGCTCAATTAGTAACAGGCAGCCAGCGCGGTCTTCTGTGACGTCAGGTTCTTCTTCTCCCCTCTTCCGATGTGGACTCGTCGCCTCTTGTCACTGTAATGATGGAAGCGCGCCTTGCATCCCATTTATATAGGCATCACCTTCCCATCATGCTCCGGCAGGTACCCACATGGTGGGTGCACGTGGGTAGGCACCCACCACGTGGGTACCTGCCGGAGCATGATGGGACGGTGATGCCTATATAAATGGGATGCAAGGCGCGCTTCCATCATTACAGTGACAAGAGGCGACGAGTCAACATCGGAAGAGGGGAGAAGAACAGAAGAGAAGAACCTGACGTCACAGAAGACTGCGCTGGCTGCCTGTTACTAATTGAGCTAACACACAAAGATAGCAGGCAGCCAGCGCTGAAGAAGAAGGCACCGGACATCTGCAGAAGAACCGGGGTTCGCAGAGTCAACAGCGGAGAGCGCCGAAGATAGAAGAAGACCCCTGGAGAGCGGAGAAGCCCCCCCCGGAGAGCGGAAGAAGAAACCCCCCCCGGAGAGTGGAAGAAGACCCCCGGAGAGTGGAAGAAGAAGCCCCCCCTGGTAATAGAGCTAATAAAGAAGACAGGGGGGCCTCCGGAGCAGAATAATAAATTATTTTAAAAACCCTTGTGTTGTGTGTTTACTAACTTTTACTTTTTGCCTCCAGGTGAATGGGTAGGGGTACGATGTACCCCATATCCATTCACTTAGGTTGGGGGGCCGGTATCTGGGGGCCCCCTTATTTGAGGGGACTCCCAGATTCCGATAAGCCCCCGCCCGCAGACCCCGACAACCAACGGCAAGGGTTGTCGGGAAGAGGTCCTGTCCTCATCAACATGGGGACAGGGTGCTCTGGGGTGGGGGGGCCCGCAGTGCGCCCCCCTGCCCCAGAGCACCCAACCCCCCCATGTTGAGGGCATGCGGCCTGGCACGGCTCAGGAGGGGGGGGGCGCTCGCTCGTCCCCACTCCTTTCCTGACCAGCCGGGTAGCGTGCTTTGGATACGGGTCTGGTATGGATTGTAGGGGGACCCCCTACGTCGATTTTTCGGCGTAGGGGGGTCTCCTTACAACCCATACCAGACCTAAGGGCCTGGTATGCTCCTGGGGGGTGAACCCATGCCGGTTTTTTCTTTGAAAATTGGCATGGAGTTCTCCCTCAGGAATGCATGCCGAGCGACGCTGTCATTTTTTTTTTTTTTTCCCGACGCAACTTTTTTAAGCCGGCGCGATCCACAAAACTCGGCGTAACGTAACTTCGCGCATGCGCAGTACGGCCGGCGCGGGAGCGTGCCTCATTTAAATGGGACTCGCCCCATTTGAATAGGAACGCCTTGCGCCGGCGGAATTTTAGTTACACGGCCTGAAATTTCTAGATAAGTGCTTTGTGGATCGGGCACTTAGGTAGAAATTTTAAGGCAGTGTAACTTAAATGGGATTTTTTAAGTTACGCCAGGTTTTTGTGGATCTGGCCCTATATTTCTAATCACCTGGTGTCTTTTTCATACATTTCTGTACATACATACACAAGTGTCGATAAGATCTTGACACTAGGAGCATGTTCCCTGAGTCTCCTTCCAAGTTCCCCGGGGTTAAGCAAGATCAAACAAAGTAAGGCAATCTCACTGACAGAGTGGTTCCTCTGTTGTATTCAGGCAGAGCCAGCCAGAGGGATATCCAGCCCAATACTGCCTTCATAGTTTGAACACTACATTGCTCAGAAGACCCGGAAACCAGGACAAAGCAGACTGCAGCTTTTGTAAAGTAAATAAACAATTTAGCTCCAATTGACCACCAATGGAATGAGGGCAGTAGACCTGAACCCTGCACATTCTGACCACTATATATGTCATGTTATACACTATTTTTTTTTAATGATCCCTTGACCTTTCTTCTCATAATATTCAACACCCCCTGCTAGCTATTTGTAGGTCCTCCTGTAGATTTACCCTGTGCCTTCCTAATGTCGTAACTCCATACCTTATAAAAATAAATTTGTATATTTGGTTTATGACTTGTCCCCCTGGTCAAGTTAAATTTGTTGAAGTGTACCTTTTGATTTAATAAATAAATAAATAAATATAAAAAAATAAAAAAACATTATTTGCCCTAACTTTTATGCGTAAGATTGGCATTTTTGACATTGTAATAAAGAGTGTTTTGTAGGAACAAGGACTATGGAACAAGGACTATGGGATATATGTGAAGTGTATACAGAAAAGTAGGCTTTGATTGTCTATAAACAAACTTTTCTTTAAGTGACTCCATCTGTTAGGAATAATTTGGCCATGCCCACAATTTGCCATGGCATGCTACATGAGACGCAAAATTTCCCCCAACATAACGCCCCAGGTCTTTCCCAATCCTAGCAACGCCCGTGGACAATCATATCTTACAACCAAACCTTTGACTATATTTTAAAATGTATTTATACACCTTTTAACTTTCCCCATAGATATGAAATTGATAGGGCTTATTAGCTATTTTAAACGCTATTTCTCTCACTTGCGTGTGTGTAATGTCCATCAAATCACTGTGATACCAAACATGTGATTTAGTTGTTGGGAAACACAGGTTTTATTATGAAGGAAGAACTAGGCTGTCAATAAGCACCGGCAACGCAAACACCAACAAAGTGCCAGTGGTGTAAAGGTGGGAGGGGCAAGAAAGTGATGTCAGTGCATGGCAGGAGCAAACTGGAAAGCAGGAGAAGGATCACTATGGACTTCCATAGCAAAAGTCAATGTTGCAGGAATTTTGGGAGTGGAGATTTCAAAGAAGTTTGTAATAAGAGAGCTCCATCTATATCAGCACATTACATGCAGATGCCTCTGTGTATCAATTCCTTTTTGGGAATGTAAAAGGTCATTATAAATGAAGCTAACCAACCAAATCATAGTTGGAATAAACCGTTCTCCATTCAGTTTTGCATAGTCTTCAAATCTCTCTCCTGCAAGGCAGGAATCTGTCAGCTAGGCATCCAAAACATGACATCACCACTCTTAATTCCCAACAGAAGGCTCACTCAATGGCTGGATTTCATCCATAGACTCTCACTTTATTATGTCTCTGCTACATAATTGGATGTGGAGATCCCCAGGTCAATTACTTTAACTTTTCGAGTTCGGGGATGTTCAGAACAGACAACCCTAAGTGCTGGTTTGAACTTACAGGGTCTTATGGAAAAGAGTTTTATTGTTTATACAAATGTTTATCCAAACCCATTGTGAGCTTTGGGAATTAAAAGATTAAAGCTCTGAGTGATACAGAGCACAGCTCCTCATACTAACATTTCTGTACCTGACCCCCCTGTATTGATTACATGTGTCCTGCATATTACAGGGTAAAGCCGGGTACACCCGCTGGGTTGCACAAAAAAATAACCTGACAGCTCCGGTCTAAGCCACTGTACTAACCATGCAAAGTTTGTTCAGTGATCTCCCCTGCAGAACTGTTGTGTTCCGACAAGTGGCGGTCCCCCCACCAGAACTTTCCGATTAGTGTTCTCTCCGCTAAGAGCACTGATTAGGAGTCGATGCCCTGCTGATTTTCCAGCATGCATGTCTGACAGAAGGCGGCCGAATGACCAGCTTCTGTCAGACAGACCGACATACACACGGGCCGAATGTCAGCCAGCTTTTTTTGGAACTGGCTGTTGCCTCGCAACATTTGGCCCATGTGTATGGGGCTTTAGTTAAAGGCAGCCCATAGATGATTTGATTTCCTTTCTGGCCACCATGGGTGGAAGGAATGAAAATCGCTTGATTTCTCCATCAACACATTCAGTGTTAATGAGGACATGCCTCCCGCAGTGCTATTGTGTTCTGCTGGTGGGGGAGCCTTCCCGGCTGGCAGAAAACAATGCCAAAAATCCAACAGGCTGGTTGTACCCAAGTCGATTGATGAACATGGGTACAATCAGCCTACCCATAGATGGATCTAAATTCCGTCGGTCCCTGCCGAACCAGCCTGGTTTCAATCTATCAATGGCCAGCTAAAGCGCAACTCCAGCTTACTTTTCTTAGCATTGAATAGAGTGGGTAGAGTTTAAATCTGGCAGGTTTCTACTTCTATCTGTTACCCCATTGTGGAGATTTCCTGTCCTTCTAACACTGAAGCCTCGTACACACGACCAAGAATCTCATCAGGAAAAACCCGTTGTTTTCCCTGACGAGATTCTTGGCAAGAAACTCTTGCCGCCAGAGTGTACAGACTTTCCTTTTTAAAAGAACCGCAGTGCTCTTGAAAGGAAAGAACACAGTGACGTCATCGCGTACGACGAGCATGCGCTCGTCAAATTCGATGCCGTCGCCGCCATCTTGCTTCATCCTACCTATGCCGTGGAAGCTACCGCTTCTCGTCGGGAAACAGGCCGACAAGAATCTCGACGAGAAAAAAAAAAAAGAGAGCAGGTTCTCTTTTTTTTTTCTCGTCGAGATTCTGGCCAGATTTCCAGACGGGAAACCTGAATGCCTCGTACACACGAACGGGAATCTCGGCAAGAAGCAGTTTTCTTGCTGGTTTTTGCCGAGAAACCTGGTCGTGTGTACGAGGCCTCAGACAAGAAATCTGAGGAGCGATTGTCAAAGGACAAGAAGGCACAAACCGCAAAAAGAAAAAATATTGCGGGAAGTTTTATCCCCTCACTCTACCAAAAATAAATCTCTTGGAGAGATTTCTCTTCCCTTTATGTACTGACTGGAAGTAAGAGGAAATCTAAATTAAGTTTCTAACCCTTACCCACTCTATTCAAAACTAGATAAAACCTTTTTTCTGAATTCAGTATTTATTTCCCAGGCATACATGTCTTGCTTCCTGTATTGTAGCAGTGCAGGAGTCACAGGAATCGGACAGACCGGAGTATGGAGAAGTACCCCTACTCCTTTGGTGTGGGTTTGCAGTGTAACAATTGTGCTTTTTCATTTTAGTAAAAATTAGGAACAGAGTGGCTTTGACTGAGAACCATATACCCTCTGGGTAACTTATGCACCTGATGTTAACCACAACAGCCACTCCACAAGGATGTTAATTGTACAGACTTAAAGCGGGAGTTCACCCAATGATGTTTTTTTTTAATCTTTTCCCCTTAGATGGATGCTCGTTTTGTCTAGGGGAATCGGCTAGTTGTTTTAAAATATGAGCTGTACTTACCATTTTCGAGATGCATCTTCTCCGTCGCTTCCGGGTATGGGTCTTCGGGAGCGGGCGTTCCTTCTTGATTGACAGTCTTCCGAGAGGCTTCCGACGGTCGCATCCATCGCGTCACTAGTAGCCGAAAGAAGCCAAACGTCGGTGCGGCTCTATACTGCACCTGCGCACCGACGTTCGGCTTCTTTCGGAAAATCGTGACGCGATGGATGCGACCGTCAGAAGCCTCTCGGAAGACTGTCAACCAAAATAGGAACGCCCAGTCCCGCAGCCCATACCCGGAAGTGGCGGAGAGGATGCATCTCGTAAACGGTAAGTACTGCTCATATTTTAAAACAACTAGCCGATTCCCCTAAACAAAACGAGCATGAAGCTAAGGGAAAAAAGTGTTATGTGCGGGTGAACCCCCGCTTTAAAGATAGCCACTAGAAGAGCTAACAAAACTGTATCTAAAACCTGATCTCATCATACGGCACAGTAATCCATGAAGGGACATGTGATTGTGTAAAAAAGTAATGAAAGGTGGGTTTACTTTAAAGTGGATGTAAACTAATTCTTTTTTTATTTTATTTTTTTGCTGTCACAATGTAGTGTATAAGAGTTCCTATCATCTGTGCCCAGTCTTACCACAAAGAGTTAATCCAGGTCTGAGCAATCCTCTTTTCTTTTTTCAGTGAGATAAACGGAAAACTTTTGTCCATTCTTCCCCCTTGCTGTGAATGACAGGTTATTTACATACCTCATGCACTAGCCTGAGACAGGCATTATTTTTTATTTCCTACCCCCATTCTTTTTCTGAAGTCATGTGGTTACTTTTCTGGATTTTGACTGGATGTTGGTGATCATAGCAGAATTTAGTGTAAGGAATACATAAGAGAAAATGCATGTTGACAAGGGGAGTGTAGAGGAGGACGGGGAGTCTACTGACATCACGACTCCAACCACCGAGCTCCAGACAAAAGGCCCACCCACAGAATCTGCAGTTTTTCAGTTCTTATAACAGACAGAGGGGAGACAGGTAAGGATACATGCAGGAGGCACGTATATCCTTATAGATTAGGGATATACGTGCCTTTCTAAACTACTATGGCAGTAGTTTAGAAGGGAGGAGAGTGGGTTTACATCCACTTTAAGCATATGGTTGAATAAACATTTTAAAAAACTTAGAGCATTTAAAAAACTGTTCCAGTGTAGTAACCCACTGGTTACACAAAACAGAGGTTGGTGCATAGACTTTCTGCAAAGAGCTGTGGCGTTAATTAGTAATAAATACTTCAGCTTGTACTTTCATGTATACCTGCATTGGCAATACAGCAAGAGCCGGAGTTGTCCTCACTGGTATCCCACTCAGAGGACTGCGAGGGGTGGACTGAGTAGGAACGTTGGGACCCGCACCACCTGTAAAGAGAATTCAAATAACATATTTTTTGCTAAATCTGATCTCTAAAAACACAATAAACCAGTTCTGTCCATTTTCCACTCCTCAATAATGCATTGCAGTGAGATACATGAGAAACAGATTTGGACATATAGGATAGTCTAATAATATTTTTGTGTTAGAGCTAATTTTTTTGAAAAAAAAAAAAAACAGTAAAGCAACTGTGTATTACAAGACTGGGACCATGGGACACCAAAAAAAATGCTGTTCCACATACACATGGCACAGAGACTCTAAGGCCCCTTTCATACGATCGGTCCACCTGTCCATTTCAGGCAAATCTGAGCGGGCCACCCATTGACATCTATGGACAGGTGGATATCAGCCGAGATGTGTCCGCTGACAACTGCCTGCCATCCGATCCAACAAGATCCGCTCAAAATTGATACATTCGCCATTCATCCAAATCGAATGAAAACAGACACGCTGTCAGTTTTCATCCGATCTCCCCATAGAGAACAGCAGGGCTCTGCACAGTGAGCAGGGACGGTCTTGTCATCCGCTGGCTCAGCAGAGATCAACAGAGCGATCTCCCCGCTGAGCTAGCAGAGTTTGGCAAAACGGATCCGCTCTATGTGAAACGGGCCTTAGGGGATGATTTACTCAGACTGGAGCAGACAGAATCTGGAGCAGCTGTGCATGGCAACCAGATTCTAACGTCAGCTTGTTCCATTAACCACTTGACCTCTGGAAGATTTTCCCCACCTCATGACCAGGCCATTTTTGTGATACGGCACTGAGTTACTTTAACTGACAATTGCATGGTCATGCAACACTACCTAAATTAAATTTATGTCCTTTTTTCCCCCACAAATTGAGCTTACTTTTGGTGGTATTCAATTACCTAATTGTTTTACTTTGTGCTATAAAACATATCCAATACATTTTAAAAAAAATCTAAAATTTCTTCATCAATCTAGACCAACATGTATTCTGCTACATTTTTATTTATTTTTTAAATCACAACAAACATATATTGATTGGTTTTTGCAAAAGATATAGTGTGTACAAACTATGGTATATTATTATTTATTACTAGTAATGGCAGCGTTCATCGACTTAGCGGGACTGCGATATTGCGGCTGACATTCTGACACTGGCAACCAGTGACACCAACACAGTGATCAGTGCTAGAAATATGTTACTGTCACCGTACTAATGACACTGGCTGGGAAGGGGTTAACATCGGGGCGATCAAAGGGTTAACCGTGTACCTATAAAGTGTTTTACTAATCTGTGGGAGGTGCTGTTACTAGGGGAAGACATGGATCCTAGGTCCTTGCTTTGCAGAGACGCAAGATCCATGCCTTCCCTCATGTCAGAGAGGCAGATGTTTTCCTGGCTGATGATCAGTGGGTGCCGGTGGATATCGAGTTCACAGTACCCACCGATTGGCTCTTGATGTGTGTAATCACAGCGGGAGCAAGCCCCCGGTGGCCCCCTATCCGGAACGGCAGGAACACATATATATATGTGATCCTGTGCACAACTGTCGCCCTGTAGCAGTAAAACTGCTATAGGGCAGTCCTGCTCCAGTCACTGATGACAGGAAACTGACTGCATGGTGTGAACTAGAGCCAACTAGAGTGCTAGAGGAAAAAGTGTGACCCATAGACTAATTACTTCAATGAAAGCTATTTGGGGACAGTAGTTTGGAGTACAATTATTGAAATTAGTCTGAAGGTGTGATGTAGAGCTACTCCAATTGATAAAAGACACTCAAACATTTTAAGATTGCTGTTCATATGAAGCATCAGCTGATATGAACCATGCCTTGCAAAAAAAGAGCTTTCTATGGAAACAGAGTATGATCAAGAGTAGTTGAACTGCATAAGGCTGGACAGGGATACAAAGTGTTTTGGCAGCCATCAGTTAACATTTAGACAAATTGTCTAAATAAATGGAGACAGTTTAGTACTGTGCCTACTCTTCCTAGAAGTGGGCACCCAGCCAAGATGACTTCCAAGGCACAAAGCAGAATCCTAAATGAAGTAAAGAATAACCCACAAGTACCCACAACACTGGAACTGACAAATATCCTTATTCATGAGTCTACATATACTGAAGTCTTTGAACAGGCCAGATTAATGCCAGAATATCATGTAAAAAGCTACTGCTCTCCAAAAAATCATTGATGTGTCTGAAGATTGCCGAACAGTACCTTGGTAAACTGCAATGCTACTGGTAAAATGTTATGTGGACTGGTAAAACAGTTGACATGTTCAGGGATTAGTGAGTGAGAAACTTATATAGCGCAACACATGCAAACTGAATCGCCTCTGGGCGCTGTATCCATTCCGCGAGTGAAACCACTTTGACCTCAGAAGAGGTGGGTTTTAATCCTTCTCCTGAAGGCCAAGTGTTCCAGCTCCAATCGAGTGGTGGTTGGAAGAGCATTCCACAGTCAAGGTCCCTGGACTGCAAACCTTCGATCTCCTTTGGACTTGTATCTGGCTTTGGGTATCTGGACAAGGTTTTGATTGGTGGATCGTAGAATACGATTGGGGTTGTGGGCTTTTATTTTTTCGCATTGATATTGGGGGGCATTTCCATGAATGCACTTATGCATTAGGCATAAAGTGATTCTCTCTTTTACTGGCAGCCAATGAAGGGATCTCAGCGAAGGTGAGATTGATTCCCATGGTTTTTTGCCGGTCACTAATCGGGCGGCCGTATTTTGAACGACTTGCAGCCGAGCGATTTGGTATTTGGGGAGTCCGAGATAGAGGGAATTTGGATAGTCCAGTCTGGAATTGATAATTGTTCCTACCACGACTGCAACGTCTTCTTTCGGAAAAAAGGGCGTGAGTCTACGTAGTAGGCGCAGCAGATGGTGCGATCCGCTGACTACGGACCCTATTTGTGCATCCATTGTCATGAAGGTGTCAAAAATGACTCAGAGACTTTTGACTTTGGTGCTAGGGGCGATAGTTTTTCCCAGAATGGGCGGGGGTGTCCATGTTGTTGCGGGATGATTTTTCCAGTTGGCATGAAACAGGAGAAGTTCTGTTTTTGAACCGTTGAGTTTAAGATAACTCTTTGTCATCCAGTTTTCTATTAAAGAAAGGCATTTCTCTAGTCTTGTTGCATTTGCGAACATACTATTGTGCATCATCTGCATAAGAGTGGTAACGTAACTTCTGGTTACTGATGATTTCAAAAAGAGGGCGGAGATAAATATTGAACAGAACCGGCGATAAAGGGGATCCCTGAGGGACTCCACATGATACCGTCCGTTTGGTGTGTTGAGGGGCGAGGCAAAGTAGTATGGCGCAAAAAGGACACAGCTTACCAAAATCAAATCATCCTCGTGGTTAAGTATGGTGGAGATAACATCTCGATTTGGGCTTGCTTCGCTGCCTCAGGGCCTGGAGTACTTGTTGCCATCAAGGGAAAAATGAATTCTCAAGTTTACCAAAATAACCTATAGTATATCAGGGTGGCTGTCCATCAGCTGAAACTTAGTGGAAGTTGGGTTATGCAGCTGGACAATGATCCTAAACATCAAAGCAAATCCACTACAGGCTGGCTTCAGAAAAATAAAATTAGCTTTTTGCAGCTTTTTGCAGTGGCCAAGTCAGAGTCCAGAACTAAACCCCATAGAAATGCTGAGGAAAGACCTCAAGAGAGCCATTCACACCAGGCATCTTACAAATGTCTGAGCTGAAGTAGTTCTGTAAAAAGGAATTGGGCAAAAATTCCTCCTGAACATTGTGCAGGTCTGATCCAGAGCTACCAAAAGCTCTTGCTTGAAATCACTGCTGCTAAAGGAAGTGGTTTGACCAGCTATTAACGCGAGCACTGTGAAAGTTTAATAGGTTTATATAATAGAGACATGGGAAATTAGAACAGCCTAATATTATTGTGTCTGTCAATTGTTAGATGAGGATCAGATCAAATTGCTGCAGAAAAACAGTGAATCCCAGGGGGTTCCCATATTTTTTCTTGGCACTGTAAATAGATCCAAGACAGTCAACAGAACCCATAATGACAACACATTTTGGACTGTGCACCCACCATTCCACTCAATGCAGCTGTCTCATATCTAAGCTTAGGATAACAAAAACAAAAAAAACATTTGTCACTTTAGAATTTCTGCAAATCTGCCACAACTACCCAAGCTCAAACAGGAGGAAAGAAGTTTATTTCCAAGGCAATTGTTCGCAGTGTTTTCTACGGTTTGCAAATATTGAAACACTTTCTAAGGGAAGTTAAGTGATTTGTGCATTAGACAACTCTTACCTTGGGGACCCGTGTCAAACGATTTGATTAAAGATTTCACTGTAGCTGAAAGGTCGCTAGAAGAGTTTGATACTTGGTTGATCCCAATTCCCTGCCATCGGATTGAATCATCCCCATCTACTGGATTATCTTCAAGCAATACCTTCCTGTGAAATGACAGACTTGGTCAAAAACAAAACATGCATACATTCAAGTATAACTAAAGGCTAAATTTGTTATTTTTTCAGATTTGGATAGAGTGGTGAAGGGAAAGAACCACTGTCAGGATTTTATTGTTGTCTGTCCTTCCGTTGGGGAAATTTACTCCCTCTAATTGTCCCGACCATGACTGTCCCTGGGAATAAAGGGGAAGATAATCACAAAATTTGTAGTTGTCACTTGAACAGGAATAGAAGGGAATCTTCCAATGGGGACACTTGTTCCTGTGATAATGGTCTCTCAACAAAAATGTATTTATTAGTAAACATACTGATACAGAAGTTTAGACCCCCAAAGTGACAAAATTGGAATATGTACGTGCTAGATGAACTGAGAGACCATCTTGCCCCCATGGTTTTCTCTAAAAAGTTATCAAATTATATAAAAATGGAAGCAAGACAACAATTTTAAAAAGGGAATTGAAGAACTAAGAGTGTGAGTGCTTTATAGGGATGAGTGAATGTTAGAAAAACATGAGTATGCAAACCCAGGACAGTCATGGGTGGGTTTCTCTGCGTCTTTAATCTGAAAGCTCATGAATTTGACAAAAGGTAGATATCGGTCTGTCTAACTTGCCTCGCTGGTCTCTATTGCTGTTCCATATATGACTTCTGAAACATCCAATTTACATGCTGATACAAAATGGGTGGTTGAGAAACGAATGATGCACAGTAAAAAGCACCCATATGCATAAAAATATAGATTACATTAAGAAAGATCAAGCAGAACACACGCAATCCTATGAGAGTAGTTAGATTGTAAACCATGAAGCTAGAATGAAACAGTAGAACCACGGGCTAATGTCTGAAAAAGGAAACAAACAATACAGTTATGGTTTAAAAGGCAATTTTAATGAGCAATGATGATTAGCTAAGTGCAGCAACGCACAGCAATCAGATTTCACTTTGTCGGGTGGGATATTGTGCAAGCGTGTAACAAAGCCTTACATTTAGTCCACACACGGTCCAGTGCTTATTACAAGTTTAAGGTGTCTAGTGTTAATTGGGAATTCAGACAAATTGGATTTCCACCTTAAAGTGGAACTTCCGCTTATCTGATTCCCCCCCCTCTGGTGCCACAATTGGCACATTTCAGGGGAAGAGGAGGGACAGGATATTTGTCTTTGACAGGTATCCTTTCCCACTTTCAGGAGCCTCAGCCACGGCTGGGGCTCCCTCCTCCCCCGGGCCAGTAGGAGAGATGAGCGGGCCTTGCGCATGCGCAGTAGAGTTCCCGGCGTGAAGCAGAAAAGCTACACTGCTGGGAACCCTTATCCGCAATGGCAGTGGCAGCACCCGACAGCTGATGCAAACATCAGCTGCTGGTGCCGACATCGCTGGACTCCAGGACAGGTAAGTGTCCTATTATTAAAAGCCAGAAGCTGCAGTATGTGTAGCTGCTGGCTTTTAAGTTATTTTTTTGGGCGGAACACCGATTTAACCATTTAAGGACCACTCACTGTATATATATGTCATTTTTTTAAAGATGGATATCTCGTTAACGGCAGCAGTTGCTGCCACAACCGAGATATCCATCTTTTCAGTGAGCGGTCCTTTCAACAATAACCGTGGTCTCCGTGGCGGATTCGCCGCGACATCACCGTTATCGGCGGCAGTAGAGGCCCCCCCCCTCCCGCCGCTCTCCCGGGTCCTCTCTCCTGCTGAGGGCAAGATGGCCCCCTCCCATCCCCATAGCATAGCAGGGCGGAAGCGACGTCAAAACATCACTTCCGCCCATGCTTCTTAAAGCAATATTTTCTTGTTGTCATTTTTTCAAATGCATTTTAGTCTAAATATGAGGTCTTTTTGACCCCAGATCTCATATTTAGGAGGACCTGTCATGCTTTTTTCTATTACAAGGGATGTTTACATTCCTTGTAATAGGAATAAAAGTGATCCATTTTTTTTTTTTTAGTGTAAAAATTTCTAAAATAAATAAAAATAAATAAGAAAACAAAACAATTTTTAAAGTGCCCCGTCCCGACGAGCTCGCACGCAGAAGCACGCAGAAGCAGAAGCGAACGCATACTGTGGTCAGTACTTGCGGGGAGGACCAGAGAAAGCCGACGAGGGACCCCAGAAGACGTGGATCGGGGCCACTCTATGCAAAACGAACTTCATCTATACGTCAGCAGAGAACAGATATTGTTCATGTCCAAAGTACTGTAAGCTATTAACTAGCAGCTTTTTAGCAGTGGGGGCAGAATAGGTCAGGGTGAGGCTACAACACGGGAACCAATGACTAGCATGGAAATACAACATGTGATATTTTTGTAGCTTTCCATTAGTCAAATTTAAACATTAAGCAATTGAGTGAGCAAGATAGCTATAAAAAAAAAAAAGCCTCATAAAAATGGAAATTGATGTATATGGAAACATCAAACGTCACAAGAAAATGTCTTGTTTTCCATTTGCAAGCATCGCCCATGTGACGAGAGAATAGTAAATTAGAATCAGAGGAGAAAGTCTTTGGAGAATTGAGACTATTTCCTGTCCGTCATTTGTCTGCATGGAAAATAATACGGCCAACTATATGGAGCTTTCAGTGACTAATTAGAGCAAAGTGTTACTGAAATACTCCACTACAATATCAAAACATTTCCACTAGTAAAATCTGAAAAAAATGCTTGTGTTATTGAATATTACTGTACAAAATCGGACAGGTCCCAGTTGGGTAAACAACCCAATAGAAATATGCAGTAAAATAAACAGTATCTCACAAAAGTACACCCCTCACATTTTTGTAAATATTTTAATATATCTTGTCATGCGACAATACAGAAGAAATTACACTTTGTTATACAAGCTGTACACTCACTACTTTACATTGTAGCAGTTTACATTTGCTGTCCCCTAAAAATAACTCAATACACAGCCATTAATTTCCAAACCTCAGGCAACAAAAGTGAGTACACCCCTAGAGTGAAAATGTTCAAATTGCCCCAAAGTGTCAATATGTGTGGCCATCATTCTTTTCCAGCACTGCCTTAACCCTCTTGGGCATGGAGTTCACCAGAGCTTCACACGACTGGAGTCCTCTTCCACTCCTCCATGACAACATCACGGAGCTGGTGGATGTTAGAGACCTTGCGCCCCCTTCGACTTCCGGTAGAGGATGCCCCACAGATACTCAATAGGGTTTAGGTCTGGAGACATGCTTGGCCAGTCCATCACCTTTACCCTCAGCTTCTTTAGCAAGGCAGTGGTTGTCTTGGACGTGCAACCAGGTGAGGAGTACAAAGACAAGCGTGTCTTGGCTACAGTCAAGCATGGTGGTGGGAGTGTCGTGGTCTGGGGCTGCATGAGTGCTGCCAGCACTGGGAAGCTACAGTTCATTGAGGGAACTAAGAATGCCAATGTGTACTGTAACATACTGAAGTACAGCATGATCCCCCCTCTCTTCGAAGACTGGGCTTCAGGGCAGTATACCAACATAACAACCCAAACACATCTCCAAGATGACCACAGTCTTGCTAAAGAAGCTGAGGGTAAAGTTGATGGACTGGCCAAGCATGTCTTGAGACCTAAACCGTATTGAGCATCTGTGGGGCATCCTCTACCGGAAGTGGAGGAGAGCAAGGTCATTAACATCCACCAGCTCCATGATGTTGTCATGGAGGAGTGGAAGCGGACTCCAGTGGCAATCTGTTAGGACCACAGATTACAGGGTGCCTTGGCGGCTCTGTGGCTCACGCATGCGTTTGCAAATGCGTGCGGACAAAACCCCTGTTTTTAACGCATACTGTTAGACAGGTTAATTGATTCTTCTGCAGGCTGGTCGGTAAGGAGGCTTGGTTTTTTCCTGGGCATTCCCCAGGTTTTGTTATCTGCTTTAGCCTTCCAATGCCACTTGCTGCGATTGCCAGCTATACATGGGGGTGGTGGACACGTTTATGTTTCACCTGTGGTGCTTATATTGGTCCAGCAGTGCACCAACACCTTTGCAGCCATTGTGCTATACGCTGGGTGTTTGGTGTGCTCCTGTACCTTTAAGGAGGGGTGGCTCCAGTCCACCTGCCCTTATCTATCCATTAGAATGCATGTGCCTCCACTGTGGGGATGCTCATTGTTTAGTGTTAGGACCACAGATTACAGGGTGCCTTGGCGCGGCTCTGTGGCTCACGCATGCATTTGCAAATGCATGCGGACAAAACCCCTGTTTTTAACGCATACTGTTAGACAGGTTAATGGGTTGTTCTGCAGGCTGGTCGGTAAGGAGGCTTGGTTTTTCCCTGGGCATTCCCCAGGTTTTGTTGTTATTGGCAACCTGTGAAGCTCTGGTGAACCCCATGCCCAAGTGGGTTAAGGCAGTGCTGGAAAAGAATGATGGCTACACAAAATATTGACACTTCGGGCCCAATTTGGCCACATTTCATTTAGGGGTGTACTCACTTTTTTTTTGTTGCCTGCGGTTTAGACATTAATGGCTGTGTGTCGAGTTATCTTGTGGGGGCAGAAAATTGACACTGTTATACAAGTTGTACACTCACTACTTTACATTGTAGCAAAGTATAATTTCTTCAGTGTTGTCACGTGAAAAGATATAATAATGTTGACTGCGAAGGTTGCAACCTTATTGATCGCTGTACACGTGTAATGTATTACATGCATAACTGTATAAAAACAAAAAATTCTAAATAAAACTGTTATTGAAGAAAAAAAAAAAAGATATAATAAAGTATTTACAAAAATGTGAGGGGTGTACTCATTTTTGTCAGATACTGTATACTGATACTGTATACAGATACTGTATACTGCAACACTTAAAACATTGTCATGCTATATTTGTCCGACACATTTTTCATTGAGGCACAGCCCATGTGGCATTTGAATGCCTCAATGGCTCAAAGTAGAACCAGTTATACAAAAGATTTTTACAAAATTAAAAAGACCAGAACAGTCTCCCACAGCATTTCCTCTCCAGTCAACTCCCTCCCCTCCTCTGAACCCAGGCCATACCCAGGGGCTACCACCAGAGTAATAAAAGACAAAGAACCTATGTTGTCATCATACCAGATAGATGTTTGGGGTGGGGGAGTGTTACAGTTCTGTTCCCTGTTGGTCTTCTCAGCTTTTGAAATATTATGTGGACCAAGATCACCCATCTGGACTCAATAATGCTCACAGAGGTACATTATTGTAGAGGAGATGACCCTCAGGGATTATACTGTCTCTAGTTATGGTATGAAAACAAGCCAGCCCTGTTTAATGTCTACAGAAGACCAAACTACTGTTTAAGTGTCTACCAAATATTATACCATAATAAACTGTATGCTGTATCTTTAAGAACAGTATCTTTATTGCCCACTGTAAAAAAAATGAACAAACGCATAAATAATAGCTAGTAACTGTCCACCAATATGAAAAGTATAAATGCACCCTACTGAACCATCAGTGTAAAGGGCATTTGTTTCAATGTTCAATAATTAACGGTAAGTGTTGAGGCCCGTACACACGATCTAACTTTATGGCCATAATTGTCTGATGGACGCGTCATGTCGGATAATCCGACCGTATGTATGCTCCATCAGACAATTGTTGGCTGAATTAACGACAACAAAAGTTGGCTGTTCATGCTTACCAATTGTCAGGCAATAAATCTGTTACGTCAGTTTATCCGAACGTGTGTACACAAGTCTGTCCAACTAAAATCCAAAGTACAAACTCGCATTCTCTGAACTAATGCTAAACATCAGACAACAATAGCAGAAGTTGCCCAAAGGGTGGCGGTAAAGAGCTAAAAAAACATGTGGTTTGGTGAAGGTTGGCTGAAAATGTTGGGCCGTGTGTATGCATACCAAGTTCACGGCCAACGCCCTTTGGACCAAAATCCACAGAAAAGTTGCATGAAAGCCCGATCGTGTGCTTAAGGCCTCAAAGGATTTCCAATCCATAAAACTTTCACTGAGTATATGTACAATGTGCATGCCTAGTTACAGGCACAGTTGAACCTCGGATTACGAGCATAATCCGTTCCAGGAGTATGCTGGTAATCCAAAGTACTCGTATATCAAACTGAGTTTTCCCATTGAAGTCAATGAAAAAGAAAATTATTTTTTTCGCATTGACTTAAATGGGATGCAATACCGAATGTCGCCAGAGGTGTGGGTGCCAGAGAGCGAAAATGGGCCAAAAGGCCAAAGGACACTTTGGCTTGGCTTCTGCGCCCCCGTACCTCAGGTCAAATGAGGTACAGCAGGACAATGTTTGGCTCCTGCGCCCCCGTACCTCAGGCCTATTTTCAGCTCTGCTCAGCTCATGCGCCCCCACACCTCAGGCCAAATGAGGTACTGCAGGCCTATTTAGCTTGAATTCTGCTCATCTTGCGAGTCAACACTTGCGAACTAAGTCAGAATAAAAAAAAAAAAAAGTTGCTTGCAAATGAAAACGCTCTCAAACCATGTTACTCCTAAACCGAGGTTCCACTTTATAGGTAAGAAATCAATTCTCTTCCATAAAAGGTTCTCCATGGCACACTAAAGTTACACATTTCTTCTAGGATAAAAGCAATTGCAAAACTACGATATAAAGCCTATTTGGACCCTTAAAATTCTATGCTTTTGACAGTGCACCAACAACAACTGCACCAAGAGACCAATGGTTTTCAGTAAGGGGAAATTTTTCCAATAGGAACTTCCCCTTCCCCTCATTATCTAAACTTTTATCATCAAAAAGTAAAATGGCCTTAGCCAGAATTCCACTTTAATTTATTAGAAAGCATTCACATTATTGAAGGACTGTGGAAAAGTCATTTGAACACCAACCTCAGAGATATGCCCTGTTTAGCACAAAGTTTCTCACCCTGTGTACTCCTGGAGGCGTGGGCGACATTTAGCACTTGTTAAAGCATTTTAAGACCCCTGTAGAAAAATGTTGCTGCTTCCACAGCAACCTTCCTCTGTGGCATCAGGCAGTGCCAATTTAGACATTAGTATTATTAATTGTAACAAAATATGCCTAAATATATTAGAGTATAGTAGAGGTATCCGCATAGTCATTGTATTATTATGGATAAGTATTGTGGACAGAGGATCCCAGAGAAGAGCACAAAAGAAACAATGCAACCCCACAGTGTAGTGTTAAAAACAAATGTCAATTTATTGAAAAATAGAAATGCATTTACAAAGGCTTGGCATGAAGGCGACTTGGGAGTCAGAAATTGTCGGGGGGGGGGGGGGGGCATTTAGAAAACCACCAGCCAGTGGCCAAGGCTTGATTTTCTCTGGCTGCCACACTGACATTTCTGGCTCCCAAGTCACCTTAATGCCTAGGTTTAGTTGCCTCAAAAAAAATTCTAGTAGGGCCCTTCTCAATCCCTGGGCTCTGTAGCAGCTGTGTTGCCTACTATGACTATGGTTACTCTCCATTTAATAAAATAGCATAGATTTTCAGAAAATAATAATTTTCAAATAAAGGGATTAATTGGAAAACCTTCATACACAGTTGGGGGCATTATTAACAAAGGCACACGTATCAGTCAACTTGTGATAATTTAACATATAGTGGGGTTACTTGGAAAATAAATCAAATACCTACAATGGGTTGAGAAACAATATGCTACTGTGTTTGCTGTATGACTGTGAAAGCAGAATCACTTCTGTACTCAGAGGGGGATACTGTAGACTTAAATAAATATTTCCATCCAGGTTGATCAAATTTATACAAGACTTGTGTGCAAAAGGCTACCAGATAGATTCATTATCTATAGCTAGGGTTGTCCCGATACCACTTTAAGACCGAGTACAAGTACCGATACTTTTTTTTTAATGTCATGTGTCAGTATTTTTTTTTATTTTACAATTTAAATTTTTCATTTAATTATTTTTATTATTTATTGCTATATTTTTTTTCCTTAGCCCTGTTGGGGGGCTTTGGTGAGATATCAAGGGTCTTAACAGACCTCTGACATCTCCCCTTTGAGACAGAGAAAGGGACTAAGGATACAGATTCCCCAGTCCCTTTCTCAGCTGCACTGAAAATGAATGGACAGGGGACAGAGGCTCCTATCCATTCATAAACTGAAGCATCGTGAACACAGGTGATCACTTACTCTGTTCATTCGGAAAAGGTAGGAGCCGGGTTTAGCGGCTCCTACCGCCGCTCTCCATCCTGACAGAGGGGGCGAAGGAGGACATGGAGGATGACACAGAGCACGGAGGGAGAAAGCAGCAGCACGGAGGGGGGACACAGCGCATGGAGGGGGAGAGCAGAACGGAGGACGACAGCAGCAGTTGCACGGAGGGGGAGAGCAGAACAGAGAAGGACAGCAGGAGCACGGAGGGGGGGACACAGAGCGTGGAGAGCAGAACGGAGGAAGATAGCAGCAGCACGAAGGGGGGACACGGAGCATGGAGGGGAAGAGCAGAACGGATGGGGGAACTGGAGGAGGATACAGGGAAAGTCAGGTATCAGGTGAAGTATCGGAGCAATTTCCCTGAGTACAAGTACTCCGGGAAATGCTTGGTATCGGTCCCGATACTAGTATCGGGACAACCCTATCTAGAACATATTAACACTTCTAACAAAACAGCACAATCACTAGGAACAGATAAATAAACATAACACAGAATGGTCCATTATAACCACCAGGGCTCACTTTTATTACATAAAGGTATAGATGCAAAGAATGGTAGCAGGTTTTTCTGATGCAAAAACTCATAGCACCCATTTTTCCTATTCCTCTATGTACATGGAATCAAGCCTTTGGAAAACATACAAGAGGTTTACGAATATTTGCACATCTTCTAAAAACATGTTTAGAACAAACATTGCTCCATTTGTTTTGTTATTTATCCTCAAAATGAACATTCTTCCGTTATTACATGAGTCATTAATGGACGCCAGGGATTTGTAGGGCAATTTGTAATGTTTGATATTTTTTTATGACTGCTGGAATCTTCCCAAAAGTCATTATCATGGTTATAATTAGAGAGAAACTTACAGGAATAATGGAAGAATGTTGTCTGTAAGTAGAAATTGATGGGTATGAACTTATATAATACAACATACTCTCGTCTCAAGAGAATAAGCAGAGAATGCTACAATGAGACATCCAGTGTGCTGGAGCCCCCAGTTCCTTCCAATGGTGAAAATGGAGTCTCCATTTATACTTTATACAATGTCAAATTGCGGAATGTGCTCCCTGCAACTGTGATAATATTACCCCCAACATATCGGTTGCTCAGAGACCTTGGACTAAGCTTTACTGCATTTAGAAACTACTATTTGGCTTAACAAAATAACTTTTTTCCCCCAGAGTTAATGGAATAAAACTTACAATCTATGATGGGCCAATAACTAAGCACAAAAGACCAAGGGAGGTGAGTCACTTAGATTTATATTCACAGAAAAACTGAGGCTTTTCTTCACACATAAATTAGAAACTAATCCCCTAAAGTGATGTGCATTCAAAATTTACTTTATACAGTATCAAAATAATTTAGGAATACTTGTAATAAATAAACCACACATTTTTAATTATTAATACAGTACTTGAAATCAAAAATTGTTGGAGTGCTGTGCAAGACACGCCAAAGATTTAAAAGGTATAATATAGTTAAATAGAAAAAAATGGGAATTGAACGGTGTACTTAATCTGCCAACATCCTACATAGCATCATAGACAAAATTATGCAACAGGGTGCATTAGGGGATGCCCCCTTGGACTTTGTATGGCAGAAAAAGATAGTAATACGAGTCATAATAAGTAAAAAAAAACAACGGCATATTAAGGCCTATTTTATTGATATATAGAAGATAAAGTGCATTGTGTAAAAACACAGGTTCACTTGAGATACACAGTGGAACAATAAATCAATCAATCGTTAGAACATAGAACATAACAAATTAGCCCACAACTATTGATCCAAATTGTTGCTCAAAATGAATTGAGGTCAGCTAGTTGGATTCACATACATATACCCAACATGTAATACACACTTATACTTATGCTCATATAATTATCTTCACAGCGCTGGCCTTGCTGTAGTGCCTTCCACACCGGGCGCTTTTTGTGAATGTGTTATGACACCAGGGTTGTGGGCATATTTCATAGCCATCTGGCTGTGTATGGATCTATGTGGCCAACGTGTCCTGCTTTTTCGTGATGCTTTTACATTCACTTTTTGAATCAGATATATGTACCTTTTGGTTACTGTTAGGACTTTAAAAAAGTTTGTTTATAATATGGTTATTTTTTTTTTCTATAAATACCATTACATATCTGAATTTATATTACAGACAAGAACACTAGCCTACCAACTAAAATACTACCCCTGATGAAGGAAAAGATGCATATCAATGCAATAATTTCCGAAACACGTTGGGTATATGTATGTGAATCCAACTAGCTGACCTCAACAATTTGGATCAATAGTTTTGGGCTAATTCGTTATGTTCTAATGATTCATTTATTTATTGTTCCACTGTGTATCTCAAGTGAACCTGGGTTTTTACACAATGCACTTTATCTTCTTTATATCAATAAAGTAGGCATTAATATGCCTTTTTTCACTTATTAGGACTCCTATTACTATCTTTTTCTGCCATACAAAGTCCGCGGGGGTATCCCCTAATGCACCCTGTTGCATAATTTGTCTATGGTATAATATTGTTAAACATTTTATATCAAGAAGCCCTGCACTGGTCTATATAAATGATTGTTTACTCACATACAGTTAATTGCAACCACTCAAACATCACATTTTTTAATTTGAAACTCTTGTCGCCTACATAATGCATATGCGGCAGCAAAGAGGGCAGGCTTCAACAACCAGACGCCGCACATATACATCTATGTGGGAGCCAAGATTTCTTGACTGAGCTGTCAAAGGCATCTTACAAAGACAGACCAGGAGCTGACAGGCCCGAGACTCAATCATGGGACCACTGACAGCCAATCACAGAGGTCACATGATCTGGCAGTCTTTCCTGTCCCCACAAAAAGATCATGTTAAAGGAACACCAGGGCTGGACAAAAATAAAAATATAATCTACTGGAGCTTTCCAGTGCTTAGATGTGGTGGCTACAATAGTTGGGTTCCCCCCGCCCCCCCCCCATTTTATTTTCACCGTGTGGTCCTGCCAGTCTTAAGCCTCATACACACAATCAGATTATCCAACGGGAATTGTGTGATGACAGGCTGTTGTCGGAAAATCCAACCGTCTGTATACTCCATTGGACAATTGTCATCGGATTTTCCCCCAACAAATGTGGGTTATCATGCTTTAAATTGTCTGCCAACAAATGTGTGTTGATGGATTATCCGATCATGTGTAAACAAGTCCATCGGACAAAACACCAAAGCACAAACACGCATGCTCAGAAGAAATGCGAACCATAACACATTAGCAGAAGTTGCCCAAAGGGTGGCACTAAAGAGCTAAAAAAAAACATGGTTTCATGTTTGTTGGCCGACAATTTTTTTGTATGGATTACAAGTTCACGCTCAACGCCCTTCGGACAAAAGTCCTACGCTTTGTCCGCAGAAAATCTGATCGTGTGTATGAGGCTTTAGAATGACAACTCTCACTCATTGTAATGCATTTGTGGAAGAAATACTGCATAAAGCAATAGTGGATTGACATTTTCAGAATCGCATGCAGTATTTGGGAAAACACTTAAATTGTACGTAAACACTCCTATCGGTTTCAGCCAAGGAAGCTGCCATCTTAGCCTCTGTTTAATCTTCAACTGCCATGATGCTGCACATGTGATCAGTTATGACACGAGCCATTGGATGGTTTAGCAACTTGATTGAGAGTACAACCAATGGGAGTGTTACATTTCCGGCACGTGCTGGAAATGAAACTGGTAAATGGATGGGTTTACTTCTGCTTTAAATACCTCATGCAATCTGGTTCTGTGAATGGAGCCGATTGGCCCCAAGTTATTTTAGTATTTTTCCCCCAACTTCACAATTCATTCATCCCAAGTATAAAAATCTAAAGGTTGAGCACAATTTTCATTTATTCGTTTTCGAATTTTGACAGCTTTTAGCTTTTTCTGTGCATGTTTCTGAAATGTACCATATTTACAAGGGGGAGAAGTCTGAATAATACAAAACAATTCACAGGACTTATCCTGCTGTAGAACACTGGCATACAAGTCTATTTGTAATGCATATACCTGTCCCTTCCTCTACTAGAATTTGCCACCCCTTAATCCTGTTCTTTTGTTTATCCCTCAAAAAAAATGCAGTTTTCTCTGCATTTTGCCTTCACTTCTCCCATTTTTTTGTTTGCTGGCCTGAGATGGTTAATAATAAACAAAAGGGGAAATAGTCTGTGAATTCTGTCTGAAAAAACAGAATCAAAACCTCATTCAGGTCACAGCTTCTTCATCAACTGGTCTTTAGAAGTTTTCCCCAAATAAAGCGGAGCTCCACCCTAAAGTGGAACTTACGCTCATCGACTCCTCCCCCCTCCGGTGCCACAATTGGCACCTTTATGGAGGAGGGGGGACAGGATGCCTGTCTTTGACAGGTATCCTTTCCCACTTCCGGGAGTCCGGCTGCGGCCGTGATGCGGCAGTGACGTCACCGCGGGGCTCCCTCCTCCTCCTCTTAGGAGAGAGGAGCGGGGCCTCGCGCAGTAGAGTTCCTGGCGTGAAGCTGAAAGGCTACACTGCCGGGTTCCCTTACCCGCAATGGCGACGGCAGCACCCGACAGCTGATGGAAACATCAGCTGCGGTGCCGACATCAAGGGACAGGTAAGTGTCCATTTATTAAAAGCCTGCAGCTACTTCCGGTTCCGGCGCCGTATGTAGGAGACGCTAGCTCCGGAGGCTCCGCACTCACCGCCAGATAATTCTGCCTACAAAGCCCCAGACTACGGAGATATACATCCCCACATCCCGCGGGAACCCCAGCGGATGGAGAGATACCTCACTCAAGCCCGAGCGGCCAGAGGATCGGGCGCCACGGAACCAACAGTGGAGGCCTCGACCCTGGGCAACATGGCCGCTGCAGAGGTCACACGCGGCACTACCTCGACCCACGGAGGCCCGCAGCCAAGCTCCTCCAGTCCTCAGCTGGACAGTGGACCCCAACCGGAAGGTATGGACACCTCACTCCCCGCTATGCCTGACCACGCTAGCACCCATGAACGAATTGCAAAAGCAGTGGCTGCGCTGCTCTCACCCACTATTACAGCGGCGGTGGACAGGGCGGTAGCGGAGGGCATACAACAGCTCAGGGGAGAGCTGGGAGAGCACTCCACAAGGCTAGACACAATAGAACACCGGGTGTCCTCGGTAGAGGAAGACCAGCATAGTATGGAGACAGCCCTGGAGCGATTCACCCAGGACCAGCAGATCCTACACGAGCGCATGGAGGACCTCGAGAATCGCTCCAGAAGAAATAATTTACGCATAATAGGCCTCCCTGAGTCGCACAAACAAGGCTCCCTGATGGTCATTTGTGCAGAGGCCTTGCCGCAGATTTTAGGCCTAAACCACAGATGCGTGGTGGAAAGAGCGCATCGCATTGGCGCGCAATCTGAAGACCAGGCCCGACACAGACCCGTTATTGCCAAGTTCCTGAACTACGCTGACCGAACGGAGTTGCTACAGGCCTTTCGCAAGTCCAGATCGCTGGAGTTTGAGGGACACAAAATTCTGTTATTTGCCGACTATTCAGCAGAGGTATCGCGCAAAAGGAAAGACTTCCAACCTATCTGCGCTGAGCTATATAAAAAAGGTCTCCGCTTCACGCTGGCCTACCCAGCGGTGCTACGTTTACAAGCTCCAGATGGAAAACAACATACACTCCAATCGGTTGAGAAGGCCAGAGCATTCCTGCAATCGTTGTCCATCACGCAAGAGCCCTCAAGCACGTACGCAGACCGAGTGAAACAGGGCCCAAGGGAACAGAGAAGCCCACGCAAGGAACCACCGAAGCGCCTCAAGCCAACGCAGACATCTGAACACCAAGGATCCGGATGACTTCCACCCACTCCTTCTGGGATACCAACAGATCGTCTGTATTGATCCTTTATTTGCTCCTTTTATGTCCCCATCTCCTTACGGGGCTATTTTGATGCCAATACTGCAGGGCCGTTGCAGCGCGCACTAACACCCAGATACACATCCTGGGGTCTCCACCCTAAGCGCCATGCTGCAAAATCGACAGAATACCTGCAGCCTGTTATGGCATTGTGATCGTGAGCTCAGTTAACTTGTTACATTTTTCTTTTATTTTCCTCTGTTTTTAAGCAATATTGTTTATTTAGCCGATGGCATCTGATTTGTCAAAGCTGCCCACCTCATAGTTTACAGGCAGGGCTACTACGGCTCATACCGAAGTGTTAGGTTTGTATTCTGGGCCCGCCAAGGGTGCCTCCCTCTTAGCATTCAGTAGGTATGTACTCTTATCACACGATAGCCCGCAATCATAATTAAATTAATGATTAACCAGTCCGAGACCCGTAAACAGGCGATTGCAAGGTTTTCACATGAATATGGCTATGCCAGTACAATTTGCCCCCCCTACTGGCGGTGTAGCGGTACGTCCGGTGGGGAGAGTACATACGGAAAAAAGCGAAGTCAGTTGATTACTGTATGGTTGTGTTGAAGTTAATTTCTCTTTCTTCTATTTTCCTTTCTGTCTCTCTTGACACCTTTCCTTTTCCCATGAGAAGACGGTCTAGCCAATGCAAATGTGAGTCCGAAAGCTTCCTTTTATCATCCACACCTGAAGCCACCTCTCGGAAACAGGGTAAGAACACTATAAATCTCTACATCTTTACCCCCACACCACACTCACCATGACCCAATTACAAGTAATTTCCTGGAATGTCAAAGGGTTAAGAGCACCGACAAAGCGAATGAAAATACTCAGACACCTTAAACGTTTAAAGGCAGATGTAGCTTTACTACAGGAAACACACCTAGAAGATAAGGATTTTTTTAGAATGAAAAAACTGTGGGTAGGGAAAGTGGTGGGATCGACTTCAATCAACCGTAAGGCAGGCACGCTTATTTTGATACATAAAAACCTGGTTTATGACCTAATCACTACCACCAATGACTCAGAAGGGAGATGTACATCAATACTTCTTAGACTCCCCACAGGAGACATTCGGATCTCCAACATTTATGCCCCCAACTCTCCTGACCAGGAATACTTCTCACGATTGACACCACTCCTACAACTACATGACTCCACCCCTCATCTTGTGGGGGGCGATTTCAATTCGACTCTCAATGACCAGGAAGACAGGTCCGGACCTAGACTACAACCTCGAGCAGCCCATTCCCCCCGACCCACCCCACTATGGCATATGACACAGGCAATGAACCTTATTGATACGTGGAGGCTGCAGCATCCCATAGACACAGGCTTCACTTTTTACTCACCAGTTCACAAGACTTTTGCAAGACTTGACTACTTTCTGTGCACACATGCTCTCCTACCACGCATACATGACACGATCATACACGACTTGGTGATCTCTGACCACTCCCCAATCGCGATTTCACTCAACTATCTTAGGCCAACTACATCTCCCCCTCAATCTTGATTCCCAGCCTATCTAGCCCATGATGATGATTTTAAAGCTATGCTGACCGCAGCTTGGGCGGAATACTTACGTGACAATGCCCAACACATGGACAACCCTAACTTACTCTGGGAAGCGGGTAAAGCTTACATGAGAGGTAGGATTATCTCATACGCAGCGGGGTACAAAAAGAACGCACAAAGGCAATTCGTGGCAGCGAATAACCAACTGCGCATAGCACAGCAAAACCTTAATAACAACCGCACAGACAGTAACTTTAAGGAATGGGTAACATCCAAAGAAAGATTTGATAATTGGGCGGAAAAAGTGGAAAAAACAAAACAATCAGCAGCACAATTGCTTTTCCACAAATTTGGGAACAAAGCAGGCAAACTCCTAGCCAGACTCACTAGGGGCCCCTACACGCCGACACACATTGACAAGCTTAGGAACCCCGATGGCTCTCTATCCATAACACCCAAAGATGTCAATAGGACATTGGAAAACTTCTATAGCACACTGTATAGCGCAGAACCGGTGGATAGGGATCTGGCCGAAACCCTTTTAAAAACCACTAAACTTCCCTTGATAGACCCCGAACAACTAGAACAACTAAATGCGCCCATATCCCTGACAGAAATTAAACAGGCATTGGGAGGTCTTTCTAATGGAAAGGCGCCTGGACCAGATGGGTACACACCCGAATTCTACAAACTCCTGAACCCAGACCTTCTACCCACTCTCCACACGGTTTTCAATCACATATGGGCAGGAGGACCGTATCTTCCTACGGGACACCTGGCCAATATCAAACTTATTGCGAAGAAAGGGAAGGACCCGCTAGACCCAGGATCCTTTCGCCCCATCTCATTACTAAATGTAGACTCCAAGATATTATCTAAGATTATAGCCACCAGACTGGGAGATATTATGCCATCACTTATACATAACGCCCAATCAGGATTTACAAAAGGCAGATCCGCCGCGGCTAATATCCGTAAAGTACTGATGGCCCTCGAATATGCACAGACACACCCCTCTGACGATGCAGCGATAGTCACCCTTGACGCGGAGAAAGCATTCGATAACGTCAGTTTCGAGTGGCTTTCTCTGGTTATGCAACGTTTGGGCCTGAAGGGGTCGTTCTATTCCTTCATCCAAAACGTATATTCAGCCCCCTCCGCCACGGTCACTGCAGCAGGCATACAGTCCCCACCCTTCCGTCTACACAGAGGAACGAGGCAGGGGTGCCCTCTTTCCCCTCTGCTCTTCAACCTCGCTATAGAACCCCTATCCCGCCTTCTTTCTCTGTCCCCTCTATTGCATGGGCTTCACATAGGGCAGGAGGAATTAAGAGTAGCTCTCTTCGCAGACGACATACTGATATTTACTTCATCTCCCCACACGGACATACCGGCCATACAAGATATTTTTGGAGACTTCCGTAAGTGCTCGGGACTCAAAATTAACTTCTCGAAGAGCGAGATTCTCCCCTTAGGTATCACCCCCCTGCGCCACGCCCACCCCCCCCTTCTTTAAGAATAGCGAGTACCTATATAACATACCTAGGCTTGCGGATTGGCAAAACACCGTCTTCTCTATACACTCTGAACTATCCTCCTTTGATTAATAGGTTGGTGGCTGAACTTGAAACTTGGATGGATCTTCCTCTCTCTCTCTTCGGGAGATGCGCATTATTTAAAATGGTCAGTTTTGCTCGCCTACTATATCCCCTACAGACACTGCCCTTACTGCTAAAACATAAGGATATCCAATTATTAAACAAAGCCATAACCAAATTTATTTGGAAAAAAGCCAAGCCGAGAATAGCTCTGACCAAACTGTTTCTCCCGAAGAGTGAGGGTGGAGTGGGTCTTCCCAATATACGGCTATATAATTTGGCCTGCCTACTAAGGGTCGGGCTGGACTGGATACTGGGTTCCTCCAAATACTCTAACTTCAACCTTGAGTCATCGTTGGTCAGGCCTTCTGACTTAGCGGCCATACTCCATAGCCCACTGCAGAAACTACCAGTGTCAATCAAACATAACCTGCTCTTCAGAGACACCCTAGTGGCCTGGCGAGAAGTCAGAAAAAAACTGGGGCTATCTCCACTATTTTCTAAGCACCTCCCGATTTATGGGAATCCAATGTTTACACCCAGTCTCCAGTACGAGCCCTTCTCTAAATGGAGGGACAAAGGTCTAGATAAGATTCGCTCCCTTTTCCGGGATGCCACAGGCACTATCAAATCGTTCTCCCAGCTGTCACTGGAATTCCACCTCCCCCAAAACCACTACTTCCCATACATGCAATATGTAGCCTTTATAAACAAGATATGCCCGAATAAATCTGTTCGCCTCCGAGCATCATTCATCGATACCCTTGTTAAAAATGGTACCTACTCAATATCGGACATACACTCCACTGCTTGGTAAACTGTCAGTACCCCTACAAAAAACCTCCATGTCGTCATGGGCCAAAGACCTGCCCGGTATTGTGGAAGTGGATGACATCATACATGGGTACAGTCTTACCAGGTCTGTCATTCAAAATGAGTCGTGGAGAGAGACCCAATTCAAGATCATCCACAGGGCGTACTACCCCTTTTCTGCATCAAAGGCCCCTGAAATAGGCCCGGCCTGTCCCTGGTGCCTAACAATCAAACCAACGCTTCTACATAGACTCTGGAACTGCCCTCCAATAGTGCAATTCTGGACGTCGGTTATCCGCCTAGTATCCAAAGTGACTCAGTATTGCCCCATGATGGACCCGACACTCCTACTTTTTGGTTGCCCCCCCCGCATGGAAACACACGCCTCCATATATCACCGCCTGCCCAGACACACGCGGCAATGGATACTACTAGCCCTGCTCACGGCTCGCAGGACAATCCTCCAACACTGGATCACTCCATCCCCTCCCTCTATATCAGCCACGATAAAAGAGCTGAAAATTTTGCTACTCAGAGATAACATGGACACTCGCTCCACTCCCTCGCTCTCCAAAATCCAGTTTGAATTAAAGTGGTCAGCTTTCATCTTGCAATACCTATCTACCTCAGAAAAAAATGCCTTATCCACAGGTTCTTATACTTTTACATCTCCCCAACCTCCGTGACCACCACTCACCCAAGGTACTATGATGTCACAGTGTAACTATCTTCCCCTCCCCCCCATTACCCTTTAGCTTTTGACTAATGACTCAAGCTCACATATGGTGACCCAAGGTATTAAGCTATTGTTAAGCTATTGTTCTAGCTATTGTGCATCTAGAATATATAAAGATCTCTTCTTGCTCTCCTCCCTCTCTCTACTTGTTTCTTTAGCCTTTACTTACCTTTATCTTTACCTTTACCTCTCCCTGGAGGTCTGTCGTATAGTCCTAAACTAGCCCAACAATCGAACAAGTCCATGAAATATCTATACCTGTTTGTTAATGCTGTACACCATTGGATTATTTATAATTCTTTTTGGACTAGGCATTGTACCCCAGTCCTTTTGTATTTGTTGTACGATTTTCCTATAAACCCAATAAAATATTTTGGAAAAAAAAAAAAAATATGCAGTATGTGTAGCTGCTGGCTTTAAATTTTTTATTTTTTCCCCCGGACCCCCCACTTTAAGCACTTCTTTTCACATAACCTGTGTAGGATAAGTAAACTTCCATCAGCATCATTCAAGCAACAGAAATGACACACGAACAAACCAGCCACAAAGGAAATGGTATACATCATAATCTTTATTCTGTGTAGGAAAATATCTCAATTAAGAAAATGTAACTGGCATCACCACCAATTCCTTCCACAGGTGAACAGAGAAAATGGCAGTTTATAGTATATTAATTCACATTTACAAACAGTTCATAAAAATATACGAGCTTCTTAATATACTGCTACAGCTCAGCCCCAGACAATGGCTCCATACATTTTACATCACAATTATTCACAGTGTGCCAGAAGCCCAGTCATGTATTCAACAGCCTAGGAGGGTTCACTATGCTGTAAAAGAAATCCATTAAAATAGAAATATTAGCGTGAATACTGCCGACTTGTTTTTGAAGATGCAGTATGTGGGGATGTCCACCTTACCCTTCCTAAAAAAAACTGTTAAGTCACTTCTCCTCAAAACATTGGTCCATATAAAGAGCCATGGAATTTCTCTGGTGGCATCCTTGTCCTGGGGCAGTGACTCGCAAAGTAGTGAAACAAGGATCAGGATGATGATATTCACCTTCAAAATCAAGTCAGCAAAGTTATCTTCCTCATTGCAAACGGATCAATTCCCTTTAAAAGGCGTCTGTTGTCTCTCAACATTCACTTCTACACCTCTCTTCCACACCATGTACATTTAGGTGCCATATTTCTGCAAATCCTGATTATGCCCACCACCGTTTCAAATATGATCTTTTGATTATCTGATGGTTTGGGTATTTCACACATATCTACATTAACCACTTCTCGACCGCCGCACAAACATATACGCTGACAGAATGGCACGGCTGGGCAAATGGGCGTTTATACAAGTCCCCTTTAATTTGCCGCCGTGTGGTCACGTGACCATGCCCGCGGACTATGTTCGCCGGGGTCACGCGATCTGGTCACAGAGCTGAAGAACGGGGAGATGTCAGTGTAAACACAGCATCTCTCCGTTCTTCCTAGTGACGTCACTGATCATCTGTTCCCTGTCATCGGAAACAGCGATCAGTGACGTGTCACTCGTAGCCACGCCCCCTAGCAGTTAGAATCCCTCCCTAGGACACACTTAACCCCTTCAGTGCCCCCTACAGCTTAACCCCTTCACTGCCAGTGTAATTTATACAGTAATCGGTGCATTTGTATAGCACTGATCGCTGTAAAAATGATAGTGGACCCGAAATGGTGTAAAAAATGTCCAATGTGTCGGCCATAATGTCGCAGTCACGTTAAAAAAAGGAAAAAAAACGCTGTTTGCCACCATTACTAGCAAAAAAAAAAAATATTAATAAAAATGCTATAAAAAAACTATCCCCCATTTTGTAGACGCTATAACTTTTATGCAAAGCAATCAAACGCTTTTACCAAAAATATGTAGAAGAATACGTATCGGCCTAAACTGAGGAAAAAAATTGTTTTTATATATTTTTTGGGGATATTTATTATAGCAAAAAAGTAAAAAATATTGTATTTTTTTCAAAATTTACGCTCTATTTTTGTTTATAGCGCAAAAAATAAAAACCACAGAAGTGATCAAATTCCACCAAAAGGAAACTTTATTTGTGGGGGGAAAAAAAAGGACGTCAATATTGTTTGGGAGACAAGATTGCGCAGCCGTCAGCACCTGGGTCTTTGTCCAGCCAAATGGTCCGGGGCTTAAGTGGTTAAAGGAGTGGTAAAGGCAGAAGGTTTTTTAATCTTAATGCATTCTATGCATTCAAATAAAAAAAAAAAACTTAAGTGCCCCATCTCTCACTTACCTGTGCCCCATCTCTCTCTCTCCACGAGTGCCCTGGCCATCCAAGACGCTCCTCCTGATTGGCTGAGACACAGCAGCGGCACCATTGGCTCCTGCTGCTGTCGAACTCAGCTAGCCAATTAGGAGAGAGAGGGGGCAGGGTCGGGCCAGGCTCCATGTCTGAATGGACAAAGGGTGCTGCAACTTGGCTCAGGTGCCCCTATAGCAAGCTGATTGCTGCGGGGGCACTTGGCAGGAGGGAGGGGCAAGGCGTACAGAAGATGGACCTGAGAAGAGGAGGATCTGGGCTGCTCTGTGCAAATCCACTGCACATAGGAGGTAAGTATAACATGTTTGTTATATTTAGAGAGAGAAAAAAAATAGACTTTACAATCACTTTAAAGTGTTTGTTAACCCAACAATCCCTATTATGTGCCTGCATCAGCATGTACTTTTATGAGAAAGCATCCTGTTTTCTATGTATTGCTTCCTTTGTGTGAAATCCCTGGTGGTCTTTCTAGTCCCTCTGTTTTCCTATAAAAGGTGGCCACACTAAGCAGAAGAACACACCGTAGTCAGTTCTGCAGCTGTGTTGGGAACTCAGCCTGGTCTGCTCCAATGATTAGACTTGTTCTGACACACCTTGCCTGCACAGCCATTCACTGGGAAGTTCTGTGTTCTGCTGTTTTAGTTTAGTTTTTTTAGAACATAGAGAGGGGTAAATGACACGGCACAAGCACTGTGCTGTATATCATGCTTTAAAGGATTGGGATTTTTTTTTCTTTTCCAAAAAAAGATGACATGACTATTTAAATCAATGTCGATTATTGTACATACCGTAAATAGATAAGACATCCCCTAAAATAAGCCCTAGTGTGTTTTTTGTAGCAAAAATTATATAAGACTAGGTCTTATTTTTAAAAGAGAAGAGAACAAAAATAAGAATGCAATATATTGCAGCTTACCAATCTATAAATGCAGTGGCTGCATTTGTTTTCTTTTTAGGCCCGTTTCCCTTCATTTTCACCTGGTGATTTTGCCAGACAGTGTCTCCGCTCCACTGAAGCAAAAGAGTCACCCCTGACCAGCAACATTGCCAGTCTGGGAAGAGGGTAGTGTTAAACTAGCAGATTTAGATGAACGTGACTAATGCCGCGTACACGTAAAAAAAAAAGATGTTTTTTGGCATTTGGAAAAGACAAAGTTTTTCCAACTTCATCATTAAAACGACGTTGCCCACACACCATCGTTTTTAAAAAATGCTCTAGCAAAGCGTGGTGACGTACAACACGTACGACGGCACTATAAAGGGGAAGTTCCATGCGGATGACGCCACCCTTTGGGCTGCTTTAGCCGATTCCGTGTTAGTAAAAGACGATTTGCGCTTTTCTGTCTGTTACAGCGTGATGAATGAGCTTACTCCATTATGTACGGTAGTTTTACCAGAACAAGCGCTCCCGTCTCATAAATTGCTTCTGAGCATGCGCGGGTTTTTAACGTCGTTTTAGCCCACACACGATCATTATTTACAAACCGAAAAACGACAGTTTAAAACGTTGTTAAAAAATGCAGCATGTTCGGAATTTTTTTTTGTCGTTTTTCAGAACCCGAAAAAATTATGTGAAGCCCACACACGATCATTTTAAATGACATTTTTTAAAAACAACGTTTTTTTCATGCCAAAAAATGATCGCGTGTACGCGGCATAACAGGCTAAATGTCCAACTAACACTTTTAAGCAGTCACAGCAACAGTTTTATTTCCCTTTGGGATAAAAATTTTACATAAATCAAAAAAAGCTGATCATTGTCAGTGTTTAATAGCTTGTCTTAACACTCTGCCACTTTTGCTGATCAGTTTGTTCCATTAAAGGAAGTTAAAAAATAACACTTATTGGCACTATCACCAGGTGAAAAGAAAGGGAAACCCTAAAAAAGGAATCTAACACACCCTCCACATCTAAGCACTGGTAAGCTGTGATAGATTATATTTGTGTTTCTTGGGTTTACTGCTTTAAAATAAGAAGATGTCTACCTTAAAAGAGAAGTGCAGGATTTAGACAAAACACACATACTCACATATGCAGCTGCAGCACCTTGCTGATGACCACCAATCACTCAGTTTTCGATCTTCACTGAGCAGAGAGAGAGGACTGTTAACTCCCTGGCTCTCTGCTCTGCCCCTCCAACACTCACTGAAGCGCTGGGTTGTGAAGGGAGTAGGGGCGACTGGCTCAGGCTCTCAGCAGTGAGTCGAGAGGCTGAGCCATTTCCCCATGGTGGATCCCAGCATTAATGTCAGGATACCTGCAGAGACTGGACCTGTGACTTAAGCGACAGCAGGCTTCAGCCCGCTGTTGGCTGTATATGGATGAACCAAGTGCAGTCCTGTGACCCACAAGAGACGTATGGCCAAAAAAAACTTTGGCCATACGGTACTTTTCTTGAAACAAGGACACAGAAGTGAGATACAGTTACATACCGAAATATGACTTCACCAGCCTTACTGAACTGAGATTAGTGGACATCCCCCCATTCCTGCTCTGTGATCCACCTTACCTACATTGGTCAATGCAAAAGTAGGTAAAGAACAAGCATTTAGTGGAGCTGTCATGAGACACGGCTTCTAACCATCGGATTCAGTAATGATGCAAGAATAAATTCCATTATGAGTACTTCAAGTAACATGGGCTTTAAAAGGACAACGTTTTCTGTAACTAAATTACAAACATACTTCAATGGTTTGTAAAAAAAGAAAACAATGGCAAATTGGACAATTTAAATGGAATTTAGATGGAAATTAAAAGCTGTTGAAATCACGTTATATGAACAATTAATGATTCTTTCAATACAGTGGGAGAACAGCTAAAATTAAATATCTGGCATGCCAACAAATTACATTGCTTTGCCTGTCTCTGTATTTGAAAGCATAGAGAAGAAAAGGAGATGTGTCTATTGTACTACTAAGATCTGTCCAACTACAACAATATAAAGGAGGAAAGAATGGCAACAAACAGGTCCTATTTTTTGGCTATGACTAGAGGTATGAGCACCCCATAGACACAAGTATTGGGACGCCTACCTTTACACGCACATGAACTTTAATAGCATTCCAGTCTTAGTCCGTAGAGTTTAATATGGAGTTTTCCCACCTTTTGCAGCTTTAACAGCTTCAACTCTTCTGGGAAGGCTGTCCATAAAGTTTAGGCGTGTGTCTAAGGGAATGTTTGACCATTCTTTCAGAAGCGCATTTGTGAGGTCAAACATTCCCATAGGCACACTCCTAAACATTGTAGACAGTCTTCCCAGAAGAGTTGAAGCTGTTATAGCTGCAAAGGGTGGGCCAACTTAATATTGAACCTTACGGAACAAGACTGGGATGCCACTAACACCCCTTTCACGCTGAGGGCGTTTTGCAGGCGCTATAGCGTTAAAAATAGTGCCTGCAATCCACCCTTAAACAGCTGCTCTATTCACTCCAGTGTCAAAAGGCTGAGGGCTTTCACACTGGTGGTGCGCTGGCAGGGCGCCAGAAAAAGTCCTGCCAGCAGCTTCTTTGGAGCTGCTAATGCTCTCTGGGCCCATTGAAATCAATGGGCAGCGCTGCCGTACCGCCGGCAATACACCGCTGTAGCGGCGCATTGCGGGCGGTTTTAACTCTCTCGGCCGCTAGCGGGGGGGTTAAAAGCGGCGAGCAGCCGAAATGCGCCGCAAAACCGATGGTAAAAATAGCGGCGTTTTACCGCCGACGCTATGTACGGCACAGTGTGAAAGGGCTCTAAAGTTCATGTGTTTGTAAAGGCAAGGGGCCCCAGTACCTTTAACAATATAGTGTACATAAGCATATGCGAACCCTGTAAGAAAAAATAAATAAAAATACTGCAGTTTACCAGTCCTTAGAAGTTTTTTCTTTTTCAGCCCTTTTTCCTTTTATTATTTAACTGGTGATCCTACCAGTTACACACTTCCTGCTCTAGTGTGAAAATACTTTCTGGCATTGCTGTCTCAGGAAGTACAGAAAATGAGGAAAACACCATGCTCACTATTATCCCAGCAGCCGCTTCTGCATTTACCCCGTGCACATCAATATAATAAAAATTAAATAAGGTGCAGCGCTCACCTTAGTTATTTTTGCCTAAGACAGAAAATTGTTAGAACTTTAAAACACCTCCTCCTCCCCATTAACATCGGAAAAGGCGTTTTGTAGTTCATAGTAAAAGCTGGGAACAATGCTACCTATAACTGAGCAGCACAAGTAAATAGTGCATGAGGTATGAGCTCACTGGATTTCTGGCAGAAGCAACAGGTATTTTTTTTCTATTTACAGAACAAAACACTTTCAATGGTAAAAAAAATGTTTTGCGTTTAGAACTTCTTAATTCTTTATTCCCACCCAAGATATGACTGATATGGTGGACTTATATAATGATCTGAATTATTATATCTGCCAAAACATTTGTAATTTCAACCAGAAGGTGACATGACAACTCATTACCGATGCTTTCTATGTCCCCTATAACACTTTGAAAGTGTATTACCATACTGAGGCTTTTCCTTAGTTCGTCATCTCTAACCAAACACTTTGCTTGCCAGTTAGAACAGAAGCTTTGTGCAATTCATTTCAGCACGTATCATTTCCTGCTTTCTGCTGATTTCTGCCCTTAAGGGGGTTATGGGAAGATAATCTAAAGAAACATTTCAGGCCATGATAATAGCAGCATCTTAATGATTGTAAATGAGTACATTAATTGACTACATTTTTTTTATATTAGCCTGAGGTTTCACTTTAACCTTAGACATAACAGCGAATAGATATGCAACACGAACAGCTATGGCAGCTGAGAATAAACAGCATTTTTTTCAATGCAACATTGTACAAGTATACATAATGATAACTATTATCAGTGCAAGCTTGGTGAAAGGGTTTCAAAAGACATTAAAAAGCATGCACTGCCATCTAGTGGCTGAGTGATAAAGTTCAACATTCAGAAGTCTACAACAGTTGACAACTACAGCCAACATTTGAGCTGTGCCTTGCCAATACATACATGATAAATGAGCATATGGAAAAAATAATGCCCATATTTGTGGGTCAAAAATAAGAATGTAGATGACCAACAAACTGGTAAAGAACCAAGCAAACTGGTAAAGAACTTGCATGCCCAGCTGTCAATATGTACATCATGGAATGAATAATTGATAATACTGCTAATCAAGATTTTAAGAGGGTGCAACATACATTTAAAATATAATACAGACACATCTGGAACCATCAGGGCCTGGCAATGTAATGAATATACACAGTTCTTTCCGTACATTGGACCACTATGCATTTCTCTTGCTTGTAGTTAAGCTGTTAAAAGAGATATCAAAGAACTTTGCTGGAAAACCCTTTCCAGATGGCTGGGACAGATTATATATGGACAAAATGGACTCTCAGGTCTCTCTTACTGCTTTTGGTATTCTTATCCTCATTGAGTATTTACATAAACCCTTCCTAAACCCTACATGATTCCAAACCCATTGTGATGTAACTGCATCCCACTAAATTAACAGAGGAAATCCTGCCTTCTGCCTCTGTTCACATTTAGCATCAATCTACAGTCCACTCCAACGACGGCCAAGACACTCTTGGAAAGAGTTAATAATTGAATAGCTATGCCACCATCTCTGATTCACCTCTAGGTGGTGCTGTAGGTCAGATATGAAAACAGCTCCTGGTTTTGTGAAAAGTACTGGAAAGCCTTGAGGGATGCAGTCCACCCCCCCCCCCCAATCCCCCCCCCCCCCAAGCAACCTGACTCGGTTGGAAGTTCCCTTACAATTATCCTGCAATATATACATTATTATTATTCTCCATAGATAACAGTAAAGATGAAAGGAGAAAAATAGCAGAGATGTGGCTCGGAAAGAAAAAAGTCCACTTTTGCATTGTCAGATTCTGTATCCAGTTATTTCAGCTTCATCCCACTGCTAGCTGGCACAGGCAGCATAACTGAAAATAAAACAGGGTAAAAATTAAAGCAAACTATGCAGAGAACAGCCATTAAATATATACAATACACTGTATATATACACACACACACATTGAAAATAAATATCATGGGTGTTTTGAGAGGTAGTTTTTCTATTGACACTTCTCTATGTCAGAATGCACACACAGTTGCAACATTAAGCGCACATATAGCTGGACAGGAACATAAAAACATAAAATGTAAGTACTGGACAGTAAAGATAAAATGAACAAACAAGAAACAATAGGGAAATCTTGACTTGTCTACTGCCTCTGCTAAAGTCTATGTCAGAGTAAAAAAAAAAATGTGTTTATTCTGTATGTATTAATATCAACCTGTTCAGATATGAACAAATTCAGGAGGGAAAAAATATGATTCACAGAACCTTCCAAACCCAGCAGACCTCCGCAGACCATAGGACTCGCAATGGGGTTGATTTATTAAAACCGGAGAGTGCAAAGTCTGGTGCAGCTGTGCATGATAGCCAATCAGTTTCTAACTTCAACTTGCTCAATTAAGCTTTGACAAAAAAAATAGATACATAAATAAAACTGATTGGTTTCTTTGCAGAGATACACCAGATTTTGCACACTCTAGTTTTAGTAAATCAATCCCCGATTATGAAAATTAATGGGAAAAGCATAATTCAGTTATGTTTGATTGCTTTTCTGAGGTGTAAGAAATCTGTTATAGAAAAGGCAACACATATGGTGTGCGTTTAGCCAATAACTCTTCCTTTTGCTAGCCATTTGCGGCTCAAATTTCAGAAGTAGACAAACAAATAGGCAGAAATGTGAGCCTTGGGTGCCTATCAGCACTACCCGCCTCAAAAAACATCCTTCAAAAATCAAAAGGAGCCAGCTAGAGAATTGTCAGCCGACAGTAACTGCATCTTATAGGATACAGTCTTTGGCTGGGTATTCAGACAGCCACAATTGTCAGCAGTTGCCTAAAAATAATAGCCAAGACTGTTTAGTGTGGATGGGGAAATCTATTTGATGACTGAGAAAAATCCATGTTTGTATGGTTAGCCTTACTGAACTTCTCCCTCAAATTATATTATAAGCAACAATACAATCATCTGTTTCAACTATTTAGAGAAAATTTATGATTTGCCAATAAAATTAAATAACATAAAAAAAAAATGACTGGGATTATAAAAAATATAATTTAAAGAAGTACTGCTGGGTTATTTATAAAAATATACTGACGTGTAAGTGATGACTGGATGTATTGTCCCTACCAACCAATCAGACGGCAGCCGTTAATTTTCTCGTACAAGTCAAAGGCCAACAGCTAATTAGTTGCTATGGAAGACACTTGCATATTTCACTTACACTTTATGTACAATATATATCTGCTAAGTGCATTCTGTTATGATCATTAGCTGCTGCGCACTCTAGAAGGTATCTTACCTCTTATCTTTGTTGCTTGCATCAGAATTTATTCTGCCAGTTCTTAGAAGGTCTTGAGCGGTGAGCATCTTTTTCCCCCTTAACAGCAGAAGGAGCACATCAGACTCATGGCCAGCCAGAGATGTATGTCCTATACAGGAAGGCTATGTGCCAATAGAGGAATTCAGTATTGGGCTCTGATCCACTGGTCCTTTATAAAGTTCTCAAAAACAGGGTGGTCCAGCTAGTGGCTAACAGGCTGCAGCCTGCATATGTCAGCTTCCAAAATGGATCTTCTTCCGTGTCTTATTGGGGAACCTCACCCAAAACTCCCTTTGAGACACAGGTTCACCCTCTACAGTGGTCATTAAAATTTTCGACTTAGGATACAACTTGGCTGCAGCCACTAATCAATAAAATATTTTCCAACAATGTGTTCAATAAAAGTCAATTGTTAGGTCAACTTTGCTTGAGCAATGGCCACACTTGAATCAAAATTTGTCTGGCCCTGCTGAAACGGAAGAATTTTGATCCATCTCTAGCCAACTTTAACATTACTACTTTGGGCAGGTGGTGGATTTGGTAGCTCAGAAAATAAATCTGGAAGGTGTCGGTGACATTTCAAAAGCCAATAGACAGTCGAACCTTGATGGAAAATAACCCAATAACTAAATCATTTTCAATCAAAAATTACTAATATTTCTTAATCTTAGGTATACTTCTATTTATTCTAAAGAACCTTTCACTTAGGCAAGTTCCATCAATCTGGTATACATTATGAAGTTATTACTCTAAAACAAACTATATACATCTGATAAGTAAATAAATGATTTTGCGCCATTCCATCCTCTGTGCATAAATAAACAAATGTGATATTTGGTACAAAATAAATTTGGATCTAATTAGAACTTATTGCTATCACAATTATCACATAATAGCGCAGAGGATCATCATACTTTATATACATCTGATGCGGCTTGTTTATTAGCTATAGTATATATAAACCCATAAAGAAACAAAATTCAGCTTACTAGGCTAGGTTCGCACCTTCATGTCTGCATTTTTTTTCCATATTACTGAAATGCAGTCACGATGCATACACATAAAAAAAAATGTATAATTTATTTTACATTTTTTTTTATTTTTTAATAAATACATATCCTGTTCTTTAAGAACACTAAGGCCCCGTACACACGAGGAGACATGTCTGATGAAAACGGTCCATGGACTGTTTTCATCGGACATATCTCCTGGGAGCTTTTGGTCTGATGTGTGTACACACCATCAGACCAAAATCCCAGCGGACAGAGAACGCGGTGACGTAGAAGACACTGACGTTCTCAAACACGGAAGTGCAATGCTTCCACGCATGCGTCGAATCAATTTGACGCATGCGCGGGATTTTTCGGGACGCTGGTTACACGTCATAACCAGCGGACATGTCCGATTAGGTGTACTAACCATCGGACATGTCCGACGGACATGTTTCCAGCGGACAAGTTTCTTAGCTTGCTAAGAAACTTTTGTCTGCTGGAAAACTGTCCGCTAGGCCGTACACATGGCCGAACATGTCCACGGAAACTGGTCCGCGGACCAGTTTCAGCGGACATGTTCGACCATGTGTAAGCGGCCAAAGGAGAAGGACTGCTTAACACAGAGTACAGCAGCCCAGGTCTCCAGTGGTTTGATGTCCCTTGCACAGTGTTGCTCAGGGAGCATGTGTGCTGCCGATTGGCGTACTAGGAGGGTGGGCGTGTCAGACCAATAAAGAATTGGTTGACTGAGTTCTGCGTTGAGCAGCAGTCCGACTCTAGCCTAGTCTAGCATACCGCGAACAGAAGCTATTTTAGAACAAAAAAAAAACACATATGTTTATTACCCTATACACAGCCTGTCTGCAAATCAGTAATACCCAAGCATCAACTGGGCTTCAAGGCGTTCTTTTAAGACAATAAAAGTGCTAAACGGCATTCTTCGTGTTTGCATAGTTTTTCTGCTCGATAACTAAACTGCTGAATAAGATTTTTTTTTTTATAACAAGACGCGGGTATAATTTGCGGTTTTATAACTATTTGCACAATAGATACAATTTTATATACACATAACACTAAGTTTAAGTCAATGCTTTCTCTCGCTATTTAGAGGATTAGAAATCTGCTTTTATAAAAGCTGAAACAATAATAAAAACAAAGTGGAATATTTTAACGATATTGCTGGCTTAGAGTCCATGTTATTAATACGGATGAAGAGACAGGGATAAAAGTGAGTATACATAAAGAGAGACATATTGTATAACCCAGACATATCCCCACTCACATATGGCAGAAGCCCCAGTGCCTGCTGAGAGGAATGCACAGTGCCATGTTTATGTATATACAACTTCAATTACAGTACTTAGGACAGTTCCCCTAAATCCAATCCCTGGGAAGTCTGCCTGTCTGTCTCCTAGCACTGATGTCTCACTGTGAACAAGGGCAGACCAATGCCCTTGGCATAAAGACTTAAGTTGTTGGCTTTTACAGATCATGGGCTGCCTGGTTTTATAAAGCGGTGTACAAACTCTACTGAATAAAAAAATTATAGCAGTAAAAATGCAGCTCTATGTGACCCATTAGCACTGATCACAGAAAACAGAGATAATCAGAGTATTGGTAACCCAATGTCTACAATCGCATAAAGGACTTATAAAAGCAATTTAGGAATACAAAAAAGGAAAAAAAATACTCACCTACATGGCACCGATCCCAGCTGCAGATGTCCCCCACCGGCACTACACAGAGAACCAAATGAGCAAAGACTGCTGATCGCTCAGTAATCTGAACAGAGCTGGTGACTTTCCGCTCTACCCCTCCAGCACTTACTGGAGCTCAGAACTACGAAGGGGGTGGGAGCGGCTGGCTCAGTCTCCCAGTGGCTCTCTGAGAAAGCTGCCGGTCCAAGCATCAGGGTGGATCCTGACTGTAAAGTTGGGATCTTTCCAGAGCCTGGATTGGTTACATCAGCCTACAACGGGCTTTAGCAATCATATGATACAGCAGAGAAGTGGAGCCAAAATAGCTTTAACATTTTAATGAAATTTCAAAAAAGTCATTTTTAACACTTTGAAATCTGCCGTTTTTATTAAGAAAAAACATGGTGATCCAGCCATAAAGATCCTTGTTAAGGCATTTCCTATTTTAGAGTGATAACTGTCTGTGTCTCCCAATTGTGCTTCAACACTGTAGTCTCATGTGATTGGGTGACAGGTGGTCATGCGAGTATACATTGCACACACACGTTTCACTGTCGTCACCATCAGAAAATGTGGCCTGAGAATTTATATGCAGCAGTTGCTGGAGTGCTTGCAATTAGACAGGAAATGTCTGCAAAAGAGGCTGCATGGGATCAGCTGTGCTTATACAAAACAAAAGGATTATAAACGGGGAAAACTATAAGTGATTAAATATATATATACCGTATATATATATATATACCGTATATATATATATTTTTTTATTTACGATACACAACTCTTGTGCAAACCAAATGTCGTTCAGTTAGGGTTTATGTGTACTTTAAAATAAATATAAATTGGTGCAATGTAGACTGGACTTATTAAACAATTGTAATATTTAATCCTAAATTGAAGGGATGAGCTTTATATTCGGGTCGAACAGAAGTTCAACTCGAACATTGGCTGTCCGCTCGTTCGCCAAACAGCGAAGACCCTTTAAAAGTCTATGGGAGAAATCGAAAGTGCTAATTTTAAAGGTCAATATGCAAGTTATTGTCATAAAAAGTGTTTGGAGACGCGGGTCCTGCCCCAGGGTACATGTATCAGTGCAAAAAAAAAATTAAAAACAGCTGTTTTTTTCAGGAGCAGTGATTTTAATAATGCTTAAATTGAAAATAAAAGTGAAATATTCCTTTAAATTTCGTACCTGGGGGGCATCTATAATATGCCTGTAAAGTAGTGCATGTTTCCCATGTTTATAACAGTCTCTGCGCAAAATTAAATTTCTAAAGGAAAAAAGGTAATTTAAAACTACTCGCGGTTATAATTAATTATCGGGTCCCGGCAATACAAATGAAAGTAATTAAAAGTCATTGGGGAAAAAAAATGTGTGAGGGTCCCCCCAAATTCCATTACCAGGCCCTTCAGGTCTGGTATGGATATTAAGGGAAACCCTGCGACAAATAAAAAAAAAGTGGGGTTCCCCCAAAAATCCATACCAGACCCTTAACCGAGCACACAACCTGGCAGGCCGCAGGAAAAGAGGGGTGACAAGATAGCGCCCCCCCCCCCCCCCCCCCGAACCAGGCCACATGCCCGCAACATGGGGTCTGTGGGGCCCTTCTTTAGAGCCAAAGTGCTAGGCAGGTGCACCCTCTTCTTTCTTTCTACAGTGAACAGTCTATTGGGACTACCCCAGTCCTAAGAGGGCAGCAAAGCTTGGTGGCCACTCAAAAATATGAAGTGCTAAAAAAAAAAAAAAAAGGGAGTCTACTGACTCTAAGTACCATATTGAGTGCAGGAGAGAGCCTACTTTTTGGCTTCTGCTTTCTAGTGACCATGTTGTTCTAAGAACTTTAAACCAAGGCATGCCAGTAAAAATAAACAGGACATGCTCACCTTTCCTGTTGCCCCCACTGTCAAACATTTATCCAATGCTAATAAGTCCTCAGGTGCAAAGGAAGGAGTTCTCAATCTCCTGGTCCCCCCACTGGTTCCTCCCTTCAAACTCTACCCGTAACAAAAAACAGTAGTAATCAGTGGCGGCCCGTCCATAGGGACGCACGGGCGCCGCCCCCCCTCCCACAGTCACAAAAAAAAAACCAAAAAAAAACGGGCCCTTTAAGAACTTTTATTCGGCTAAAATGTCATTTTGACATTTTAGCCGCAGTTCTGGCGGCCGTCTATAGAGGGCGCTGCAGCGCCACCCCCTCTCGCAAATAACACACATTCGTGCATAAATGCACAAATGTATGTTATTGTTGGTTGCCAGCGCTGCCTGGTCTATTCAGATAACCGGATGCGGGACGCCGGTTACCCGAATAGCGGCAGCTGGTTGGCTGAGGGGAACTGCCTATCAAAGCCAGCGGCTCTGATAGGCTTTTCTCCGGCTCTCAGCTGTCTATACTCTGAGCGCAGGCAATCTGCGCTCATTGTATAAGACAAACGGCCGTTTCAGCCAATCAGGTTCCCGGATTCTGGTTATCAGGAACCTGATTGGCTGAAGCTTCACCACAGCGGCAGAAGACATCGAGGGAGCACATGGAATCCTCAGGTAAGTGCTTTTTACAGGTAAAGGGGCACAGTGACATCATGGGGCACAGTGGTGACAAAGGGCACAGAGGTGACAATTGGCACAGTGGCATCATGGGGCACAGTGGTGACAAAGGGCACAGAGGTGACAATGGGCACAGTGGCATCATGGGGCACAGTGGTGACAATGGGCACAGTGGCATCATGGGGCACAGTGGTGACAATGGGCACAGTGGCATCATGGGGCACAGTGGTGACAATTAAAGGGCACAGTGGTGACAATTGGCACAGTGGCAACAGTTGAGGGGCACAGTGGCTGCGTTTGATGGCATGGCACAGTGGTGACAATTGATGGCACAGTGACTGCGTTTGATGGTATGGCACAGTGGTGACAATTGATGGCACAGTGGCTGCGTTTGATGGCATGGCACAGTGGTGACAATTGATGGCACAGTTGCTGTGTTGCATGGCACAGTGGTGACAATTGATGGCACAGTGGCTGCGTTTGATGGCATGGCACAGTGGTGACAATTGATGGCACAGTGGCTGCGTTTGATGGCATGGCACAGTGGTGACAATTGATGGCACAGTGGTTGCGTTTGATGGCATGGCACAGTGGTGACAATTGATGGCACAGTGGCTGCGTTTGATGGCATGGCACAGTGGTGACAATTGATGGCACAGTGGCTGCGTTTGATGGCATGGCACAGTGGTGACAATTGATGGCACAGTTGCTGTTTGATGGCATGGCACAGTGGTGACAATTGATGGCACAGTGGCTGCATTTGGTGGCATGGCACAGTGGCTGCGTTTGATGGCACAGTGGCTGCATGTGATGGGCACAGTGAGGCTGCAATTTTTTTTTTTTTCGTTTGCGCCCCCCCAAAAAATTTTGAGCACCAGCCGCCACTGGTAGTAATGTAGAGGTCAGAAGGAGAAACCAGTGAGAGCTGAGGGAGGCTCAGGAGATCCACACTCCTGGAAGCGTTTCTCTTCTGACTGCAGAAGATCTTAGCAGTGGAGCAGTGCACATTCATGCAGGCAAAAAAGATCAGTATGTACAGTCTTTTTATAGTGCATTCTAAAGGACCTCCACACATGTTGCGGTAACAAGAAAGGGCAATACATAAGATAAGTATAAGAAAGAGGTATGCTATATGGACTGGTCTTTTGGCATGCATATGAAATGTCAACTAACATTTCAGTTGGGGCAAGTAGGGTAACTCCACTTTTAACAAAAAACATTTTCTGTACTAATGAATCATTTCAAAGGCTAATGTTTGCATAACGATCAAGCTTTTAGAGAGTCAAAGGCATGAGAGATCTTGACTGTTACTAACAGTACATAAAGGATAAACAAAAAATGATTCATAAATGTGAAGGGTAGAGCTGCAAATGTGCAATCAAATTAATCTTGTTAATAGCAGTTAAAAGGCTACCTCAACTAATCCCTTCTATATCATCGGATCGTTTGTCTGTAATTGCCAAAGTCACCCTCTGTCATTTCTGCTGAGAGCAATGTGTAAAAAGCAGAGACCCAACTATATATAGGGCACATACAGATCATTGCTGCCTCTGGAGTCACACAGCCATCCTTTCATATCAGCGTTGTGTTCTCAATACAGTCTAAGCCTATACAGCAGGAGTATCCAACCTACAGCCCAAGAGGTCTATGAATGCGGCCCAACACAAAATCGTAAGCTTACGTAGAAATGTTGACTTACTTTTTTGGAATTTTTTGGTAAAAATGCGTCTACACTTAGCAAACACATGCAGAGACGGAGAAAAAATTGACAGTGCGTCTTCACTAGACTTTTATAAGTTTTATCTTCCCGAAGAAAAAATATCCCACTCTTGACAATCACACCTTATTCATGTCATGAGTTTTTGGCAGCACCTATATTTGCAAGCAACTATTTTCAAGGATGAAGTATGCAAAAGGGCAAAATTGGATCCAAAATATCGGATGAGCACCTTGAGAATGCATTAAGAATTGCTACCACATCCATCGAGCCAGATAGTTAGCATTGCGTTAGTTTATCAAAAACCGTGTCAAATATCACACTAGTTTTAGGTTGTCCTCTTTTACTTTTACAATTAAAAAAAGTTCCAAAAATAAAGTTTTATTACTCCGGTTCCTCCTGTCTGATCCAGGTATTTGCTCCCACTTTCGGCAATAGAGCGCTGTAGAATCCACTGCGATCTATGCCATGTCTGGCCCATCACACATGTCCCAGAAGACAGCAGGGACTAGTCCGGATGTGCAGCGCGACTCACGCATGCACAGTAGGGAACAAGGCTGTGAAGCCGCAAGGCTTCACTTCCCGATTCCCTTACCGAATATGCCGGAACCTGCACCCGAGGGACAATTCGGCTTCAGATGAGGACATTGCGAACGCCCTGGACAGGCAAGTGTCCTTATTTTAAAAGTCAGCAGCTGCAGTATTTTTTTCGCCAGAACTCTGCTTTAACTTGATCTGCCCGACTTTTTTGATCATCAGCTATCCTTATTGTTAGTGTAATTTATGTGTGGCCCAAAACAAACACTCTTGCTATACAAGATGAAACTGCCTATCCCCCCAAATTATCTGCCACCTGAGCCAATAATAGACTGTTCTGAACATAAAATAAAAATAATAATAATACTCTGTTGAGCAGGAGACTCAAGCATTTGTGTATGAGATGTTAGAGAGCCCCTTTTGGATTTTTGGATTTAGCACACCTAAACTGATACTTTACATTTTACCTTGCCGTAATCTATATTTACCAAGAAAATGTTCTTTTGACAATCCAACTGTAATAAGTAAAATCTTACTGGTATTTTCTACTGCCTTTTTGCACACTGTTGCCCCTTCCATTGCCCTAATAAATAGGCACAGTACTGTAGATCATCATATCTGCATTCCAGAACAAAGTGACCTTGTAGGACTGAGAATGGTTAATCTAAATGGTGCATTAACCACTTTCAGAGACAATTTCAGATCCCCAACAAGGTTGAGCATTACACTTTTTTCAGCATAAAGCTGAACTCCAGGCACACATAGTTTTATTTCAATATATTCCTCAATAGCCACAAATTATATAATTCCACTCTGTTCATAAGGGCCCTTTCACATGTACGGACAAACGGTCCGTTTATTACAAGTCCGTTTACGGACTTGTAATGGTTCCCTATGGGATTGCAGACGTTAGCGGATGATGCATCCGCTAACGTCCGCAACCATCCGCGTCCGCAAAGATCCGCTTTTGCGGACGAAAGAAACCCTATTTTTCTTCCGTCTGGCGGAACGGATCGGATGAATACGGACACACGGTCCGTATTCATCCGAATCCCCATAGGCGAGAGCGGAGGAGAGACAGGGCGGTCTCTGCACAGTGTGCGGGGACCGCCCTGTCCGCCGACAGCTCAGCGGGGGATTTACGGAGGAATCCCCGCTGAGCCAAACGGGCTAACGGAGCGGATCAATTACGGATCCGCTCCGTGTGAAAGAGCCCTAAATGCCTCTACAAACTCTGATATAACCATTCACGTCAGCAGTGATATCATCATTTTGCATTACATAAGAAGGACCTAGCAGACCCACCCAGTACAGGTTGCCTGTGGAAAACTACAGGAGGGTACCCGCTTCCCGATTAGCGGTGAGGAGAATCAGGAAGACCATAGCGAATATTAATTTGCTATTGTCACACAACTGGGTGGGCCCAGGGCACAGTGCTCTGCGCCCCAAGCCCAGCCTTTTTTGAAGCCAATTAGAGCCTTATGTTCTAATCATGTGCTTAAAAAAAGTGGGACGGGCCGCCACTGGTGACCAGTCTTGATTACAGGAAAAAATGCACAGAGGTAATGTTTCACACTGAGTTACTGCACAGATCTGGAAAAAAAAAATCACAAAGCCCATCAAGATTTAAGTAAGAACACACACACACACACACACACACACACACACACACACACACACCTATTGTATTTAAACTGTACACTGTATATGCCATTTACAAAGTAAATTATCCCAGAGTTCAGCTTTAATTGTATAGTTAGGAAAATTGTATTAAAGGCTTCTAGAAAAGGGGTTTTCAAGTTTAGCCTGAACTTACTACAAATTAAGAATAGCTCATGGCACTGCTGTGGACAATATACATTTAACAATCACAGTATTTAATTAAAACAACACAAATTACCAAAAAACAAAAAGGTAAAACAGAGTTATTGTACAGAAATGATACTTGGGGAAAGTGTTAACGTTACACTTCACCAGTAAAGCACAAAAGCACAAACAAAACACATATGTAGAAGCAGAAGCACATACACAGACCAGATATGTGGTAATTACTTGCAGTGACTGTTACTTGTAAGTATGCATTGCTTCAGCCAGGAACTGTGCATGTTCTATATAGAAATCAGTGCATATTTCTATCACAAGCTGCCTCAAATAAAATACTGTGCATTGTTTTCACAAAAATCAGTATAGCCCAACATATGCAAACATGAGATATCCATTGTATGAATATCTTCAAGAGCTCAGAAAATTGTAATATTTAAATAGTCAAAATGAAATGGTTACCACACTTTTATCTCACAGTGTGTATTCCCCATGTGCATATAGAATTAATAACGGATTCCATGAGAGGAAACTAGAAAGGTTTATGGTCAATTTAGTTTTAATATTTTTTGAACAAATTAAACATTTATTTTGTATATTTTCTTCCTCAACAAGTTTAGTTTTACAAAACATTTACATGAGCCCTACTTTTTTTGCCAAGTATAGATGGGGTTTTTTTTTTTATAAGAAAGCCCTACACTGCTCACTTAGGCAACCCATAGACGAGTCGACTTTCGTAATGAAAGGAAAGAAAACTGTTAGATTCCTCCATCAACACAGTCAGCTGCCTCCTGCACCACTAGGATGTTCTGTCAGTGGTCAGGCACAGGGAGCTTTCCTGCCGGTGGAACACAATGATTACAGTTAGTGGCTATAGCTGCGAGCAGTAATTGTTTGTATGAAAAAATTTGACAGGCTAGTTGTACTCAAGTCAATCAAAGGGTCGGCTTGGGAACAATCAGCCTGCCCATACATTGATTGAATCTCGGCCGGTTCATCCTGAACCAGCTGAATTTCGATCCATGTATGGCCGGCTTTAACCACAGTGTCTATCGAAAGAAAACCCATACAGGCCTGTTAGGAGGTGGTAATTAGTATACTCATTCTATGTTCTGTTTGTGCAATCCGATGTCCTGCTAGTAATGTCTATAAACAATATAGCCCCTTCAGACTATTCAGATCAAAGCAATAAAATCAGTTTGCTGGAGAGCAGCCACAAGAGCACCTATGTGATTATTCCAACAACATTTTATATTCACTTGGCTACAAAGGCTAAAGAAAAAAAATATTTTTTCTTTAACCGCAATAAAAATGTTTAAAGAACCACAATCAGCAATATAACCTTTCTATCATAAGTTTCCTTATTGACTATACCCCTGTCAATTTGGGAATCTAATACAAGAGCCTGCAGATTGATTAGATAGTTTAGGTAGGTCCTCATATTACAAAGTTTTGATAAATCTAAATTTGATTGTACGGACAAACTGTAACATGTATGGTGGTCCTAATGCCACGCTTTCATTCCCTCAGAGTTGTATAAAGCCCCGCCTTTACAGCTGATCTAAAGCTACAATTTTCCCCGTGCCCAGAGTGTTTTAGGTTCCTCCTCCTCCCATCTCAGAACATATCTAATGCCTCTCCTCCCCATTTCAAAACTTCTCTAATGCCTGTCCTTCCCCATCTCAGAGCTGATGGAATGCCTCCCCCAATCCAGGACTGCTTTAATGCCTCTCCTCCCCCAATCCAAGACTGCTTTAATGCCTCTCCTCCCCCAATCCAAGACTGCTTTAATGCCTCTCCTCCCCCAATCCAAGACTGCTTTAATGCCTCTCCTCCCCCAATCCAAGACTGCTTTAATGCCTCTCCTCCCCCAATCCAAGACTGCTTTAATGCCTCTCCTCCCCCAATCCAAGACTGCTTTAATGCCTCTCCTCCCCCAATCCAAGACTGCTTTAATGCCTCTCCTCCCCCAATCCAAGACTGCTTTAATGCCTCTCCTCCCCCAATCCAAGACTGCTTTAATGCCTCTCCTCCCCCAATCCAAGACTGCTTTAATGCCTCTCCTCCCCCAATCCAGGACTGCTTTAATGCCTCTCCTCCCCCAATCCAGGACTGATTTAATGACACTCCTCGCCCATCTCAGAGCTGATCTAATGCCTTTCCTTCCCCATCTCAGAGCTGATCTAATGCCTTTCCTTCCCCATCTCAGAGCTGATCTAATGCCTTTCCTTCCCCATCTCAGAGCTGATCTAATGCCTTTCCTTCCCCATCTCAGAGCTGATCTAATGCCTTTCCTTCCCCATCTCAGAGCTTATCTAATGCCTCTCCTCCCCCATTTCAGGACTGCCTTAATGCCTCTCTTTCCCCATCTCAGAGCTGATCTAATGCCTTTCCTTCCCCATCTCAGAGCTGATCTAATGCCTCTCCTCCCCATCTCAGAGCTGATCTAATGCCTCTCCTCCCCATCTCAGAGCTGATCTAATGCCTCTCCTTCCCCATCTCAGAGCTGATCTAATGCCTTTCCTTCCCCATCTCAGAGCTGATCTAATGCCTCTCCTCCCCATCTCAGAGCTGATCTAATGCCTCTCCTTCCCCCCCTTTCAGAGTGGATCTAATGCCTCCCCTCCCCCCTTTCAGAGCTGATCTAAAGACTCTCCTCCCCCATTCCAGAACTACTTTATGTCTTTCCTCGCCCATCTCAGAGCTGATCTAATGCCTCTCCTCCCCATATCAGAGCTGATCTAATGCCTCTCCTCCCCATATCAGAGCTGACCTAATGCCTCTATTCCCTCTCTTCTGAGCTGCTCCAATGCCTCCTCTTGCCCATCTCAGAGTTGCTCTAATGCCTCTATTCTCCCTCTTCCGAGCTGATCGAATGCCTCTCCGCGCTCCTTGCCCATCTCAGAGCTGATCTAATGCCTCTCCTTCCCTCTTCAGAGCTGATCTAATGCCGCGCCTTGCCCTTCTCAGAGCTAATGCCTCTAGTGAGTTTGCCTCTAGTAAATGTATTTTTACTCCATTGAAGTTTAGGAGAGATTATCATCATTCTTGATTTAACATTGACTAAGTAACATACTGGATCAATTACTGTAGCCTGAATAATAACACTGTTGAAGCGAGACTAATGTCAAAACACAGAAAGAGAATAAACAAATCAGTCTGACCTGCTGCCCTTCATGTCTTCTAGTTCTCCATAAAGCTGGGCGTTCCTCTCTTCTTCCTCGTGCAGCCTTCGTTTTACAGCCCGCAATTCCTGCTGAACTTCACATTTAATGTCATTGGCAACCACCACTGCCGTCTGTAAATCTGCTTGAAATCGCTTCCATTCTTCAGCATCCTCCTGTGTTAACAAAGAGTTAGAGGTGGCCCACATATCTGACATATTCACATCTTAAAAGAGATTTGCTAATTTTATCATTTGTATGGTCCCCTTCCTCTCAGCGCCAAATCCTGCTCTCCATATCATCTCAAGTCACAGCAGAAGTGTCTGTCTTTTCTTCTATTGCAGCAAAAGCTTAAACATTATAAATCATTTTTCTTTTTTTTTCCTTTTACAGAAAATAATAATTTTAAATCCTTCTCATCAATATTGCGAGGATGATGGTACCCAGAAAGTGAATACTGAAAGTATTAGACCACACCACTTGAAGTGACAGAACTATATGGATAGACTCCAAAGAAATGCAATAATTCTCAGTCCAATGTATGGGCATTGGGTACACCACATATGGTTTGCCAACATGCACACGCAAGAGTCAATCAAACAGAATAACTACATTTCCAATAAACTATTGTTGGCGCGCTATCCATTTGGAGCACAGAAAATTGACTGATGGAATGTGCAAAATAATTGTTCATATTGAATGATTTGATAAATATGAAGCGACTAATGCACCAACTATTAAAAGGAGACGTTCAACCTTTTAACAAAAAATAAATGCATATTTTTCTTGCAGGTAAAAAAAAATTAGCATTTGAATTTTTTTTGTTTCTGGAGCCTCTAAAGCAGTGGTTCTCAACCTTTCTAGTGCCGTGACCCCTTGATAAAATTTCCCAAGTTGTGGGGACTCCTATTAGTAGAATTTTTGTAGCGTGGGTTTTCAGCACCTAAGGCCAGACAAGTAATTTGCGCCCCTAGCCCACGGACATTTAGGGATCCCCAAGTCCCTTACACTCGTACAGTATTAAAACCCCCTCTGGTACATTTTAGGATGTACCACCCTCTCTATATTCTTCTTTCTTTCACTTTTATCCCTCTATCTTTCTTGTCCCCCCATCCCTCTCTCTAGTCAACTTTCCTGTTCTTTCTCTTATTCTTTTTCTCCCTTTTTTTTCTTTGTTCCTCTCCCTCTTTTACTCTCCCTTCCATGTATTCTCTACTTTTATTCTTTCTCTTACTCCTTGAGGGGGGGGGGGGGGGAGGAGTGCTGGCGGGGAGTTCTGATCAGCCAGCTTAGATGATCTTGATCAAGATCATCTGCTGATCTGAGAACTGTAGTGGGGACTTTAAATGGCAACTCTAATCACAGGTAGTGTTACTCAATGTATCGCCAAGCTCTGTGGTGTCTCGCAGCAGTGACACCTATGCCGAAATCAGGAGATAGGGTCTCCTCCAGCCCTTCCCACTTCACATTTCTCACCAGTCAGCTGACCTCTAGTCTCTGCCCCACAGCCATGCTGTGAGCTGAATGGGCAGGCAAGGGCTCCAGGAGGAGCCCAGTTGGGCGGCCACAGGCTCCAGGGACAGCCCTGCTGGATGGCTGTGAAAAGGCTGAGAGTGCTGCAGGCTTCAGGAACAGCCCAGGATTTGGTGACCCCTGGCAAATTGTCATTTGACCCCCAAGGGGGTCCCGACCCCCAGGTTGAGAACCACTGCTCTAAAGCATTGCACCAGTGACAGGTCTCCTGCAGACCTGTTAGTGTATTTATGTGACCGTATAATCTGCCAGGAAGCATGAACAAAGTACCACAGCGCTCCACGGTGCTATAGGAGTTCATTGAAAACTACAAGCCAAGAGCCACAAAGGCTGTCGGGACTTGTAGTTTGCCATTCACAGAGGACTGTGAATGAGAGATGTGGGCGGTGCCCAGCTCGGGGCTCTGAATATGGGTGTAATATGTAATGAAAGGTGAGCTTATCCTTTAACAAATTTAAATTGCAACTTGTCCTATAAAAGTGTCACAATCTACACCAAATAAATAATGGTGCAGAAAATGAGTATGTCAATATTTAGCGTATTGGAGGTGTGCAGTCATTTGCCAAGAGGATGCAATGGATTATGTTTTGAGTACCATTAAGCCCAATTCCATTAAAGTGGAGTTCCACCCATAAATATAACATTACATCAGTAGTTTTAAAAAAATGTCATTAGTCCTTTGCGAATTTTTTTTTTTTTTTTAGATGCCTTCAAAGTGTTGTTGCTAGGTAGAATAGTTAATCTTCCCACTTCCTGCACCTAGGTGCTTAATGCTTCCTAACCTACACCGCACAGACTCCTGGGAATGTAGTGGGTGTAACTTTCCAGGAGTCTGTGCACTCCCCAGTCTCAAAGAATCATGTGACATGGACAGCACAGGTGCTGAAACCTGATCTGACACTGCTTGTGCAGCACTGAGCATGTGCTAGATCTGCAAGGCTGAAATCCAGGAAGTCATACAGTCTGGCTTCATGATGCCCACACTTAAGATGGCCCCAGTCAATTTCTATTTTATAAAGTGTCTAAATGCTGTAACAACCTAACAAAACAGACCTTAGTTTACAGACTAACTTTACTAGAATACATTAAGCTTGTGTATTATTTAAAAAGTGAAATTGTGGCCGGAACTCCGCTTTAAGAGTAAAAAATGTGTCTTGATGTCAAAAAACATCCAACCATCAGAATGCAGAGGAGAAGAGGCTGTGGGGACTAGTCTAGCAGCATGGAGGAGTCTGCAGAAGCAAAAAATCAGGTAAGAAAACTGCTTCTCCATGCTTCCTAGACATAAATGAGCATTTAACCCTTGTTGTGTGAAGTGCAGCTCCACTGCAATGGAGGTTATTTACTTTCTCCAGAGATCAGCTTTAATTTAAGCATGTATGTCAGTCATTTTTTTTTTGTGGATAAAAATTGAAGGTGCTTTGCATTAGTAAAATGGACTAATAGTATGAAAAAATATATAGCTATACATATTCATACAATGTTAATAAGAATTATTTTTACAGTTTAGACATGCTTGTATGCAATATTGTAATATATCAAATAATAATATATTATTGTTGCTTCAAAAACAGCATTTTTAAACCTTCTACTATGTGCAGAATAAACGATATGAGCTGCAACATAATAGTTTGTATGAAATGCAACACATCAATTTCAGATGCAACATGATCATTTGCATTCCGCCACAGTCGCTAATCATAGTTTATAAGGCCCAATGTATAAACTAGTATAGGGCTTGCCTGAATCAAGTTACTTCTGATGTTCGGGAAAGTTGCTGGGACGGATCTTGATCTTCCTTTCCATTTACTCCCTCCCTACTTTTTTCTCGCCTCCTTTTCCTCTCCTTTCTCCCCCTACTTCTGAATTACCCCCCCCCCCCCCCCCACACACACACACACACTTTTCTTCTGTTTGTGCTTTTGGTCTATTTTCCGAAAATGATTAAAAATTGTGCCCCCCTCTTTTTTTAGTGCAAACTGCTTGTGAATAACAACATGCGCATGGAAGCGATGATAGCTGGAGTGAATTATAAGCACACTAAGGCCTCTTTCACACTGAGAAGTTTTTCAGGCGGTACAGCGCTAAAAATACTGCCTAAATACTGCCTGAAAAACTCCCGCCCAGCCTTCTCAATGTGAAAGCCCGAGGGCTGTCACACTGAGTCGATGTGCTGGCAGGAGAGAAAAAAAAATCTCCTGCAAGCAGCATCTCTGGAGTGGTGTGTATAACGCTCCTTCCCATTTAAAACAATGGGAAACAGCGGTAATACCGCCCGCAATGCGCCTCTGCAGAGGCGCATTGCGGGCAGTATTAACCCTTTTTCGGCCGCTAGTGGGGGTTAATACCGCACCACTAGCGGCCGAATCCCGCGGCAATTCCGACAGTATATCGCCGCTATTTGTAGCGGCACTATACCGCCACCACACCTCCACTGCCTCGTGTGAAAGGGGCCTTAGGCTGGCCATACATTATACAATTTTCTTCTATAGATTTCCTTTAGATTTACCAAAACCATATAATAAAGGTCAAATCTAAACACTTTCAATTTGTATGCAATCAGGCAGGCCCCTCTACTTCATAGTTCAAGGTAAATCTAAAGGAAATTGAATAAGAAAATTGTATGATGTATGGCCAGCTTAAGTTTAGGGATGTGTGGAGCCCTTGGAAAGAATTTCTTGACTCTCCCTTGCTCTAAGTGAATAGATATTGACACTGTACCTTAAAAGGCTATACTACGTTGTCTCTGTGGGATAGACAAAACGAGACAACTTGGGACAACAGATTTTGACTTTTTTTTCATGCTTTCTTGAATGCCATATATGGCAGACACATCCTAGAATGACGCCATTTTGATTTTCCATCCCCCCCATCATCATGAGGATGGGAAAAAGTGGACTCAAAAAGGTAACTATGCCATTAACATTCCATTTTTTATGTTCTTTAGTCATTATGAGATAAGAGGGTTTGTTATAAAACATAGATAAATTATTAATGTGTGCCATGTAAACGTATATGTTTTTATCGTTGAGAGTGTGCCACATTCCCCTCTCTCTCCGGTGGTATTTTTTTCTGCTTGTTTTGTTTTTCTTTTCTTGTATAATTCTCAATAAAAATTCAATATCCCAAAAAAATGAATTATTCTTACAGTTTAGACATGCTTTTAAGCAATATTGTAATATATCAAAGAATGATAGATTATTATCTCTTTAAAAACAATGATATTTTTAAACCTTCTACCATGTGCAGAATAAACTATATGAGCCGAGACATAATCGTTTGAAATGCAACACATCAATATCAGATGTAACGTGACAATTTGCATTCCGCCACAGCCACAAATTATAGTTCATAGGGCCCAATGTATAAACTAGTATAGGGCTTGCCTGAATTAAGTTACTTCTGATATTCAGGAAAGTGGCCTGGATGGATCTTGATCTCCCTTTCCATTTAACCCCCCCCCCTTTTTTCTCTACTGTTTTTCCTCTTCTTTCTCCCCCTACTTCTGAATTACTCCCCCCCCCTCTTTACTTTTGTTTGTGCTTTTGGTCTATTTTCTGAAGACAATTCAAAATGCCGCCCCCCCTTTTTTGCTTACCTCAGTGGGCATGGGGGGTTCTTTTTAAAAGGGCGAATAATGATATTTTTATACTCGCTGGTGTTTTATCCAAAATGTTTATAATCCTGATGCAAATTTTTCCTGATTACTGGATGATAGCCAGTTTGCTACTCTGAGGCCCAGATTCACATATAATTACGTTGCTCCTGGGCAGCGTAACGTATGTGATTTACGTTACACCGCCGCAGGTTTACAGCGTTAGTGCCTGATTCTCAGAACACTTACCTGTAAACTTGCGGCGGTGTATCGTAAAAGCGCTCGGCGCAAACCCGCCCAATTCAAATGGGGCGGGCACCATTTAAATTAGGCGCGTTCCCGCGCCGAGCGTACTGCGCATGCTCCGTCGGGTAAATTACCCGACGTGCATTGCGCTAAATGACGTCTCACCGACGTCATTTGCTTAGACGTTAACGTAAATGGCGTCCAGCGCCATTCACGGACGTCTTACGCAAATGACGTAGATTTTTTTAATTTCGACGCGGGAACGACGGCCATACTTAACATTGGCTGCGCCTCATAGACCCAGGGGCAACTTTACGCGTCGCAAAGGCTACGGAAACGTCGTAAATTCTCTGCGTCGAGCGCGCGTATGTTCGGGAATCGTCGTAATTTGCTAATTTACATAAGCGACGGGGAAAACGACGTCAGCGACACCTAGCGGCGGGAAAAAAAATTGCATTTAAGATCTGACAGCGTAAGAGCCTTTACGCCTGTCAGATCTAATGGGTATCTATGCGTAACTGATTCTAAGAATCAGTCGCATAGATACCCGGGGCCAGATTAGGACTTACGACGGCGCAAATGGTGTTGCGCCGTCGTAACGCCTTTGAGAATCTGGGCCTTAGAGCCTATTGTTATTCCTGTGTTGGCATTCTTAAATGCTTGCATAGTGGATTCACACTAATATTTGGCATTTGATTAGTTGTAATGGGACCTTCAGACCGAATTTTCTTATGTTTTCTGATGTCTTTCTAGTTTTACAATTTTTCAATAAACACTATTGAAACAGAATTAAGTTACTTTTGTAGTGATGAATTCCAGTACAAAGCTCTTTCAGACTGGCAATGTTTAAACAAAGGTATTAAAAAGGTGGTTCTCTATAAAAAGGCATTCAGAGTTCTTACATATCCTCTTCTCCAGGTGCCTATGCTGCACCATTAGCTCTGTATATTACTCCTAGAATGATTGGTTGCTTTATATACCCATTCAGTCCTATCAGCAAGGATACAACAGCAGCCCTGATCAATACATACAGGTTACAGTACCCAATAAATAAATTCATATTGATTGTTTAAACCCCATTTATGAAACATATAAAAAATGTATTTCAGACTACAGATGTAATGCAGCTTTGTGTGCTTAACCCAATGGGTACCACACTCTGGTTCATGTAATAAAAATACAAACAAAATCTTTACTAAAAATTACCTTCATCTGCTTGTAAAGGCCCTTTAATTGTCTCTCCAGATCTTGTTTTTGTTCTTCCAGTTTGTCAACTTTGTCTAAACAATAAAACAAATATTAATTTTCATGTGCTGGTTATATTGGTCATTACTAAATGCAGTTTTAAGTTTTGGCCAGTGGGGGGAGGCATTCCCAAACAAATGGTTTGCAAGGCTCAGCTTCGGTACTATCACATTTGTGAAGTATAATGTGAAATGTAATATTTACCCATAACACAATGAATATCATATCACTATACATCAATCGATTTAGTTATCTAGATTTATATTGACCTGTAAACCCAAAGCCAATGGAGAAGGCCTAATGACTTCAGGGACTTCTTGGACTCTAGAGGTGCATTAAAGTCCTCAACGTAAACAAGCAACATGGCCATTAATAAGACATTTCCCAAGGTAAACTTCTGTTTTACCTTCTATTATGGAGCCGGGAGCAGTAAGGATTCTCAGAACTCCATCTATAACCGAAGCATTCATTTTGGGTGTACTGGCCGCCATCAGCAGCTGTTGCACAACATCAGCTTACATAAAAGGGAGATTTATAAAAACTGGTGCACTCGGATCTGGACTCGGATCTGGCATGACAGCCAATCAGCTTCTAACAACGTTTTTCTCTAAGGGGATTCTTGTCAAGCCTGCCTTGCATACACACGATCGTGGAAAAAAAAATGCTCGAGCAAAGCGCGGTGACGTACAACGGCACTATAAAGGGGAAGTTCCATTCAATTGACGACACACCTTTGGGCTGATTATTCAAATTACCCTTCTCGTAACCTGCTTCTGAGCATGCACGTTTTTTTCCCGTCGTTAAAGCGGGGGTTTACCCAAAAAACAAAATTTTAACATTAGATTGAGGGCAAGCGCAATCGGGTGTTTTTTTTTAAATCAATGCAGTACATACCTTTTTAGAGATGGATGTTCTCCGCGGCTTCCGGGTATGGGCTGCGGGACTGGGCGTTCCTATTTGATTGACAGGCTTCCGACCGTCGCATACAGCGCGTCACGAGTTGCCGAAAGTAGCCGAACGTCGGTGCGCAGGCGCCGTATAGAGCCGCACCAACGTTCGGCTTCTTTCGGCAACTCGTGACGCGCTGTATGCGACAGTCGGAAGACTGTCAATCAAATAGGAAACGCCCAGTCCCGCAGTCCATACCCGGAAGCCGCAGAGAACATCTATCTCTAAAAATGTATGTACTGCAGTGAACCCCCGCTTTAAAGCCTACACACGACCGTTTTGCACGACGTGAAAAACGACGAGAAAAAATAGAGCATGTTCTAAATTTTTAATGCCCATTTTCCACTTCGAGAAAAATGCTCTGGAGCCTACACACGGTCGTTTTTAATGACCAATTTAAAAAACGTGTGTACGTGGCATCAGGCTTTGACAATAAAACCTGGAAGCCGATTGGTTTATATGCACAGCTGCACCAGATTTTTCACACTCCAGTTTTAGTAAATCTCCCCCAAAGAGTTTGTGTGCGTGTCTATATAGGAGAACACGATTGGATAAATGTGTCTACACATACAGACTACAGAAATAGGACCGAACCTAGTTGTAAACAGTCCATTCTCACCTCCTATGTGAGACATACCTAAGGAAATGCATGCATTGATTAGCACTTGCAATCACTTGTTGTGCATTAGACAATATAAAATCATTATCCTCAAAATTCAATACTGATTAGGATGTTGTGGGGTGTGCAGTGTTCCAGAAGAGAGCAGATCTGCCAGAAGGAGGCACTGGAGAATGATTAGAAGACATTGGATAGATTATATTTCCTAGATGACCTAAAAGACCATGGAATGTACTTGAAAGAGCTGCAATAGGCAAAGAAAAGTGTAGACTCAGGCAAGCATTGGTCCACGGCTTTCCCTGGTCCACAACGGTGTTGGGCAGATACTATATAGTTTGTCATTAACCATAATGTCAATGATGTTATATTTACGGGAACAGAATTACGAAGCAATGCCTTGGTAAGGACAAATCACAGAAAAATTTGTTTTCCATTAATCTCAGCTTGGGTGGTGGCTGCATTATTTTTTTTTTCTCTCTTTTTTTTTTTCTTTGGTTTCACCTGATTTGGCCAGTAACATGCTTCTTGTGTTAGCGTGCCCCCACTATGGATGAAGTAGCACAGGGGTACCTTTTGACAGGGCTGCTGTTAGCAATCCATGAGGCTTGGTACAGCCTACCTGAGAGAGGGAGACCCACCACCCCACTAAAAATACACTAAAATCATTATTAGCGGACAAAAGCGTAACTTACAAAATTCCTGCTAAATCTAAACACATAGAACTGTATTTATTAACTCAAAGTTGTATGTACAGTGTGAATCTTTTTTTTTTTTTAGGTGTACAGGCAGCCTATATTACACTATGGGGATGCAGCAGATGCACAAACTCAGCTGCAAGTCCTAATTTGTGGTGTGGATGCACATGTATGGCTTCCTCACACTGACCGTGTATATTAGGGCCACTCACCCACATCTGCACACTTAGAGCCGGTTCACACAGGGGCAACCCGACTTACAGAGCGACTTTGCAAGGCAAATTCAGCGCGACTTGGAGCAACTTACAAACTCGACTTAAAGTTGCCTCCAGGACAGGTGACTTTGGCTGAGGCCAATCACAAAATAATCAGCTCTGTGGGAGGGGTTTGCCTGAGTAAACTATTTTCTCTTCCTGTAAAAATGTGTCAAAACTGTCCAACGTGTCCGCCATAATGTTGCAGTCACGGAAAAAAAAAACGCTGATCGCTGCCATTAGCAGTAAAAAAAAAAAAAATTAATAAAAATGCAATAAAACTATCCCCTATTTTGTAAATGCTATAAATTTTGCGCAAACCAACCGATAAACGCTTATTGCGATTTTTTTTACGAAAAATAGGTAGAAGAATACGTATCGGCCTAAACTGAGGAGAAAAAAAAAGTTTTTTTATATATTTTTGGGGGGTATTTATTATAGCAAAAAGTAAAAACTATTGAATTTTTTTCAAAATCGTTGCTCTATTTTTGTTTATAGTGCAAAAAATCACCGCAGAGGTGATCAAATACCCCCAAAGGAAAGCTCTATTTGTGGGAAAAAAAAGACGCCAATTTTGTTTGGGAGCCACGTCGCAGGACCGTGCAATTGCCAGTTAAAGCGTCGCAGTGCCGAATCGCAAAAATGGGCAAGGTCCTTTAGCTGCATTTTGGTCCGGGTCTTAAGTGGTTAATACCGCTTTAAAGAATCTGGGATAATCAGGTTCCTGTTTCACAACAAAACAAATTGCTTATTGTGTCCTCCGGTACAACAGGCTCATTGGTTATAAGGACTGGACCGCCCTTTTCTGTTAAAGAAGGAAATATAATTATTTCTCTACTTTGAAGATCAAAAGAAAAAAATGCTATGGCCAACTACTTCCTGCCTGGAAGCTTAGCTTCAATTACTAGCCAAATCCTTTCACTGATGATTTTAAAGGGATGATTTTGTTTCAGTTGTACAGCTTACTAAACTTGCACAGTTCTGGGTAATAATCTGAACGGCCTTAGCGTGTTCCTGTAGTCCTGATAAGTTTATTAAACTGGTTATGGATTTACACAATAGAGTCATTCTGGAAGTCATAGGGGCACTCTAAAAATAAAGCTGAGCAGATCTGCATTAACTTTAACATAGGATGGTCAGGACTATGGGGTTTCTCTAAAGTGCATGTGCAGTAGCATCAAAGTAAGAGCTACAAAATAGGTACTATACAGAAAGTGCTTCTGTCATCCGTAAAAACTATCGGCGCTTTGCAGGTTTTGTACGGTGCCTTGAAAAAGTATTCCTACCCCTTGAAATTCTCCACATTTTGTCATGTTACAACCAAAAACGTAAATTTATTATATGAGGATTTTATGTGATAGACCTAAACAAAGTAGCACATAATTGTGAGGGGGGAAGGAAAATGATAAACGCCCCTCTGAGTCAATACTTTGTAGAACCTCCTTTCACTGCAATTACAGCTGCAAGTCTATTTTGGGGATGTCTCTACCAGCTTTGCACATCTGGAGAGTGAACTTTTTGCCCATTCTTCTTTGCGAAATAGCTCAAGCTCTGTGAGATTGGATGGAGAGCGTCTGAACAGCAATTTACAAGTCTTGTCACAGATTCTCAACTGGATTTAGGTCTGGACTTTGACTGGGCCATTCTAACACATGAATATGCTTTGATCTAAACCAGTGTTTCTCAACTCAAGTCCTCAAGATGCCCCAACGGGTCATATTTTCAGGCTTTCCATTATTTTACAGCCTTAGTAACTACCACAGCCCTTTCAATTGAGGGAAATCCTGAAAACATGATCTGTTGGGGCGCCTTGAGGACTGGAGTTGAGAAACACTGATCTAAACCATTCCATTATAGCTCTGGCTATATGTTTAGGGTCGTTGTCCTGCTGGAAGGTGAACCTTTGCCCCAGTCTCAAGTCTTTTGCAGACTCCAACAGGTTTTCTTCTAAGATTGCCCTGTATTTGGCTCCATCCATCTTCCTGTCAACTCGGACCAGCTTCCCTGTCCTTGCTAAAGAAAAGCATCCTAACATGTTGTTGCCACCACCATGGTTCACAGTGGGGATGGTGTGTTCAGGGTGATGTGCAGTGTTAGTTTTCCACCACACACACAGCATTTTGCTTTTAGACCAAAAATGTTGGTCTCATGTGACCTTCTTCCACATGCTGTGTCCCGCACATAGCTTCTCGCAAACTTCAAAATGGGACTTATTATGGCTTTCTTTCAACAATGGATTTCTTCTTGCCACTCTTCCAAGGCCAGATTTGTGGAGTGCACGACCAATAGTTGTCCTGTGGTCAGATTCTCCCACCTGAGCTGTGGATCGCTGCAGCTCCTCCAGAGTTAACATGGGCCCCTTGTCGGCTTCTCGTAATGCTCTCCTTACCCGGCCTGTCAGTTTAGGTGGACGGCCATGTCTTGGTAGGTTTGCAGTTGTGCCATACTCTTTCCATTTTCAGATGAGGGATTGAACAGAGCTCTGTGAGATTTTCAAAGCATGGGATATTTTTCTTTATAACCCAACCCTGTTTTAAACTTCTCCACAACTTTATCCCTGACCTGTCTGGTGCGTTTCTTGGCCTTCATAATGCCATTTGTTTACTAAGGTTCTCTAACAAACCTCTGAGGGCTTCACAGAACAGCTGTATTTATACAGAGATTAAAATACATACAGGTGAACTCCATTTACTAATTAGGTGACTTCTGAAGGCAATTGTTTGCACTAGATTTTAGTAAGGGGCATTAGCGTAAAGAGGGCTGAATACAAATGCACGCCACACTTTTCACATATTTATTTGTAAACAAAAAATTAAAACAATTTATAATTTTCCTTCCACTTCACAATTATGTGCCACTTTGTGTTGGTCCATCACATAAAATCCCAATAAAATACATTTACATTTTTGGTTGTAACATGACAAAATGTGGAAAATTGCAAGGGGTATGAATACGTTTTCAAGGTACTGTAAATACTAAATATTTATGTGACACTTTACATTTGTTGTATTAGCAATTACCAGGAAGACCTGTCACCGAGAACAGCAGGTAGTATCTGCTCATCAACACAAGCTTTTTTCTTAACCACTTGAGCTCTGGAAGATTTTATCTGCTTCCTGACCATGCCATGTATTACTACTTGGCACTGCGTTACTTTAACCGGTAATTGCTTTCACCGGTTTTGCTATCATTGTTTTTCACGCAAAAGAGCTTTCTTATTGAAAAATTGGATCACCATGGGTTATTTATTTTTGTGGGAAAAGTGAAGCGCTGTGAATACTTTCTGAATGTGCTGTATACTGGAAGGTTTATTTTTTTTTTCTATACTACTAATGGCAGTGATCAGCGACTTCTAATAGGACTGCGATAGTGCGGCAGCCAATCTGACACTAACTGATGCTGGGGGGGACCAATACAGTGGTCAGTAATAACACTATACACTACTAATGACACTGCCTGGGTAGGGGTTAACTTCTAGCACGACCAAGGAGTTAAATATGTGCCTAGCTATGTGTGAAAAGTGTGCTGCTTTTACTACTAATGCTTTGTACACACGATCAGAATTTCCGATGAAAAAAGTCAGACGTAATTTTTTTCATCGGATATTCCGACCATGTGTGGGTCCCATCTGAGTTTTTTCCGTCTGAGTTTAGGAATAGAACATGTTCTCGGCTTGTCGTAGTGTTTTACGTCACCGTGTTTTGGATGGTCGGAATTTGGTCTGACAGTGTGTATGCAAGACAGCTTCAACGGAATTCCGAAAATTCCATCGGTTTTTATCCAATCAGAAAGTCCGATCATGTGTACAGGGCATTAGGCCGCTTTCACACTTACGGACCATTCAGGTCCGCCTGTAAGTTTTTCAGGTGGACCTGAACGGACGCTCCATGTATCTCTACAGACCGAAAGATGTCAGCGTCGAAATGTCCGCTGACATTCGATCCACTAAATGCAGACGGATGGAAACCCTATTTTCCATCCGTCTGGCGGATCAGATCGGATAAAAACTGACAGAGCGGGGTTCTGACAGGTCCGTCCCTGTACAGTGAACAGAGATGGACCTTTCATCCACTGGCTCAGCGGGGATCAACAGGGCGATCCCTGCTGAGCAAGCGGAGTCCGTCAAAAAGGTTGTTCAGGTACATCTAAAAAAAAACTGCAAAAACTGAAAGGATCCTTACTGTGATCATCATTACACCATGCTTGTGATGTGAGACACTATGCTGTCTGGATAAAGCAGAGATGCACACAACAAACATTTAGATCAGGGGTGTCCAACTTTTTGACCTCCCTGGGCCACATTGAAAGAAGAGCAATTGTTTTAGGTCACACATAAAAAAAACACTAAAAATAATGATGATGAGCAGATCACAAGTTAACAATCACTGACATAGTTAATGCACCTGAGTAATAAACCCCAATTTGTTTGTAACATTTTTTATTATAAAAGTAAAAGAGGGCAACATAATTTTTTTTTTAGCAAAATCGGTATCAAATATTGCATCAATATATGGTGCGATGGATGTAGTAGAAATTCTCAAATAATTCTCAAGGTGCTCATTAGATATTTTGGTTCTAAATTTGCCCTTCATGCGTTTCATCCTTGTTGCATAAAAATATAGGTGCTGCTGAAAACTGATGACATGAATAACATGATTGTGTGATGTCCAAAGTTGCATGACAAGTCGCACAAGTGTGAATGGAGCCCAAGTGTAAATGCATCTTTACACAAAAAGCACTCAAAGCCATCTTGGGCTGCAGGTTGGACACCTCTGATTTAGATCAAACCCAGAAATTCTCCCCTCTGAACTGATCAGCAGGAAAAGCCTGACTGAAGGCTATTTGCCACTATTATAAAGATGTGCCGGGGTGCTAAGGGGATAAGAGTATCGAATGCCCTGTACACACAATAGGAATCTCCTATGGGCTAAAATCTGATGGAATTTTCTGTCAGAATTCCGTTTAAGTTGTCTTCCATCAGTCTTGCATACACACCGTCTGACTAAATTCCGACCGTCCTAAACGCAGTAACGTAAAAAACACTATGAGGAGCCGAGAAAAATTAAAGGGTCACTAAAGGCAAAACATTTTATACTTACCTCCACTGTGCAGCTCGTTTTGCACAGAGTGTCCCCTAACCCTGTCTTCTGGGGTCCCTCGGCGGCTGTCTCGGCTCCTCCTCGCAAAAGCTTTCTACCTTCATGCGAGCGAGCTCACATGGTAGAAAGCTTTTGCGAGCGCGCTCCCGTGATACAGCGGCGGGCATAGCCGCCGACTGTATCACTCGGCCCCGCCCCCCCCGCATCATCTGCTGTGATTGACAGCAGTGCCAGCCAATGCGCCAATCCGCCCAGCCTAGCCAATCAACGACCAGGCTGGGAACCGAAGAAGATCACATGGACACGCCCGGGACTTTCGAGGCATCAGGTAAGTAAAACGGGGGCTTGGGGGGGGGGGGGCGGTACCATCGGATGTTTTTTCACCTTAATGCATAGGATGCATTAAGGTGAAAAAACATTTACCTTTACAACCCCTTTAAGTTCAATGCTTGCATGCGTCGACTTGATTCTGAGCATTTTCTCCGTTGGAGTTCCACACAGATGATCGGAATTTCCCATCGGATTTTTTTTCCCCCATCAGAAAAAAATAAAACATGTTCTATTTCCAAAAAAATCCTATGGGGCCCACACACACTATAGAAATTTCTGATGAAAAAAATCCATAAGATTTTTTTCATCAGAAATTCCTATCGGGTGTACGGGGCAATAGTCCTTTTTAAAAAAATAAATAAAAGAAGCCCCACTGGGATATTATAACACTAGCAGCTTTTATATTGCTATAAGATGTACTGAAACTATAATTAAGATGTCTTCTCTTTTTTTTTTTTTTTCTTCTTCTTTTTTTTTATACATATTCTGGACATGTGATAATTTTTTCCAAGTTCTGAGACTCCAGGTTCAAATATTTATTTATTTATGCATTGTTATTTATTCATTTATAAAAAAATATATATTTTACAATGTATTGTATACCTTTTGAAAATAAAATATTTGGAAAGATGAGATGTGCCTACCCCATGAACATGTATGCCAACAGCAGCTGCTTAAAGTGGAGGTTCACCCAAAAAGTTAATTTTTAACATTAGATTGAGGCTCGTTTTGTCAAGGGGAATCGGGTGTTTTTTTTTAAATCGAAGCAGTACTTACCGTTTTAGAGAGAGATCTTCTCCGCCGCTTCCGGGTATGGGCTGCGGGACTGGGCGTTCCTATTTGATTGACAGGCTTCCGACGGTCGCATACATCGCGTCACGATTTTCCGAAAGTAGCCGAACGTCGGTGCGTAGGCGCCGTATAGAGCTGCACCGACGTTCGGCTTCTTTCGGCTACTCGTGACGCGATGTATGCGACCGTCGGAAGCCTGTCAATCAAATAGGAAGGCCCAGTCCCGAAGACCATACCCGGAAGCGGCGGAGAAGATCTCTCTCTAAAACGGTAAGTACTGCTTCGATTTAAAAAAAAAACACCCGATTCCCCTTGACAAAATGAGCATCAATCTAATGTTAAAAAAAAAATCGGGTGAACTCCCGCTTTAAGGTTGTACTTACTTTCCAGATCATTGATGAGCTGGTTGTTATGAAGTTTGACAGCACGATGCTGCTCCACTTGATCCTCCAGCTCAAAAATGGTGTCCTTCATGTCCTTGATTTCTGTTTCTCTCTCAGAACTCTTCTCCTGAAGCTTCAGGTTTGCACATTTCAGTTGTTCCTCTCTCTGGTCTCCCAGCTGCTTCAGGTCGTGGCACTCCGTTTCCACCTGTGGAGACACGTATATTCAATCACTCATACACCTCCCCAAATGGACAGGTATCCTATGTATGGCTGTCAAACAGTTTCAGAGTCCTTCATATATTTGCTTTAATTGAAATGTACAGCCCAGTTAATTTTTTTACACACAAGATATTAAAAAATATAGTTCAGAATCTCCCAAAATGGCTTCCTCACACCCCTTTCCCAGTTTAGTTGGCCAACTTTTTCAGCATAGGTGCAAAGAAAGGATGCTTTTACTAGAGATGCTCACAGTATTATGGGCAGTACCCATTGAATATTTCATTACCTTAGGTTACCTCAGGTTCATCTGCTCCCTAGCCTATGAGCAAGGGTTTGCAGTTTGTAAACCAACATTACAGCCGGCTTTTAGGTACAATACAAATGCCCCGTACACACGATCCGAATATCGTACAACTTTTTCGATTAATAGTTGCAAGTAGAGATTAAATCGGTTATTAAAGTCACAAAAATTTTCGTACGACAGGAAAAAAAAAAAAAAATCGGAAGTGATGTCATGTGTTGTAATGTATTTGTATTATATTTTCTGACGACAACTGTACTGACTGAACGAAAATCGTACCTCGCGAGAAAAATTTTTGTGCACGTCTGATAAAATAATATCGGATGAACTGTCATGATCGGCTCTCGAAAGCTCTGTACTAATGATCTGATTATCGTACGATCTTTCCCCGGACAACATTTTTCGTACGATATTCAAATCGTGTGTACGGGCCATTACCCTGAACTTCACTCATGTAGGCTGGGAAGCCCCCAATCCCAGCAGCCCACTGTAACTGCTTTTGGAGCTTGGCAGAGAGAAAAGGACAAGTGACAGACAAGCTAAGTAGAGCTGCCAAAGTAAAATCTACCAAGATTATAGCATTGTATCCTAGAGAGTAGATAGTAGCATTTGCAGCCTTAACGGTATGGAAGTGGACCTTATACAGTGCCTTGAAAAAGTATTCATACCCCTTGAAATTTCCCACATTTTCTCATGTTGCAACCGAAAACGTAAATGTATTTTATTGGGATTTTAGGTAGACCAACACAAGTTGGCACAGAATTGTGAAGGGGAAGGAAAATGATAAATGCTTTTTCATTTTTTTATTTTTACAAATATGTGAAAAGTGTGGTGAGCATTTGTATTCAGCCCTCCTGAGACAATACTTTGAAGAACCACCTTTCACTGCAATTACAGCTGAAAGTCTTTTTGGTTATGTCTCATATCTAAAGTGAAATTTTTGCCCATCCCAATTTGCAAAATAGCTCAAGCTGTCAGATTGGACGGCGAGCATCTGAAAAGCAATTTTCAAGCCTTACCACAGATTCTCAATTGGATTTAGGTCTGGACTGACTGTGCAATTTTAACACATGACTATACTTTGATCTAAACCATTCCATTGTAGCTCTGGCTGTATGTTTAGGGTCATTGTCCTGCTGGAAGGTGAATCTCTGTCCCAGTCTCAAGTCTTTTGCAGACTCTAAAACATGGTTTCTAAGATTGCCCTGTATTTGGCTCCATCCATCTTTCCATCAACTCTGACCAGCTTCCCTGTCCCTGCTGAAGAAAAGCATCCCCACAACATGATGCTGCCACCACGTTTCACGGAGGGGATAGTGTGTTCAGGGTGATGTTCGTTTCCACCACACATAGGGTTTTGCTTTTAGGCCACAAAGTAACATTTTAGTCTCATCTCACCTGAACACCTTCTTTCACATGTTTGCTGTGTCCCCCGCATGGCTTCTCACAAACTGCAAACAATACTTTTTATGGCTTTCTTCTTGTCACTCTTCCATAAAGGCCAAATTTGTTGAGTGCACGACCAATAGTTGTCCTGTGGACAGATTCTCCCACCTGAGCTGTGGATCTTTGCAGCTCATCCAGAGTTACCATTGGCCTCTTGGCTGCTTCTCTGATTAATGCTCTCCTTTCTAGATTGTAAGCTCCAACGAGCAGGGCCCTCTGATCCCTCCTGTATTGAATTTTATTGTCATTGTACTGTCTTCCCCAATGTTGTAAAGCGCTGTTGGCACTATATAAATCCTGTACAATAATAATAATAATAATAATAATAATAATAATAGCCTGGAATGTCAGTTTAGGGGGACAACCATGTCTTGATAGGTTTGAAGTTGTGCCATACTCTTTCCATTTTCACATGATGGATTGAACAGTGCTCCGTGAAATGTTCAAAACTCTTCTGGTTTATTTTTTTGGCCTTGATGGCGGCGTTTGTTTACGAATGTTCTCCAAAAAAACTGAGGGCTTCAGAGAACAGCTGTATGTATACTAAGATTAAATTACACACAGGTGGACTCTATTTACCAATTAGGTGACTTCTGAAGGCAATTGGTTCCACTAGATTTTAGTAAGGGGTATCCGAACAAAGGGGGCTAAATACAAACGCCCGCCACAGTTTTCAGATATTTATCTGTAAAACATTTTGAAAACCATTTATCATTTTCCATCCACTACACAATTATGTGCCACTTTTTGTTGGTCTAGCATATAAAATCCCAATAAAATACATTTACGTTTTCGCTTGAAACATGAGAAAATGTGGAAAATGTATACTTTTTCAAGGCACTGTATCTGCATTGGAGAAAGTAAATCAAATCAGAAAAAAAATCTGGGGCGGGCGTGACTATATTATATTTCCCTTTACTGAAGCAAAAGGATAGAGAAAGCTTTCAATTAATTCACTTAAAGGATAGGTTCACCTTTGGGAACATGTTACACCCGATTTTAGGGTGGAACGTGCAACATGTTCCCAGTGCTGCAGCCGCCACCCACTTTTTGTTTTTGTATAGAATGGAGAAGGATTAGAACCCGTCAGTGTTTATTGCTGTCTGTGGCCCCGTTAGAGAGATTCACCCTCTCTATTTGTCCTGTTTACCATTATCATTGAAAGTGAAAGTAAAAGAAAATACTAAATTTTAGGATGTTCCCAGAAAAGAGGGGAAATCTTCCAATGGGAACACTAGTAATTACTTTAATGTGCAGGGGTTTCCTCTCACTTCCTGTTTGGCTATGGAACAGGAAGTGTGGGGAAATCTCAGCAATGGGACACATGTGGCGAAAGTAAAATCTGGCAGGTTTTGACTTTATGAAAATGTAAACATGTAAGTGGGCTTTTTTGCAAAACGTACTGAGCACTACCGGTAATCAAGCAGCATAAATGTATGAGAAGTTATCCTTAAACCTTAAATCCTTGATATATGTTTAGGTCCAGTACAGGTACTCATTAAAGCTCAATGATTGTAGCTTGCTGCAAAACAATCCAATGGAGGGTACATAAAACCAGCAAGTATTAGAAGTCTCGAGCCTCATACACACGATCGTTTATTTTTTTTGCATGCTAGTCTCATATGGAAAAACGATCGGTTACTAAAGTAAGAAAAATTCCCATGTGTATTGTACTGTATTCTTTTTTTTCTAAGCATGCGTAGTTATGTTTTTCCAAATTATTTTTTTGGACGCATACCATACACAGATTAGATACCGTATCGTACTATTAAAATTGTCGCGTTTGTCCCTTCAGAGAATTTTCGCATGAACTATTGTGATTGGCTCTCGAAAGCTGTGTACTAAATGATTAGATTATATTATTCAAAGACAAAAAGGAAGGAAATGCTGATCCTCAACTATGTGATAACATAAAACAGTGGAACCTTGGATTATGAGCATAATGCGTTCCAGGAGAATGCTCGTAATCCAAAACACTTGCATATCAAAGTGAGTTTCCCCATAGGAATCAATAGAAATGAAAATAATTTGTTCCACATTGACTTCTATATCATTCAATACTGCATGTGGCCAGAGGTGAGGTGTACTGCGATCCAGTATTCACCAACCACCCCCCCATTATCGATCTTTGGCGCTGTGTCACCGTCCTTTTTCTATTAAGACTATATTATGATCACTTAAAAATCTGTATTTTTCATTGTATTTTCTCAGTGTGTCCTTTGCATCACTTTTCCCCCCTTTAATTGCACCCCAGCGCTCACACTCCTGCTGACTGAAGAGTAGTAGCTGTGACTGTTCAGAGGGTGTGTAGGCCTGCTGCTAATAGACCCCTGCTCTCACACAGACAGCAGCGGACCAGATCTTCAGCCCGCTGTGAGGATTCTGAGCTGAGATGCAATAAAAAAAAAAAAAAAGGTACAAAAAGCAAGACATTAAAAAAAAATATAAAAATGTATGCGTGTTTTTTTTATGTTTTGCAGCAAGCTTCAATAAATCATTAGGCCCTGTGACTATCAGGCTGGATATGCAGTCCTGGCAGAACCGCTTATTGAATAATTTCTACATTCATAGACAGAAAAGAATGTACCAGTGCAAAACAGGATGAGGACGACTCATTCTGACAACTTGAAGATTAACAATACCACAGGCTTTGCAGATTCTGCACATTAACATTAAGGTGTGTCCATCAGGACATGTGGAACAGACTCAAATATGTAGAGCCCAGGGGTTAGAGCATTACATCATGTATCAGTATATGTTCATCACAATGTGCTCACCAGGATGCAACCAGTGCCAGACAATCTGCATGTCACATGACGGAAACATTTAACACTTGTGGTAAGATAAGCAGCTGCTTTACACTCACCTAATCAGAATTATTAATAATATTGTATATAATATTGGTCTTCAAAATTTTGCTACATACTTGCACAAAAATGTCAAACTAAAAAATTGCAGGCAACAACTTGAACCAAACTTCGGTAAAATCTAAAAAGAGCAGGAAAGAAAACCTGTGCCTTTTCCCAAAAAGGGCAAAAGGCACAGGCTTACTTTAACTAAAACGAGAGAGGGCGCCACTATCTAAGTGTAAACTATTACCTCAAAATCAAGATTAAGTAATGCACTTGCTGGATAAAAAATGCAATCCACATGTCATTCGTGTGAATGAAGTCTTCTAGTATGGAGCAGCGGCTAAATGAAAGGAGAAGAGAAGCCACTGTGATGCTTGGAGCTGGGAAGCGGCTAAATGAAAGGAGAAGAGAAGCCGCTGTGATGCTTGGAGCTGGTCAGCAAGATGTCAAGCCTGGCCCAAGAGCTTGGGTTCCAGCTCCAAGTATCACAGTGGTTCCTCTTCTCCCTCCCTCCATCCAGCCATTACCCGGCCAACTTCTGCATCCACAAGCCACTTGCCTTCCAACCTCTGCTGCCCTATACATGACTTCATTCACATGGATTACATGCCAATTCCATTCATTAAGCAGCGATGTCATTAACATAATATCAAGATTAAGTAAACAGCTTACACTTAAGCCGCGTACACATGATCGGATTTCTGATGGAATAAAATCCAATGGAATTTTCATCTGAATTCCGATGAAGCTGACTTTCATCAGTCTTGCATACACACTATCAGGACTAAATTCCGACCGTGCCAAAACGCGGTGACGTAAAACACTACGACGAGCCGAAAAAAGTTCACTGCTTTCGAGCACGATGATGGAGTTCCACACAGATGATCGGATTTTCCTATCTTTTTTTTTCTCCATCGGAAATATTTAAGACATGTTCTATTTTTTTACACCGATGGGAAAAAAAGACCGATGAAGCCCACACTCGATCGGTTTGTCCGATGAAAAAAGTCCATCTGACTTTTTTCATCGGAAAAAACGATCGCGTGAACACAGCTTTAGAGATGATGGCGTCCGCTCTTGTTAGCCTACATATGTGCATTAGGTTTACTCAGGACCTGGTCCAAGGAGCAGCATCCATCACCTTCAGTGACGTTTTACAATTTTCCACCTCTCTCCTTTAGCCTTATCTTTTTTTTTTGGGGGGGGGGGGGGATCCAGCAGCACCATAGCTTTGAACATTACAGGTTTACTTTAACGTTGTCCCCATTATTATTTTATACTTGCCTTCCCTTTGTGCCGCCTCAATTTGTTCACTGATACCAGCAAAATAAATAAGCCCTGTGTAAGTTCCAACATACACTTAGTGGGTCTTGATACCCTCCTTTAACACCCCTGAGCAAGCAACACTCACATTCCTCTATTCTGCTGAGATCTTTGCTGTGGAGCCTGATGGGGTGCTGCAAGAAACTGTTCTGGAAGGTCTTCACTGTTGGGTACTAATCTTCATGCCACCTAGATCCATTCCAATGGAAAACTTGTACTCTGGAATATAGAGACTTTCCATTGGACTCCGGAGTATGGAAAAATGGAAATAGACATGGAGGACCCGACAGTGAAGATCTTCAAAGGAAGAGCACTAATCCAACAGTTGAGAGTCTAATGCCGCGTACACACGGTCGTTTTTTGTGATGGAAAAAAACGCTATTTTTAAAAACGTCATTTAAAATGACCGTGTGTGGGGAAAACGTTGTTTCATGTCTTCTGAAAAACGACAAAAAAAATTCGAACATGCTTCAATTTTTTATGTTGTTTTTCAAAACGTTGTTTTTGTGTCATAAAAAATGATCGTGTGTGGGCTAAAACAACGTTTTTAAACCTGTGCATGCTCAGAAGCAAGTTATGACGCGAGCTTGAATGGAACAGAGTGCCGCCGTACAAGCCTGAACGTAAACACGCTTTGCTAGAGCATTTTGAAAAAACGATGGTGTGTAGGCAACGTAGTTTTTTAAAATGAAGTTTGAAAAACGTAGTTTTTTTCATGAGGAAAAACAACGTTTTTTACAAGACAAAAAACGACCGTGTGTACGCGGCATTAGTATATTTAATTTATCATAAATGTCTGCTTAAGTTAAAATGGATATACTTGGATGCTCAACTACTGGTTTAGTGCTTCTTTTTCTCCTATAGCTCATGATTTCTCCCAAAGCGCGACAAGTTTGAAAATAAAACTTTTTGCTGTAATAAATATCCAAATTTACAAAAAAAAAAAAAAAAAAAAAAAAGTTTAGGCCGATATGTATTTTTGGGACATACTAAACTGCATATTGGGATGATGGGAATGATTGGATTATTGGCTGCAATACTGGGAACTCACACTAGATGTCAGTGCACTTTATACACATATATATGGTAATGACTGTTGTACACTGACATCTAGTGAGCATTCTCAGTATTATAGCCAATAATCCAATCATCCCAATATGCAGTTTCGTACGTCCCTGTATTCTTCTACATATTTTTGGTAATAAAAATTGCAAAATGCGTATATTGATTGGTTTGCGCAAAAGTTATAGCGTCAATACCAAATAGGGGATAGATCAGTGGCATTTTTATTATTTTTTTTTTTACTAGTAATGGCAGTGATCTGCGATTTTTAATTCGGGCTGCAACATTATGGCGGACATATCGGCCACTTTTGACACATTTTTGGGACCTTTGGCATTTATACAGAGATCAGAGCTATAAAAACATGCACACCGACTACTGTGTAAATGTCACTGGCAGGGAAGGGGTTAACACTAGGGGGCGATCAAGGGATTAACTGTGTTCCCTATGTGTGTGTTCTAACTGATGGGACTGACTATAGGAGATAACACATCATCATTCCCAGCTTGTAGGAACTCACAATCTCTCTCTCCTTTATAGAACTGGGATGTGTGCGTTTACACACACACGTCCCTGTTCTGCCTCTCGTGCCTGCGATTGCTCATGTCTGGCTGTCATCACGACGGCCGGTCACGATCATTGGCACCCCCGCACGCGCCTGCTATCCCGCTTAAGAGGCCAACGTACAGCTACGATGGTTCGCGCCGACCTGCTGCAGTATAATGACGGCGGGTGGTCGGCAAGTTAAAGCAGTTGTTAACCCACTTCTATTACATAGTTCCATCCTCTCTGCACCATTATAAGGCTTCATTTCCACTGGCGTTTTTACAGCCACTGTTGTTAGCCTTTTTTACAGCTTAAAAACGCCTGTCCATGTTTATTTTGTAAAAAATGTGTGAGCTGCAGCTTTAAAAATGCCGCGGTAGCGTTTTTGAGCGTTTTCACGCGTTTAACGTCTGGCGTTTTTACAGCTCTACTCTGGAGCTTCAGAACGCCCTGGTCCTGCGTTTTTTTTACAGCTCAAAAACGCCTATGCCATTTGCAGCTCAAAAACGCCTATGTGGGCATGATGCCATAGAATAACATGGACAGGCGTTTTTAAGCTGTAAAAAACACTCAGAAAAGTGGCTGTAAAAACGTCAGTGGAAATGAAGCCTAAGAAGTTTCTCTGTACCTGTGTTTTGTTAAAAAAAAAAAAAAAAAAATTGCAGGATTCTACTTGTATGAGCTCCTCTCTAGAAGCTTAGCTGATTTCTCTCCTCTGTTCTGTCTCCGGCTCATAGCTTCAATGGGTGGGGCTGAGCCCTCCCGCTGACGTAAGCTGGAGAGGAGATGGAGAGACAGAGCACCGAGCCGCCGACAATCAGCTGAGCGCCACGAGCGGAGCTCATACAGATAGAATTGTGCAGTATTTTTACAGAACACAGGCACAGGGAAACCTCTTATAATGGTGCAGAGAGGATGGGATGATATAAGAGAAGATATGAAAGCAGTTAGAGCAGCAGGAATGGAGGGGGGGCGGGTACATTGTACGAGCAGAGAGGGGAGGGGGAGGAGGACAGAGAAGACAGACACAGAATAGCAGGCTATGGATGACGGAGGCACGCAAACAGACCACAATGTCAGAGACTCATCAGCCATGATTATCGCAGCCATGATTATCGTGGTCCATTTGTAGATGGGAGGGCATTGCCAGGCAGGATCAGCCAGGTATTACAGGTGTTACAGGGTGCTAAATTACACAGCACAAGCACTGTGCTGTATAACATGCTTTAAGGCAGGGATATGCAATTAGTGGACCTCCAGCTGTTGCAGAACTACAAGTCCCATGAGGCATATCAAGACTGACAGCCACAAGCATGACACGCAGAGGCATGATGGGACTTGTAGTTTTGCAACAGCTGGAGGTCCGCTAATTGCATATCCCTGCTTTAAGGGAACAGGATCTGTATTTTTTTTGGGGGGGGGGGGTTAACAAACGATTTAATTAGGGCTGTGCAAATTAACTTTTAATTAATCAATTAATCTTAAAAATTTTTGATCGATCAAAATCTTTTTGATCGATTAAAATTCTTTTGATTGGTACTCACCTCTCCGCCGGCGGGACCTTACTATCTGCCACACGCAAGGGCTGTTACACTTCCCTCTATCACTTCCCTCTATCAACCTGGGATTTTACAACCATCCACTGGGAGTTGTGATAGTTCCCTTCACGGGACATCTACATGCCGACAGACTGATGTTAACCTCTCCTCATCTGGATTCAGCAGTGGTATCGTTGTACACATTTTTATACCAGTATCATACTTAGCTACATGTTTTTATGACTGCTTTTGGTATCGTTTGGTATTACTCGCACCATTTTTACAGTTTATGTAGCTACATCGATTTTATCTCCATGCAATATTTATTTGGTTACCTACTTGAAGACTATATAAGTTTTAATGCTATTCCCATCGAGCGCTGCCTTTGTGTGTTTTTTGTATCCTGCTATCCATTTTCCAGTGGTTGGTAGCTGCACCGGGAATCAGCCTGCAAGGAGGAGATCAGCTAAAAGTAGTTGGATCTGTATGTGCGGTATAATTAATCTAAATTAGTCAATTAATCGATAAAAAAAAAAAAAAAAAAAACGATTAATCAAACACAAATTTTTTGATCAGTAACAGCCCTAGATTTAATGTATTGGGGCCCTGTGAGGTCTAAAAGACACCCAGTGCTTTGGAGTATGCAGAGCTGGTTCCCTTGCAGCAGCAAACCTTGTGTTGTTTGTAGTCCTACACAAGTGTTTGCAGACTTTTTACAGGTCTGGTAACACTTCAGCTTTTCACCAATTAATACTATTTTCTATAATATGTGTTATATTGGCTTAGTAGAACAGTCCACTCAAGGTCTGTGTGTAGACTTCCACAGGGAGAGGAAAATTGGACTGAGGCATAAAAAAAAGGAAAAATAAATAAAAAATTTGAAATTGTACAGCAGGTTCCCATTAAATCTCAAAATTAAATAATTCTACCAATTCCCTCAAGGCTCCAGTACATTAGGAAAACCATTCTACTGTATTCGACTCACCTCATAAACTTCCATACACATCTGGAGCTCAGTGACCCTGTAACATCAGGGGGTGCCGTGTTTGGCACTGATCTTCTAGTCAACCAAAGCCAGCTGCCCACCACTTCCTGTTTTCTTCCCCTGGCTGACCCGCAGCACTTACTGACCAGCCCCTGGGACTGGGATCACTACAGACATGCCCCACACATTGATTTCTGGTCTGGTATAAGCAGAGCTGTCTCAGAACGAACACCTGGATTACAAGATGAAATAAACCTTAGCCAAACTCAGCATTCAGCATTATTGTGGTTTCAACTCCCCATGTTACATTTTATGACTTCCTTTCACTTTATACTCAACGTTACATGAATGTGAGTGAGAATGGACACGTGACCCTAAAAATTATTGTACACATGGCTCCATTTACTGCTGCAATCCACAACAGCAACATGCCAGAAGTTTTCTTTTTACTTACATGACTTTAATAAGATGGCGGCAAACAACAATGAGGTACGATAAGTTCCCCAATGCATGGATTAGAACCAGTGATAGAACCAGGTTAAAGAGGTACTTCAACCCCACCTATCCTGGGGTTATTTTGCATTTAAACTCAACCCCCTTACCTTTTTTTGCTGGTTATGCTCCATTAACATACTTGCATGCCCAGAGAATCCAGCATTGTCTTGCTGATGGCTCCATGCTCTGCCACCACACTAGGTCCTGCGGTGCCACCCTTTTTCCTTATATCATAAGGAGCCGGCTATCTCTACCAAGTTCTTTCAGCTAGCTCCCTGATAATGTGCCACCTGGTCCTTCCCCCTCCAAGTGCTGGGTGGAAGCTGATGCCTCCTGGGATTATTGGGCAGCACAGTGGCTAAGCATTATCATTTCCGCTTGGCAGTACAAACGTTGAGGGATCGAATCCCAACCACAGCACAACCTGGAGTTTGCATGTTCTCCCTGTACCGCTGGTTACTCTGGTTTCCTACCACACTCCAAAGACATGCTGGTTAATTGGCCCCTGTCTACACTGGCCCTAGGTGTATGAATGTGAGATAGGGACCTTCGATTGTGGGCTCCTTGAGGCCAGGGACTGATGTGACTGTACAATATATATGTAAAGCACTGCGTAAATTGTTGGCACTATATAAGTACCTGTAATAAATAAACATTTGATGTAGATAAACCCAGAGAGCTACTGGAGCAAAACTGACCCTTTTCTCGCCTAGGAGAGAATAGAGGCAGGGTGGAACAAAATTTTCTTAAAAAAAATAATAATAAAGTATTAAAAAAAATAAAAAAATAATCTGCTTTTCAAGCATGTGGAGAAGGGAGTGTTGCGCTGCTGCAGGAAAGAAAAAATAAAAATAATCGCTCACCAAATGTGTGCCACAGGTTGTCCCAGCAAACATAACCCAAAGTCAGATTTCAGTTCTACCAGACTAGTATAGACACAAGAAAGAAAGAATTCTCACTGATTGCTAAAGATACCGCAGTACGATTGCTGCTATTTCTAACATTAAAGTAGAAAAAAGTTAAACAAGGAGGTCCTCTGTAAAATAAGCATCAGAATACTTACTTCTCCACCAGGCGGTATATGAAATCTTCACTCACTTCCCACTATTATTAGATACTTTTAGAAGCAGTTGCTAATTTAATGTTTTTTGACCTTGTGAAATGCTTGATTTAAAGCATAATAATAGGAAGAGACACAACATAATTGTGAATTTATAATTTAGATCACTTAACCCCTCAGCTACAAAAAATGAGACCGATCCATTATGGTTATATTTAGAGATCTTAAAGCTGAATTCCAGGTATACATTTTTTTTAAAAATTTTTACAATGGTCCATTTTGATCCAAAATAAGTATGCATATGCCATCCCTGTGGGGCCACTGTGGAAGCAGAGAATTGCTAAAGTTGGCGCTGCTACTATAGTAATCCCTGCGGTTTTCTGGGTCCAGTACTGAACAGCAGACCTTCTGCAAGGTGAACAAACAGAAAGGTGCAGCGCTCTGAATGAAACAAGAAATTAAATTAGCACCGCTCCTTTAAATTACAATATAAAAACGTGCTCAACACCAGTATAGTGCAAAATAACTGCAATCAATGAAGTCCAAAAAAAAAAAAATGTTGAGCCGGTGACAAGGTCAAATATTCAGGTGACTTTCCGTGACAACTTTAAAATCAAAAATTCAGATGACTGTCCGTGTTCCCCTCTTGAGTCCCCACTCACCAGATGGATATGGTATATGTGCCTGTATTGAGGTGGTGATGTCCTTCCACGGAATTGGCCTTGGAATGTAGGTGTCTTCTGGCCTCCTCCTGATAATCAAGGTCCCTCAGGCTCACTCGATCAGCAACAATCCATAATGGTATAGTTCCAACAAAGACGGAGGAGAGAGCATATAGTGCAATACTGCTATTTATTTAGGAACATTTTAAAATCATTACACTTACATCAAGCTTAAAGCTATCTGTGAAGGCTGTGTGGACACCAAGGCAGCAATCTCAGCATGATTCATCTTTTTTTTATATACCATTTCCATCTGGTGAGTGGGGACCCAGGTCACCTTGTCACCCGCTCAACATTTTATGTTTTTATGGACTGCATTGATTGCAGTTTTTTTGCACTATACTGGTATTGAGCATGTTTATATTGTAATTGATACGAGCAGCGCTAATTTAATTTCTTGTTTCAAACCTTTGGGGTATTTACCCTTATACTTTAGCAGCAGCCCTAATTATTCGCTTAGTGTTTAGATACATCACCATAGCGCGGGTTTAGTTAATTTTTTCTTTATAATTTTTTCTTTATATTGCAGCGCTCTGAATACCAATAGGCAGGGCGGAGTCCACAGGTGGGTGCTCAGGCAGCGGTGTGCTCCAAACACCCAAATAGGTAGATAAAATAGAAAAATAGCCAGCAACTGCAATCCATAAGAAATATTTATTGGCGCATATGGGAAAACAAATAAACAAACAGACAATAAATATTTCTTATGGATTGGAGTTGCTGGCTATTTTTCTATTTTATTCTGCAAGGTGAACCCAAGGGTATCTTGCTCTGCATGAGCGCCACCGTCAGAAATCCTTGGATTTTTCTCAATAAATGCAAAGCATTCTCGGGATGGACAAGGTAGAGTTTGTGACGTCACCTCTCCACCTTATCCAATTAGGGAACACCTTGTATTAGCTGAGAAAAAATGCAAGGTGTTCTGTGAACAGCCCCCCATGCCGAGAGTGTCCCCCCATGCTCACTATACAGAGGGGCATCTAGTTGGCACAGGACCTGGAAGACAGCGGCGATCACTGTAAAAGCATTGACTACTACTGCGATTGCCAGCTTCCACAGCTGCCCCACGGGTATGGCATATGCATACTTACATTGGTCACAGGTTGAACTAGGAGACAATAAAATCCATACCTGTAAATCAGGTTCAACAACGCCGTCATTTAAACTACAGGAACAACCTCATTTAGAGATTTATTTATTTTTTACTTTACTTTGGGTAAAAAGTGGCAGTTTTTTTGTTTTTGCATTTTGAAATGACGTGTTGAAGGGTTATCGTCTATGTCTATGGTCTGCTATATACTATTTTTTTTACACAGGAAGAGAGAAAATCTCCAAATGGGGACAGTTTTGGAAAGATTTGTTTTTTTACTGCCAGTTTCGGCAGAACAGGAAGTGAGAGGGAGACTCACCAGGGGGCATGCAGACAGTAATAAAACATAACAGTGGTCTTGACCATTCCCAAATTCTGTTTAAAAAAATTGTAATCTGAAATACCACATTAATTAGGCAGAAGTCTTTCCTACCTGAGCCAAAATAACTACCGGTAAATCAAAAACTTAAGCATCCCTGGACCATTTTTTTTTGAAAATCTGAGCCCAAATATGTAAACAAGAAAATAATATTTAAGACAAATGCATAAAATGATGTCAGACCTTAGCCAGAAGACACTGTAACTGCTTGACTTCACTGCTGGCTCTTAAGAGCTCTTGGCGAAGTTCGGAACATGTCATTTCTAGATGTTCTTTCTCCTTGTAAGTAGAATTCAGCATTTCTTGAACCTCACAGTTCTCGGGGGTGTTTCCCATGGCTGTCATTTCAGCCACTTTATGGCGCTCACCATCTAGTTGAGCCTTTAAACAGCTGCCTTCAATTTTAAAACCTTCAATGGTGACTTTTAGGTCTTCCACTGTCTTGGCGACACCACTTTTCTCTTTCCTCTCAGTTTCAAGGAGATTTTGCATTTGTCCAGTTTCTTCTTTCAGTCTTTTTGTCATCACCTGAGCCTCCTGGTGTTCTTTTTCGAGGCTTCTCAAACTACTGGTAAGTTGTTGCTGAATATTGAGCAATTTTTCCCTTTCAAACTGAGACTTTTCCACAAGCTCTGAGTATTTCTTTTCTACCTCTGTAAGTTTGCTTTGAACCTGTGTTTGCTCTGTCTTTGCCCTGTCTTGGAGAAGGGCCATCAACTTCTCATTTTCCTGACTCAGCTGATCTGCCCTTTGTCTTTGCTGCTGTAGGGAGGTTTCCAGAAAAGCTTTTTCTTCCACAAGCTTTTCACTTTCTAACGTTAGCTCCTGTACCATTAGATTTTGATCAGAGAGTTCCTGTAGTGTTGCTTGAAGTTCCTCTGCAGTACTATGTTGGTTTTCTTCCATCTTATGTATTTTTTCAGTCAATGAGGCTACAGAGAGTTCACTAATGTTATTTGGGGAGCTACCACTAGTCGAACATTTTGAGCCTTGGCATGCAATACTTCCAGATGACCCAGGTCTGGAAGGCACATCAGCTAGGTGCTCAAAATCCGAGTCAGGAGAAAGGGAGGCTTTAGTGACATCACTGCTTGATGAACCAGATATAGTAAGGCCATTTCCTCTGCCAAGCAAATGGCTGTTCTCAGGCTCTTCTGTGAAAGAGCTCTTCACCTTGCTCCCAGTGCTTGTCGCCTGGGTAGAAGGCGATAGGATACTGCTATAAGTTCCATTGCTGCTTATAGTATCTGAAAGAGGAGACTGCTCTAAGCTGTGCAGTTTCTGCTTTAGGTCTTCATTTTCCTGACGCAAAAGAGCAAGCTCTTTCTGTAAAAATAAGTTCTTGCCCTGAAGGGCCTTTAACAATACTTCAGGGTTGGTACCCTCTATCAGCTGAACCTCCGTGGATGCTTCCAGGGAGGGTGGGATGTCAGGGCTTGGACATTCCTTGTCTTTGCATTTCTGCAGTTCACTCCGAAGTTTACTAATTTCAAAATCTTTTGTTTTTGCTTCGGCCAATAGCTCTTTAACATGCGATTCCAACACAGAAGGGTTGTTGGATTCATTGTCATGTTTAGGTTTGGGGGAAGAACGGATACTCTTTGCAGGTGTAGAAGTACTAGGAGATGTAGGACTTGGTAGTGTTTTTTTAGATGCAGTAGTAGTTGGAGGTCGTAAAGTTGTCCTATCTCTTGCTATTGGTGTTGGCAGATCACGGGGAGTTGGTATACCAGTCCTCCTAGTAGCCAAGACCCCACCTGTAGTGAAACAAGAAAACACGTTATTTATTTATGACAGGTACTTATATTAGTGCTGTCAATTTAAACAGCGCTTTACATATAAATTTAACATTCACATCAATATTCACAACATTCTCCCTCAAGGAGCTTACAATCTAAGGTCTGTAATTCACATACTAGTGTCAATTTAGACAGGAGCCAATTAACCATACATCCAGCGTGTTTTTGGAGTGTGGGAGGAAACAGGAGTACCCGGTGAAAACCCCACGCAGACATAGGGAGAACATACAAACTCCAAGCAGGTAGCATTGTGGTTTGGATTCAAACCGACTACCCCAGTGCTGCTAGGCGGAACTGTGCTGCCCACGATATATAGACATAAATATCACATTTAAAATAAAATGAAAAACTATTACCTATTGTGTTCCTACTTAAAGCGGGAGTTCAACCAATTCCTTTTTTTTTTTTTTTTTCCCCCTTAGCTTCCTGCTCGTTTTGTCTAGGGGAATTGGCTATTTGTTTTAAAATATGATCCGTACTTACCCGTTTTCGAGATGCATCTTCTTCCGTCGCTTCCGGGTATGGGTCTTCGGGAGCGGGCGTTCCTTCTTGATTGACAGTCTTCCGAGAGGCTTCCGACGGTCGCATCCATCGCGTCACTCGTAGCCGAAAGAAGCCGAACGTCGGTGCGGCTCTATACTGCGCCTGCGCACCGACGTTCGGCTTCTTTCGGAAAATCGTGACGCGATGGATGCGACCGTCGGAAGCCTCTCGGAAGACCGTCAATCAAGAAGGAACGCCCATTCCCGCAGCCCATACCCGGAAGTGGCGGAGAAGATACATCTCGTAAACGGGTAAGTACGGATCATATTTTAAAACAAATAGCCGATTCCCCTAGACAAAACGAGCATAAAGCGAAGGGGAAAATGTGTAAGGTATGGGTGAACCTCCGCTTTAATTATCAGCACATTACACATTACATACATTTTACAACATTAGACAGACCACATGGTAAACTTAAAATTTAATATATAAATATACAGAGGCTGGTTGAAACCTGATTCGCACAAGAACACCCTCTGAGTCCGCGGTACCCGGTTTCCAGTGCTACTCAGTGCGGTTCAATTTTCAGCCTAGTTGAAAGCACACTGGATGCCACCAAAGTGGTGCATGCACTACTTTTCAAAAATGCACCACAACTGGATCACATGATACAGCAGTGAGGGCTGGTTCACACCCGAATTATAAAGAAACGTGATCTGCGTCCGCTGAACCAATGTTCCCATGTTACTCAATGCAGTGCACTTTTCAGCACACTCATTTTAAAACCCCACCAAAAGTAGTGCATGAACTACTTTTCAAAAACACACTGCACCGGAACGCATGAAACTGCAGTACCCTGTGATCTGGTGCAGGCAAAATGCACTTCATCTGAGATCTGTGTTTTGGGGTGTCGTTAAGATTATATTGACACCTGCAGCAGATCTCCCACTCAATGCATTTAAATGTGGTGCAGGAAACGCACATGCAACAGGTTTTCCACGCTGCACTCCAGCATAAAAAATTAATGCAATAGGATCACTAGCAGTGATTATATCTGTAAATATTTGTATTACGCACATCTCCTCCTTTTTTCCACGAAAGTGGAGTTACACCTTACCCTGTGCTCTCATATCATACTACATACTCTATCCTTTCATTTTAGGTATACCACGAGCATCTACCCCTGAAGGGCGAGCTAAGCCTTGCGAAACGCGTCGGGTATACACTTGATGCTTGTGTGTGTTTTAATATGGACAGTTGCTCGCAATATCATTTTACCTATTTTCTGTATTCTGTATGAATTGGCACATGTTCATGACATTAATGTATGTACTGATTTTTACTTGAATTAAATATATATACTGTGATTACTCTTGTTATTTTATTGGCTCTACAGTGCTCACCTCACTCAAAGTCCCAAGGGCAAATTTTTATTTTTTGATACCCTTTAAAATGAGGCCGAATTAAAATTAAACTCATTACACAAAAGCTGGGGGAGGACGACAACTATCATCAAATTTTAAAGTGGAGTTCCACCCAAAAATGGAACTTCCACTTTTTGGAACCCTCCCCCTCTCCGGTGTCACATGTGGCACCTTTCAGGGGGGAGCAGATACCTGTCTAATACAGGTATTTGCTCCCACTTCCTGGAATAGATCACCTCTGTGATCTACGCCACTTCCAGTGCTTATTCTGTGCCCCAGCTATCTTCTGGGAGACACACAGCTCCCAGAACACAGCGGAGACCAGTAAAGACGCGCAGTGCTACTCGCGAATGCGCAGTAGGGAACCAGGAAGTGAAGCCGCAATGCTTTGTTTCCTGATTCCCTCACCAAGGATAGCGGCTGGGTAGCAGAGGGATTGCTCGGCCTCGGCTGCAGACATTGCGGGCGCCCAGGACAGGCAAGTGTCCATATATTAAAAGTCAGCAGTTGCTGTATTTGTAACTGCTGGCTTTTAATATATATATATTTTTTTTTAAGTGGGACCTCAGCTTTAACTAGAAAAACGACAAACTTCATATATTTTTTCTACATTATTTTGTCCACCCATGGCCTTTAAATGTCTACAAATTCAACACAGAGCAAAACAAATTGTATTATGAAAATTTTCTTGGCCACAATGCAAACACGCAGCGATATCAAAACTGGACGTCGCCTCTCACAATATTCTTCTTTGTCACGATCAAGAATTAAATGCATACATGATTGCTGAAAACGACAAAAAAAAGGCAAAAAGACACTGAACCATATTTTTGGTGTTCTACATAAAAAAAAAATCTTCATATTTAAATTAGGATATCAAATGGACAATGATAACGGTTCATTAAAATGCTTCTATATTAAAAATCACACTTGGGTCCAAAAACCTTACACAGTGAGTACTCTGTGCTGGTGCAGAACCCCGGTAGGCTGGAAAACAAAGCAACTAGTGTTTTTAGAATAGGAAGATAGCAAAGGACATTCTGACTACACAGCCAACAGCCCACTCATGCAGGTCAGAAAGTTAGACTTCCACAGCTGGAGAATTCCAGGATTAAGGAAAGAGCACAGCAATTAAACTATTATAAGTCAGTGAACGGAAGCTTCCTCACGCCAGCTAGGGACAGAAAAAGGCAACCTGCAAAGTGCAGCCTTCCGTAATGATCAGAAAACGTACTATAGTAAAACGCAATCTGATTGGTTGCCATAAGAAACTGCACATAATTATAATTATTGGTTTCGGTGTTGAGAAAAAAAAATAGAAAACAGCCATTTGTCCAAGCAAGGTAAGCACCAGACGTTGCATACATTAAAGTTGAACTCCCGGTAAGATCTTAATTGCATAATTACAATATATTGGTTCAGCGTGGACCAGTGTACGGCCTATGCATTATTTTTTTTTAAGGTTTTTATAGGTTTTGCAATTAAACACAATAATTCACATTACAGTAAAGTGAATAAAAGAAAAAAAAGGGGGTGGGGGGGGCGAACAAGGCACCAATTACGCATTGCTTAGACAAGTATATTTTTGGGGGTCTTGGTGACCCATTAAGAGCATTTTTAGTGCATTTTGCACTACAGAACATGTTCCATAGGAAACCATGTTAAAGCGACTACAGCGATAGCCGCAATCCTAAAGTTCTGTGCCGAGCTGCTGCTCTGCTGTATACTGACCACACTGCTCAGCACAGAGTGTGGCGATCATTGTAGTAGCGCTTACTACAATGATTGTCAGCTTCCCCAATGCATACTTACATTGACACAAGCTGGACCAATGCAAGTATGCAATTAGGATCAGAACTAGAGGTCAGCTTTAAAGCGCAACTCCACTTTTGCAACAAATAAACACTAGTCCTTTTCAAATCCATGTGCTTATGAGATAAGTGAAACTTAAAGCGGAGTTCCACCCAAATTTTCAACTATATCTGATCGCATTAGTTAAATTGCATAGATATGCCATTGACAATTAATTTATTTGCTATTTAAATAACCTAATATTTATATATTTAGTAGAATATCCAGTCTCTCTCTCCCACGGGAGTTGACGTATATCCTGTATTCCCCCAGGCGCCGCACTGTATCATGGGAGCGAAGCGTCATCTTTCCCAAGATTCAGTGCGGAACGACACCCAGCGAAATCTCCTGTGATTTAGAAACAGGGAGTGACATGTGACGCCGGTCACGTGACAAGGGCGGTGAATGCTGGGAAATAAGCATTCACTGCATACAGGAAATAGGTGCGTGTGGGCTTCAAGTGCCCACAAGCAAAATGGAAACGTCCTGCAGTATTTTTATAAATGATCCTTGAGAGCGATAAACGGACTGCGGAGGTTTTAGATAAAACGAAAAAGTGAGTAATGATTTGTAATGGGATAATTAATTCAATAATCAAAAAAAAAAAAAAAAAAAACAATCACCTCGGGGACCTCCACTTAAAGGAGCTATATAACACACCTCCCCTCTAATTAATCATAAAATCTTGCCAAATAAGGCTAAAGCTGCTACCATTCAACATGCTAAACAGCAGGTAACTCCACTTTTGTTGAGGAAAAAACACATTCTGCTCTGGGTGATCTATGTACATTGCAAGGATTTTAACAAACTTTGTTGCAGATTCCTACATTTTGTTTTTTTAAAGAAATCCCTGTGTATTTATCTGTATCCATGTGGGAAAGTAATTCTAATGGGAGTGGTTTCATAATTATCAATCAGCTGTGTTCCTGCAGGGCTCCAACGAGGAAAGCTGCTGGGCCTGCATCCCTTTAGGCCTCTTTCACACGGGCGGCCCGTTCAGGTCCACCTGCCAGTTTTTTAAGGCGGACCTGAACGGGCGCTCCGTGCTCCTCTATGGAGCCGCGGATGTCGGCGGTGACATGCCCGCTGACATCCGACCCGCTCCGATCGGCTAAAGTGTTACGGAGGAAAAACCTACTTTTCCATCTGTCTGGCGGATCGGATGAACACGGACATACAGGCCGTGTTCATCCGATCCCCCCATCGGGGAGAGCGGAGAAAAGACAGGGCGGTCCCTGCACAGTGTGCGGGGACCGCCCTGTCATCCGCCGGCTCAGCAGGGATCGACGGATCGATCCCAGCTGAGCAAGAAGAGGTTCACGGGGCTGATCAGTATGTGATTTTCTATTGGGAGTAGCTCACCAAAAATTACATTTTTGTTGCAAGGGATGCCTGAAATCTGACTTGTTTCCTAGTGAAGTCTTTGGGGGAAATATGTGAGCCAATCACGCAAGCAGGAAATTATGTTTCTGGGGGGCATTCTGTGTACAAAACTCCTCCAGGTTGCCATATTGCATTTTCAGAAAATTACAGCGCTGCAAATTGAAAAGGAAAGGTCATTTTCAATAACATTTAATTACAATATGACTTGCAGTTATATACACTATATTATTTTTCTTTATTTGCAGATTGTTTTCCCCCCAGTGGGGTTACCCTTTAAAGTTGTACCAAGTATGGTGAACAGCCTTAGATGATACACAGAGATGAAACAAATCCTACTACATAGTTTTACTTAGTTATCTGCAGTCTTCTCTTCCCTACACTCCTTCACCCAAGTATAGAAAAGTGTTAATCTTTCTTCATCTGTCAGGAGCACAGAGGAGGGGGTGGAGAGGCTGCAGTTACAGTGTGTTAGAGCCGATTGGAGGAAAGGCACACACCCCCCTCCACACCGCAGAAGTGTTGTGAATAGACCAGATCCATTCTGAGTTCTCCCCACTTCCTTACACAAATGTATCTAATGATTCCTACTGATAACAGTGGAATGAGGTATCAGAGAAAAACACTTAAGGCTGATACACACTATAAAAAAAGATCAGGCGAACATTTTAGTACTGGGAACGATCGTACGATTTTCTGATAATGTGTACACAACTTTTGTCAGCAGAGTCCAACCTTCCAAACGAAAATTTCAGAAGGGACAAACTCCAAAAAATTTCTCTACTATGGGAGCAGAACAAACAATTTTCATTTAACCACTTAAGGACCGCCCACCTCATATATACTGCGGCAGGGCAGCCCTCCTGCGCGAAACATATCTGCACGTCGTTTTGTGCATGTGAGACTGCGGGGCGTGCGCACTGCCCCACAGGGAAGCCGATGCGCAGGTCCGGCTGGCGCGATGTCTGCTGGCCCCCTCGGTTAGAAACACCACCATAGGACACACTTAACCCCTTGATCACCCATTAGTGTTAACCTCTTCCCTGCCAGTGTCATTTATGCAGTGGTCAGTGTATATTTTTGGTGTGATCACTGTAATAATGTCACTGGTCCCAAAAAAGTGTCAAATGTATCCAATCTGTCCACCGCAATGTCGCAGTCCCGCAAAAAATTGCTGATCACCACCATTACTAGTAAAATAAAATTCCTTGGCCCATATTCTCTCTAAAAATCCGCGGGCTGCGCTTAAGGCACTTACACTCCGCTGTCCCAACTTACAGGAGCAAGTGTTGTATTCCCCAAACACTTGCTCCGTAAGTTGGGACGGCGGAGTGTAAATGCCCCGGCGTAGCCTGGCGGATCTCCAAGGGGGCGGCTTGTATTCAAATTAAGCGCGCCCCCGATTCTAATGAACTGCGCATGCGCCGGGCTTCAAAAAGCCCAGTGCGCATGCTCCAGTTCTCGGCGGGAAAACGTCAATGACGCCGACGTGTGCGTCATTGACGTAAAGTCGTATTCAAGAACGACTTAGTAAAATTACGTACCCGACGAAAAAACGACGCGGACCCGACGCCATCCGTAACATGGCCTACGTGGGACTTGCGGAAACTTACTCCTCATATAGCAGGAGTAAGTTTCCGCTTACGCAAACGACGGTTACGCAACGCGAACTCATCGGGAATCGGCGTAGAAGGATCATTTGCATACGCAAATGAGTCCTTCACGTAAATGCCATCTAGCGGCGGCCGGCGTCATTACATTTAAGATCCGCCAGTGTAAGTGACTTACAGATGGCGGATCTTAAGTGTATCTATGCGAAAATGATTCTAAGAATCAGTCGCATAGATACACTGGCCAAAAAAGGGAGATACGATGGAGTATCCTGAGATACTCCATAGTAACTTCTATGAGAATATGGCCCCATAAACCTATCCCCTATTTTGTAGACGCTGTAACTTTTGTACAACCCAATCAATATATGCTTATTGCTATTTTTTTTACCAAAAATAAAAAGAATACATATTGGTCTAAACTGATGAATAAATTAGTTTTTTTTACATTTAAAAAAGCCAGTTTAAAGGGTTGCCTGCCTCTTCCTACAAGAACAGTGCAGTGTTTTTGTAGGACACATCTGGACCTATTTTTGTATGGTTGGCTCATGTGGTTGCATCACTTGTAATATGTTTGACAAAAACTTTGTGGTAAATAACATTGTATGCTGGAAGTCAGATGGAACCCTCTGAACATATTTACAACTGTTCTAAAAATGCAAAACCTAAAGTGTTACTAAACCCAGAACCTGCATTCACTATATCTGATCTCCCACAGTACACAGAACATGGAAATGCAATTATTTTAGTAAATATAAACTGCTAAACACCTTTTCTCATCAGCAGTATATAGCAGTCTTGTGACTTTTCTGTGTCTGGTTAAAGCTTGTAGGAGGAGTTTTCACACTGCACTGAGCCATCCTATGAGGATGCAGGACCCCTCACCCTCTGTCTGTACAGTGCCGATTGGCCCTGTGCTGATCAAATGCACACTCCCAAGGAAAAAATAAAAAAATACAAAACGATCTAGCAACACACACCAAACTGAGCATGTGCAGCCTATTTACTTTGTCTTATCTGGGCATGTTTTGGGGGCAATGCAAGAAGGGGAGGATCTGTGCATACAGGATCAAACAGCCTTTTTACACAATGTGCAGGATTAACCAGTTAGGTTCCAGAGCGAGAATAACAAGCATGCTTTACTGCATATATAGACCGATTTTACTGTTGTGGGTTTAGTTACACTTTGATATTTTACTGCATTCTGTGTCCCCAAAGGAAGTTCACCCTCACTGCCTGCTCCAAAAGCTTGACATGGGGGTAGAATGTGGGAGTACAGTTGGACCTCGTATTACGAGCATATTCCGTTCCAGGAGTATGCTTGTAATCCAAAATACTAGCATATCAAAGCGAGTTTTCCCATTGAAGTCAATGGAAACTAAAATAATTTGTTCCGCCCTTCAATGGGATGCAATATCGAATGCGGCCAGAGGTGGGGGGGGGCGCCAGAGCGCCGAAAACGGACGAAAATGCCCGAGGACACGTCAGCTTGTTCCCTGCGCCCCCGTACCTCAGGCCAAATGAGGTACTGCAGGCCAATGTTCAGCTCTGCTCGGCTTCTGTGCCCCCGTACCTCAGGCCAAATGAGGTACTGCAGGCCTATTTAGCTTGAATTCTGCTTGTCTTGCGAGTCACTCGCAAACCGAGTCAGAATTAAAAAAAAAGTTGCTCGCAAATCAAAACGCTCTCAAACCAAGTTACTCTTAAACCGAGGTTCCACTGTAATTAAAATATTTGACAGCTGTCATTGGAACAGGAATACAGGGAAACTCTCCCAATAGAAACAATTTTTTCTGTGTTTAATGTCATAGATGGGTTTTCCCCAATGGGAACACAGGTTCTAACCCTTTCCTACTCTACAGAAATTCCACCTTAAAATGACAACTTTATTTTGGGGGTAACATTTGTCCTGCTATTCCAGGGCCTGGTGGAATGAAGCTCCAGAATATACATGTTCTAGATGTGGATATTGCCCCTAGAATAATTCTGGATGCCATACAACCAAGTTGGGAATGCATGAAGTGTTTTCCTGTGAGGGAAGAATACAAGGTGGAATGAATGCTGGAGAACGGATGTCACAGGTTTGCTGCTGTTGAATCGACAACATGATCAGAGATTCTCAGCGGTTACCAACAGCTGTTCTTCATAACGCATGTTGGCTGAGGATCATCACTACAATCACGCCTAGCTTATCAGCACTAGGCAGCTGCTCTCCATATGAAGGACACTTATGTACACAGCTGGACTAAGTATATTATCTCTGTAATCGCTGGACCCTGTGCAGCATCTCACAGAAGATCTGTGGACAGCAATTCAGATTTACTGTGCTGGCTTCAATCTGTGCATCAGCAGCAAAACAGCTACACTTTTATTCTGTAAAATACTACTAATAAAGCTTTAAGAATACCAGGGCTGTTAGTTATATTTGTAGCGCTAATACTACAGGTAGTGCAATTTCTATCGTTCTGCCCGCAGCTTGCAAGCTTAACAAGATGATAGCATTTTTTTTGAGGATCCACACTAACAGCATGGCTGGAGGAACCTCCACTGCCTGCAGCCAAAATACAATGGCACAACCGAACAATGACAACATCTGATTGGATACAGTTGCTGTTTGGCTAATAATTTTGCTTGCAGGGTCACCCACAGCTTGAATTTTGAGTGGTCTAAAGCCTGCCTATGAGTTAGAGCTGCACGATTAATCGTTAAAGAATCGAGATTCAACCCCCCTCACGATCTTAAAGTGGAGGTTCACCCGGAAATGTTAATTTTTAACCTTAGATTCATGCTCATTTTGTCTAGGGGAATCGGCTAGTTTTTTTCGAAGCTGTACTTACCGTTTTAGAGAGTGATCTTCTAAGCCGCTTCCGGGTATGGTCTTCGGGACTGGGCGTTCCTATTTGATTGACAGGCTTCCGACGGTCG